>NC_143546.1:692500-992500 GCF_031878675.1 Megascapheus bottae
GTTTGAAATTAAATATTAACTAGTCTCATATAATTAGTCACCAGTGTTAGATAATGAAGCTAGATCAAGAGAGAGGGGAAGAAAAGATCTTCCTTCCCCCACCCTCCATTTCCCCCCCACCACCCCGACTTTCTGCCTGTCTGCCTTAGCAGAAGGCCCCTTCTCAAAGAAGCCTGAGAACTCTGCCTCTCTGGGGCCTGGGAGAATGGGGCCATGATGCAGAGAGAGGGTCTGTAGACGGCCTCCTATCTGAACTGAGCCTGGAGCAAGGAAAAGGAATTGGCAGTTAATTCATAGAAAACTCTCTCTCTGTGGTGTGGTGACTTCATCCCTGTCACCTTTTCTTTCTCTTCGGCAGGACTAGGGATTGAGCTCAGGACCTTGGGCTTGCTAGGCAGACGGTCTCCTTACCACGAGGTAGGCAATTTGCAGGCTTTTTGGAGATTGGTTCTGGATTTGTGCCCAGGCTGGCCTGGAATGTGTACTTTTTGGTGCCACAGGCTTTGTTCATTTTTTTTCCTTTGATGTCACCTTGTAAAGAAGGTGGATATGCTTCAATATCAGCTTGGTCTCCAGACTCTAGAAAGGTTTTCAGCAAGACATGGCAGCACAAGTACAAGGTGGGGTTTAAAAGAATGTTTTAATAAGTTTTATCACCTGATTGCCATTCAGTTCTTTTTATAGCAAAATATAGATTTAGCACAGACATATTTAATGCATAACAAAATAAATAACTAAAGTTATCATCACAACTTTAGAATTTCATCTTTATTACCAAGGCATCCGTTTGTATCTTAGTGTTTTTCTTTCCCACTTACCATTGCCAACATCAATACTATTTTTATGGTTTAGTTTATATTGATCCTTCTTAGGGTAAAAATAGCTTATAAAAATGTTTGTTGGTAAAGTCACTTCACCCAACCTTCTCCACTGTGAATTTTATGTACAGTCATTTCTGTCATTTTTAACCAGATTAAAATGGATTGTTTAAATCATCAGATTGATAGATGTCAGATTTACTGTCAATATTTGCACTGTGGCTTAAAAATCCTCACAGGGTGGATGTCTAGTCACCTTCTCTGGCATTTCTGGATACCTCTTTTTACTCTCTGTGAAGAACAATGTTTTTCTGTGTAGATATTCTTCAGTTTCCTCTGCCTTTGGGCCAAGAATTTCTGTTATTTTAGTCTTATTAAAAGTGAATGCCAGGGGGCCAGGAGTGTGGCCTAGCGGTAGAGTGCTTGCTAGCATGCAGGAAGACCTGGGTTTGATTCCTTGGTACCACATACATAGGAAAAAGCCGGAAGTGGTGCTGAGGCTCAAGTGGTAGAGCTTTAACCTTGAGAAAGTCCAAGGACAGTGCTCAGGCCTTGAGCTCAAGCCCAGGACTGGCAAGAAAAAAAAAGAGAAGGGCATCGGGCACTGGTGGCTTATGTCTTCTATCCTAGCTACTCAGGGAGACTGAACTCTGAAGATGGAAGTTCAAAGCCAGCCTGAGTATGAACGTCTGAGAGACTTGCCTCAATTAACCACCAGAAAACAGGAATGGCACTGTGGTCCTGTTAACGGGAGCAGGGACTGGCACCCTCCAGAATGCCTAAGAGTTCCCCGCCCCATTGTGGAAGGTCGACCATGGTAAAGCAGCCCAGCCACCTTGACCTCCCCACCGCCCCCATGAGGAGGGATATGTGGTACAGCCCAGCCACCTTTGCCCTTCTAGGGAGGGCCAACCTTGACCTTCTCCCTACCTCCCATGAAGAGGGATATCCGCTTGGGTGGAGGGGGCCTGCTTTGTGCCCAATTTGTGCACCAGCTCCAACTAAGGTGATAGGTAAGTTCAAACACTGGGCTGTGACCCTATTGGCTCCCTGCGTGTGGCCGGAGCTGGCTGTGGTCCCTCTGTGTATGTGACTATCCCATTGGCCACCTGTGTGGCCAGGTTCGACCTGGATTTTGCCCTTAAAAACCCAGTGTGAGAGCCGCTCGGGTCACAGCGTCAGCTCCCGAGTCTGCACGGTGTCCCTGGCCGGTCAGTTCACCACCTACTTCCCAGTAAATTCACCTTTTTATGTGAGACTGTCTCTGTGTGGTGGACTCTGGTGGGACGTGGAATCCCCTCCTCCTGACCCCTAACAGTCCAAAATGGCAGAGCACTAACCTTGAGCTGAAGAGCTCAGGCCCAGAGTTCAGGCCCCCCTGACTGTATGAATATTATCTCCTCAGCCTTTGCTTTCAGTTATTTGAGGTAAAGACTCAGAAGTGATATCGCTAGGTCATCTGTCCATCCTGATTTTGGTGGGGGAAGGTTGGTCTTGGGGCGTGAACTCAGGGCCTGGGCCCTGTCCCTGAGCTTTTATAGTCAAGGCTGGCACTCTACCACTTTGAACTCCAGCTCAACGTCTAGTTTCCTGGTCGTTAATTGGAGATTAGAGTCTCATGAACTTTCTCTTGCCCAGACTGGCTTCAAACTACAACCTTCACATCTCAGCCTCCTGAGTAGCTAGGATTATGGGCCTGAGCCACTGTGTGCACCTGTCCCTTGTATTTGCAGGATTTTGAGGGACTGCCAGTGTCTTCTGCAGTAACTGCACAATTCTAAATTCCCTTATGTCCTTGACAGCACTTTTTAAAACATTTTTTAGTGGTAGCTTAACTGAAGTGGGAATGGACCCTTTGGGGATGTGTTTTTAATTTACATTTCCCTAATAATTAGTGATGTTAAGCATGTTTTCTCGTGCTTGTGTATACTCTTGGGAGAAATAGTTATATAAGTTTCTTTTCTTTTTTTTTGTCCTTTGGGTATATGGGGGTTTAAGCTTACTCTGGTTGCTAGCCGATGCTCTAACCCTGGAGTCATGCCTCTAGTCCTGTTTTCTGATAGCTATTTGGTGGCAGAGACTCACAGATTTTTCTTGCCTTAAACTATAATCCTGCGGACCACGGCCTCCTGAGTATCTAGGATGAGAGGCCTGAGCCTTGGGTGACCATTTCTTTATCTACCTAATTTTATTTGGTTTGTGTTGGTTGTAAAATTAAACATTTCCAACGACTGCACTTCAGCTATGATATGTGGAATATAAACTATACTGGGGATTTTTTTTTCTCTGTGATATACCGAGTTTCGGCTCATCCTAACACAACTCCTGATGATATGACTAGCCCAATATTGTTAGAATTAAAAAGAGTGAAGGAATTACTTTTATGAGACAAAAGAGGATCTTAGAAATTTCTCGTCGTAATGGATGAAGGCACCATCTGGAAACCTTATGGCCGTCTGGTGATCGAAGTTCTCTGTTTAATTGAGGTCGATGAACAACAACTTACTTCTTCATCTACAGCGATTTTCAGGCCTTTTCCCCCAAGGCTAGCAATACCAGTGTTTAGTAGCTGTCTGGGGCTATAACTACCTGGGCATCTGCTGATCTCCGTTTACAGTGTCTGTTGCTTTCTTTGAAGAAAAAACGGGGAAAGTTAAAGTCCATTTTTCAAATATAAAACGTAGAACTGGGTGAAATGATTCCAAGTCCACAGAATAAGGAAGTGGTGCCGTGGCTCACATCTGTGATCCCCATTACGGGCCTTGGGAGTGAGATCAAGAAGATGGCCATTTAAATTTACCTCTTAGCTGTTGGAATTTGTTAGAAAAAAATGTTTAAAAGATTCCATTTCAGACAATAAGAGGCTGCTCATGGTGGCACACACTGGTCACCCCATTCAGAAGAAGTCAAGGTCCAAGCTGGCCCCAGAAAACCCTCAGCACTTTAAAGGGAAATGAAGTTGGAGGCTCTGGTGGCCACCTGGGTGGCCATTTGGAGGTGCTGAAATGTGGAGCCAATCTGGGCCAGGCGCTGAGGGCCCTTTTCTTAGTGGAGAGCTGGGGACATCCTCCCTATGAAGAGAGCCCTGACACAGGCGAGGGCACCTGTCTCCTGTCCAGGCAGGGGGGGAGGGCCCACCTCAAAACAGCTCGTCCAAAACAGGCCTGGAAGCACGAGAGCTGCTGTCCAGTGAGAGAGAGGCCCCGAGTCCGCATTCCAGGACTGCCAGCAAAAGAAGAATTAGGTACAGGAAGAAAGACTCTATTTTGGTAGAATTAACTTTTTAACTACTTCTGTAAAATGAGATGAAAGCTGCAATTTGTCTCGGTTAATTGTGAATTTTGTCTTGGGGATGTTTACTTTGTTGCATTGAGTATTTGCAAGTTCATCTGGTGTGATTATTTAAAATCCTGAGCCATTCCTCCATACTTGATTCAGTATACTCTATTTAGTTCAAGTTTGAGAACCTCTCATTTTCAACCTGTTCTTTATAGGATTCTTGTATAGCCTGACCCTGAAGAACACTTGAGGTGGTAATTATTCTGCCTCCTCAACATCTCAGGTTAGAATAATGAGACAGTAAAGATCACGTCAGTTTTGGCAGCCTTGGATATTAGCCTAGGTCTTATTATTCAAAACTCATGGCCAAGCATCAAGTTTCAAATGTGCAATGGGCTATTTAAAAATCATTTCCACTCTTGAAAAGAAACTTGAGAATCCTTATGAGAGTCTTCCTTGTCGGGACCAAATTTGATTCTCATTACATAAGTCATAAATGGTATAGTTGAGCTAGATTAAATCAAGATGCAATCCACCCTCTCCAGTAGAAGTGCTGTTATTAAGAATCCTTGGCTGCAGGCATTTAAAAAGTAAACTCCATATTCATTTTCTGAGAAGAATTAAGTGCTCGTACATAATGATTCTGATCTGGAAACTAGATACATTGCCCCGTGCTGGGAAGTGCTGTTCTGAAAGCACGGGATGGGACTCCCCTCCCCAAAGAAGATTTCCTGCATTCACGACTAAGTTCGAGTGAGTACACTGTAGCCCAAGGTCTCATTTGTAGAATGAGTACACTGACCATACTTGCACCTCACAGAGCTGTGTTCAGGGCTTAATCAGATAATGTGTTTGAATAATTTGAAAGTAAAGTAAATATTAACTGCGCCCACGGAATGATTATTATAACTTATTCATGGGGCTTTATGCTTGGATAAAATATATGTACAAAGGTCTTTCTATTTGAATATTATGTTTAGGAGTACTTGAGGTGGGATTAAAATTAATTGTGCATATAGTCAGTACATGAAATGCAAAAACACAAACCAGAAGTAGTATGTAAAAAGTCATGTGGAATAAGGAAGAGGAAATGTCCACAAAGTTTCTTTTTCTTTTTTTTGATAGATCAACTGGCTTCATTTAATTATTGTACAATATACAGATACAGCAAAACACCAGGTTCTACACCATAAATATTTACCACTTGAGAAATATCTTTGCATTCAACACAACTTCTAAATTAGATTGATAGGTATGCAATGATGTACTGCTCTTTCTGATGATTGAGTTCTATGGCCATAGGTTTTTATCAGCCCTTTTCATTAGTTTTTAAAAATTTTTTATTAGTAAAGAATTTATTAACATTGATTTTTACATCATATTTCAAATGACGTATTTAACAAACAAGTATTCAAGAAGGGAATTTCTATATACAATCACTGACACTTAGATTTTAGAACATAGTTAAAATTAGGCTTAGGGTTTGTATGTCATAGATGCATAATCATGTAATAAAACATGTCTAGAGACATAGATTTTTATGTCTATATAGTTATATTTATATTTCCATTACCATGTCCATATCTTTGGGTATGCAGTTATTGAGTCCTCGCTCTTGTACTGTTTGGATTTAATAGCCACATATTAAGGATACCATGCGCCTTTTGTTCCTTTGGTCTTGACTTGTCTCACTCAGCATGATTCGCTCTAGATTCATCCACTTCCCTGCGAATGCCATTATTTTATCTTGTCTTTTGGCTATGTAGAATTCCATTGTGTATATATACCACATTTTCTGTATCCATTCATCTGCAGTAGGGCATTTGGATTGTTTCCATCGCCTGGCTATTGTGAATAGTGCAGAGATGAACATAGCTGAGCAGGTGTCTTTATAATATCCTGGGTCATGCTGTTCAGGATAGATGCCCAGAAGTGGTATGGCGGGATCATAAGGAAGGTCTATTTTCAGTTCTTCAAGGAACCTCCACACTGCTTTCCAGAGTGGCTGAACTAGTTTACAATCCCACCAGCAGTGCAGTAGGGTTCCTTTTTCTCCACAACCCTACCAGCAACTGTCATTGTCTGAGTTCAAAATCTTGACCATTCTTGTTGGGGTAAGGTGGTATCTTAGGGTCGTTTTTATTTGCATTTCCTTTATGACCATAGATGATGAACATTTTCTCATATGCTTTTCTGCCATTTTAACCTCTTCTTTTGGTAAGTCCCTCTTTAGTTCCCTTGGCCATTTAGTGAATGGTAGTTGGGTTTGGGGGGGGGGATTAGTTTCTTGAGTTCCCTGTAGATACTGGATATTAAGTATCTGTCTAATATATTATTGGTAAATACCTATTTCCAAATGATTGGCTGTCTCTTTAATTTATTAGCTATGTTTTTTTGTTGTTGTTGTTGTTTTTTTTGCCAGTCCTGGGCTTGAGCTCAGGGCCTGAGCACTGTCCTTGGACTTTCTCAAGGCTAGAGCTCTACCACTTGAGCCTCAGCACCACTTCCGGCTTTTTTCTATGTATGTGGTACCGAGGAATCGAACCCGGGTCTTCATGCATGCTAGGCAAGCACTTTAACCACTAGGCCAAACTCCCAGCCCTATTAGCTATGTTTTTATCTGTGCAGAAAATTTTTAATTTTTGGTTAGGCCCATTTGTCAAGTCTCTCTCCAATCTGTTGTGACCCTGGGATTCTGTTCAGGAATCTTTTGCCTATGCCTATGAGTTCCAGTGTCTCTCCTACTCTATCATATAGCAGTTTCACTGTTTCCGGTCTGACGTTGAGGTCTTTGATCCATTTTGAGTTAATGCTTGTGCATGGTGAAAGGCTAGGGTCAATTTTTAGTTTTCTGCATGTGGCTGCCCAGTTTTGCCAGCACCAATAACTGAATAGGCTGTGTTTGTTCCACTGTATATCTCTGGTTCCTTTGTCAACTACAAGTTGACTACAGGTATGTGGTTCTATTTCTGGGTCTTCTATTCTGTTCCATTGATCTTCTGGTCTGTTTTTGTTCCAATACCATGCTCTATAGTAGAGTTTGAAGTCTGATATTGTAATACCACCAGCATTGCTCTTTCTGCCTAGAATTGTTTTGGCTATTCTAGGCCTTGTTCCATATGAACCTTTGGATTGTATCTTCTATTTTAGTAAAGAATATCTTTGGGATTTTGATGGGGATTGCATTGAATTTGTATATCAATTTTGGTAGTATGGCCATTTTCACTATGTTGGTTCTCCCTACCTGTGAGCATGGGATGTCTTTCCATTTCCTGGTGTCCTCTTTAATTTCTTTTGTTAGGCTTTTATAGTTTTCATTGAATAATTCCTTTACATCTTTGGTTAAGTATATTCCTAAGTAGTTTATTCTCTTGGGGGCTATTGCAAATGGGATCATTTTCTTGGTTTGGCCTTCTGTTTGTGTATTCTTGGTGTACAAGAAGGCTACTGACTTCTGAAGGTTGATTTTGTATCCTGCCACTTTGCTAAAGTGGTTTATTAATTCTAGGAGTTTGGGAGTGGAGTTTGTTGGGTCACTCAAGTAGAGGATCATGTCATCTGCGAATAAGGATAGTTTAATTTCTTCTTTCCCTATGTGGATCCCTTTGATGTCCTTTTCTTGTCTTATTGCTCTGGCTAAGGGTTCCAGCACTATATTGAAGAGAAGTGGAGAGAGTGGGCATCCCTGTCTAGTTCCTGATTTTAAGGTGAATGGTTCCAGTCTTTCATCATTTAGTATAATACTGGATGTAGGTTTTTCATATATGGCTTTCACTATTTTGAGGAATGTACCTCTTATTCCTATTTTTTCTAGTGCTTTCAACGTGAATGGATGTTGTATTTTGTCAACTGCCTTCTCCAGGTCCAGAGAAATTATCATATGATTCTTTAGCTCTATTGGTACGATGTATTACATTGATTGATTTGCGAATGTTAAACCAGCCTTGCATTTGTGGGATGAAGTCCACTTGGTCATAGTCTATGATTTTTTAAATTTGTTTCTGGATTCTGTTGACTAATATTTTATTGAGGAGTTTTGCATCTGTGTTCATTAGAGATAGGTCTGTAGTTTTCTTTTTTTGTTGGGTCTTTCCCTGGTTTGGGGATGAGAGTAATATTAGTTTCATAAAATGAGTTTGGTATTGCTACTTCTGCTTCTATTTCTCAGAAGAGTTTCAAGAGTATAGGTGTTATTTCATCTTTAAACGTCTTGTAGAATTCTGCAGTGAAACCATCTGGACGTGAGCTCTTTTTGGTTGGCATTTCCCTGATTGCTTCAGCAATTTCATTGCATGAAATTGGTCTGTTCAATTTGTTTACCTCATCATTTTTCAATGCGGGTAGCCTATATTTATTTAAGAAGTCATCCATTTCTACTAGATTTTCATGTTTCTTTGAATATAGGCCCTGGTAGTACTTATTCATAATGGACTGAATTTCTTGGATATCAGTCATAATTGTTTCTGTGGGGTCTCTAATCTTGTTTATTTGAGTCTCCCCTCTCCTTTTTTTGATTATTCTTGCCAGGGGTCTTTCAATTTTGTTGACTCTTTCAAAGAACCAACTTTTTGATTTATTAGTTTTGTGTATAGTGGATCTTATTTCAATCTCTGATATTTCTGATTTTATTTTTGTTATTTCTGCCCTTCTAGTTGTTTTAGAATTAACTTTTTCTTGTTCCTCTTGGTGCTTCAATTTTTTTAGGTTATTTACATACTCTTCTTCTGTCTTTTTAATATGCACTCCTAGTGTGATAAATTTGCCCCTTAGAACTGCCTTTGCTGTGTCCCATAAGTTCCTTTGTGATGTCTCTTGATTGTCATTACATTTAAGAAAGTTTTGAATCCATTCTTTGATCTGATTTGTAACCCAGGAGTTATTCAGAAGTGTGTTGTTCAGCTTCCAAGTGTTTGAATGTTTTTTTACTTTTACTGAATTATTCAGAACTAGTCTGATTCCACTGTGATCAGATTGAATGCATGGGATTATATCCGTCTTCTTGTATCTGCTTAAGTTTTCTGTATGAACTAATACATGATCTATTTTGGAGTGTGTTCCTTGTGCTGCTGAGAAAAATGTATAAAGTTTCGCCGTTGGATGGAAGAATCTGTGTATATCTGTTAAGCCCAGCTGGGCTATGGTGTCGTTTAAGTCGATGGTGTCTGCTTATCTTTTGTTGAGTTGACCTGTCATTTGTTGAGAGTGGTGTATTGAAGTCTCCCCCTACGGTTGTGTTTGAGTCTATCTTGTTCTGTAATTCTAAGAGAGTTTGCTTGACAAATTTAGGAGCTCCCGTGTTGGGGGAATAAATGTTTATAACTGTAATATTGTGGGTATGGATTATACCCTTTATTAATATGTAGTGGCCATCTATCTTTATGTACTGATTTTACTGAGAAGTTAATTTTTTCAGAGATTAAGATTGCTACTCCTGCTTTTTTGCATGGTGCATTGGAGTGGAAAATTCTTTTCTATCCTTTCACTTGGAGTTTGTTTCTGTCTTTGGCAGTGAGGTGGGTTTCTTGGAGGCAACATATGGGTGGGTCTTGTTTCTTAATCCAGACTGCTGTTCTGTAGCTTTTGATTGGATTGTTCAGCCTGTTCACATTTAGGAAAATTATGGAGAAGTGATCAGTGTCCTTTGTCATTTATTTTTTCTTCTGAGTTTCTTTTTCTCTCTCTTTTCCCATTTTGTGTTTAGTGGTTTATAGGTGGTTGCTTCTTGATGGGGGTTCTTGCTGTTCTGCAATTTGTTCTTGATTATTTAATATTTTTTTGTAATTCCGGTTCAGTGTGCATGTATTCAGATAGCTTCTCTTTGGAATGAAATATTCTTGTTTCTCCCTTAAATATAAATGCTAGTTTCTCTGGATATATCAGTCTGGGTTGGCAGTTGTTGGTTTTCAGGGCATGAATGATATTTCTCCAAGCTTTTCTTGCATTTAGGGTTTGCGTGGAGAGGTCTGCAGTTATTCTAATTTTTCTGTAATATAGCTCTTTCTTTGTTTTTGCATCATTTAAGATCAGCTCTATGGTATTCTGGTCTAGTGTTTTTATTATGTTGTGTCTAGACTTGTCTAGACATCAGGATCTTGCCTGCTTGGAGGTCTGAAGCCTTCAATAATGTGAATATTTTCCCTTTTGAGGTTGGGGAAGTTCTCTGCTATAATTTTGGTGAGTAAGGGTTGCATTCCTTTATTGATAAACTCTTCCTCCTCCTCAATCCCTATTATACAAAAATTAGATTTCTTGGCTGTGTCTGCCAGGTCCTGGAGTTCTCATTGGTGAATTCTGACTGATTTCTCCAGACTGATGATTCTCTGTTCCAGCTCTTGTGTTTTATCTTCCATTCCTGATGTCCTATTCTCCATCTCAGTCAATCTGTTGCTCAATGCTTCCATTTTTGTTTGAACTGTGGACGCTGAGCTGATCATGTCTTCTGAGTGGGTATTAATCTTTTCTTCCATTTCACTTTTGAATTCGAGGAGCTCCTTGGTAATTTCCTGCTTATGTTCCTAGAATTGTTTTTGGAATTCTGCTTTAATCTCTTTAGTCATGTCTATAATCATCTCCTTGAATAGAGTCATGTTTTGTGTCTCTTCAGGTGCCATTTCTTGGGATGGTGTCATCTCTCTTGTCCCTTCACTCTTGTTTCCTTTTGGGCTTTGTGTGGGATTTTAATTATTTATGTATGTCATAATTCATCGTTGTGCTTTCCAAGGCATCGAAGACTGTTGGTGTAGGTTCACTCTGTGTTGGTAGGTGGCAGTCTTTACTTGGTTTGGGACTGGTGCTTCTGGGAATCTGTGTATACGTGTGGTTCTCAGCCAAATTGGTACCGCCGCTGACTAGGTCAGAGTTTCCAGCTTTTATAGGTGTTCAGCCCATTCCAAGAGGCTGTGTGCCACTGCACAGCTAGCTCTCAGCCCAACCTGTGGCCCCACAGTGGGCCGTAGGATAGAATTGTGTCTCTTGGCTCATGGGATTCCCTGATTCTCTCTTTTTGTGTGAGAGAGCTAGGCTGGGTCTCTGGGACCATCTGTATCAGTCCTGAGGCTCTGAGCCTGGTGACCTTGGCCTCTGCAGTATTTGTATTCCTGATATTTCTTGGCCTTGGATGTTAGGCTTTATTACTTTTCTCTGCCTTTCCTAGGAGTCTAAATGAACTAACAGGTTTGACCTCACTGTGCAGTTTCATGGAATACCAAGCTCAATGTCTGGTTGTAATTTGAGGTTATTCATCTATAGAAATTGCTGACTTCTAAGGTGTGATTAAAGATCTAAAAAAAAAATCAGAGTAATAAAAATACTTCACCAGAACTACTTCACATTATCTGTGAATTAATTGCATCCTATTTTACTTTGGGTATTTTTTTCCTATTGGTAGACTCTCCACTGAAGAATTAAAAAGTTCATTGATAGATTATTTTTTCTTTGTTAGAGCTTAACAAAAGCATAACTTGCATAACTGTCTATTACGATTTCAAGTCATCCCAAAATAATAGATTGAACCTTCAGATTCCCTTGCCTTTTAAATGTCAAGAAGTTTCTAAACAGAAGTTTCTTTGTTTCTTTAAGAACTTTATAATCAGAGGAACAAGCTTAATAGTTTGAAGAGATGCTTACATTTTGAAATTTATGAGCATGATGAATTGATTTTGGGTGTAGATGAGAATTCCTATCAAAAGTTATTACATGGATGATGCATTGCTTGCGAAATCTTAAATACAAGTGAATATTCTAGGAGATGCCACAAAGAATTTTAAGACTTAGTCTCCTATGCTTAGAAGTCACAGAGTATTTAACTAAATAATGTTAATCTATGGAGGCATGGGGAATTTTGTAACTCAAATATTGCAGATAGGTCTATTCAGGACATATGTTGAAGCAAGAGAATGATTGTGTTCCTTCTACAGATATGTCCTTATCTGCCCACTTTTACACATTTGGTGACTGCCTGGATGGATTATTATTTGTTCATTTGGCACTACTGCTTTTGTTCTCCTTCAGCAAGCACACACACACACACACACACACACACACACACACACACCCCACACACACCTCACGTTTAAAACTATAGTGTCTTATATAGGAAGTTCAGGAAAAAGGAACTGTTTGAGGATAGAAGCAGTTACACTGGCCCTGTAGACTGTGTGGCAGATGGAAAGGTTCTCCAAAATCTAGAATAAGTGAACGCCGGGATGCTGCCCTGTGAACATCTCCTGAAGGAGAGATGCAGGGACACAGACAGGGAGAGAGAAGGAGAACACGTGTATGTGTTCTACATACATGTGTGTGAGTATGTCTATAAGAAGGAATCTGCATCAACCCAGATGGATCTCTATAAAGCAAGAAGTTTACAGGATGCTGGGACACTGTCGTATACTGTCGCTGAATGAATTAATTCCACGCTTTGGCCATCATCTTGAAAACATATGAGCCAAAGCCACATTTTTCTTTTGAAAGTAAAACAACTATAATAGAATTATCATATGCTAAGAAAGATAACTATTAAAATTACTAAAGGCATTTATCTGAAAAGCACAGAAAATGGAGGAATTCCATTTTCTATAGTATGTATGCATTTTTTCATATATTTTTATTGTAATTAAGAGAAGGGTTACATTATATTCACCAGATAGAAGGTGCATTACTTCACATACATTGATACCCTTTCTCATGTCTTGGTCCCTATTTGCCTCCCCCGTATGTATGTATTTTTAAAACTTTATTTTAATAGTTTTTTTATACCAGAAAAGTAATGCTTTTGTATATTTTTGTTATTGTTTTACTTTTCTGGCTTGTAGTCTGATGCAGGAGTGGGTTTGTTTGTTTGTTTGTTTGTTTGTTGCAGCTGAGTCACTGGTGCAAGCTAACACTTATCGGGTCCAGAAGCCAGACTCAGCTTTCTTTTTTGCTATTCCTGGTGTTGAACTCAGGGACTTAGGCTGTCCCTAAGCTGTTTTCTCAGGGCTAAATACCGCTTGATCCAAGGCTCCATCTCTGCCTTTTTGGTTGTTAATTGGAAATAAGAGTCTCAAGGACTTTCCTGTGTGTGCTGACTGCACCCTGTGACCCTCAGATCCCCGCCTCCTTAGGTAGCTAGGATGATGGGTGTGAGCCACTGGCGCCTGTGCCCAGAGTCAAGTTGTAGACAGCTGCTTTTGTACCTTTTTAACATGCTCCTCCTTCACATCTTCCAGGTGATCAGAAATGTGAGTATTTGATGTTCTATGTAAATTAAAGAGAGGTAAGACTAGAAAAGACAGGCTTCGGAAAGGGAAAGCTATAGCTATAAACTTTCAAGATGGCAGGACGTGTGGTTCTCTGTGGGCTCAGGTAGTACTAAAGATATTTTTCTTTGATCAGCGATCACTCTTGGAATGTGAACATGTATCCAAACGCTGCATTAGTCCAGGGTGTGGCTGAACAGAATCTGAACAGGTGTTTGTGTTGGGATGGAGGAAAGGGTGGCTGTGGAAAGCAAGAAACAAGCTGGCCTTCTGAGAGTGGGTACAGCTCATGGTTTCCCTTCGTGTTTGAAGTCCGCTCTGCTACACCTAGAACTTTCCATATTTTTAAAACTTTCAAAAATGTTGGCATATTAGAAGCTCCCCTTCCTTGTTCTAGCGCCTTCTAAGTCTTCACTGTTGAGGGCTTGGAGTTGACAGCCCTCCAAGAAACATGTGTCCACGACCGAGTTTAAATGGCCGCTATAATAAACAGCAGGACTTACGCAAATAAATCCACCATGGCTCCTGCAGAGTAAGCAGAACTATCTTCATGGCCGGAAATCAGGGGATGATTTTGTTGGCTCAATCTTGGTTTTATTAGCTTGCCTTCTCTTTAGGTTCCCCAAGTGCTTCTAGCTGAAAACAATGTCTGGTTCAGGGCTCACGGAATCTCTGAGTGCCATCTTGGCACAGCAGCTCTGCAGGTTGGGGACGCGCTGGATACAGGCAAAAGGCCAGTGTAATGGACGGGTTTGTCTTGATGTCATCAGTGGTGGGAGAGAATATGGCTCAACTAACCCTGATGAAGGGGACACTGAACCTCTCCGTAGGGCTTCACATTCTTCCCCTCATTAGATGAGCCTCTGAAGTAGCTGGTATGGTCCCCACTAACCAGTAGAGAAATGGAGACCCCTGAGCTTCTGCCCGACTCCATCAAAGAGTCCATGCCCAGACTGCAGGGCCCTCTAGCTCCAAACCTGCACCCTCATGGCCCTCTTACTCCTTTAATGAGTAAATCGGGATTCAGTTTTGAGAAGCTGGGATAAATAATGAAGGGATTTCAACACGCAGAAGCTGAGGTGAACAGGTAGGTTCACACTGAGTGAATGCAAAGTCAGTGCACTTGCTGTTTTAGTAGGTTTTGTCACCTCCTTGGGAGTGGGGGCTTGAGGCCCCTTGGAGAATCCTCCTGCCTCCACCTCTGCTGCAGGCAGGGTTACAGGTTGGTCATCATGCCCAGCTCGTTTTCTGAGATGGGATCTCGTCAGGCTTCCTTTCCCTGGCCCCAAGCTGTGATCCTCTCATCTTTGCATCTGAGATGCCTGAGATGGAAGCCACGTACCACCAGTTCTGGCCAACCATTGGTGTGCTTCATCCAGCTCGTCGTCGTTGTTGGTTTCAAATGTGGAGGAGGCATAGAAGTGCTGGGATAGGATGCACATGGAGCGTGAATTTCTGTGGGTTAGTGACTCCGCTACTTCTCTTCAGGGAACCCCGAGAAGTGAGACCTCTGTGCTCCAACCACACACACGGTGATGACCACTGAATTTTCTGGCCATTGCATTGTAACCATTTAGCAGAACTGAGGCTCAGAAAGGGAAATGAATGTAAATTTCAAATTTACATATTGATACCTCTAAGGAAAGGGCTAAGTGGGATTTTTAAATAAGCAACTAAAGTCACGAAATAAGGTCCTAAGATTTCAGTGAACATGAGCCATTTTAACATTGATGCTCTGCCGCCACATATTTAGATATCCAGTGAGGTGATAGTCGTGTTTTCAAAGCTCCAACCTTGGCGAAATTATTGTTATTTAGTGTGCCATTTTTGGGAAGAGATTATGCTGAGGACTATTTTCTGAATAGAAAGATTTATTATCAAGATTCTGTGTTTGACCTTCCATGTTGCACACTGCTTGAAATCCCACTGGGATCCCACTGTGGATGAGACCTTTAAATCTCTCCTCCTCGGCTCCTGGGCCTTCTGTTCCATTCCCCTCTTTAGACTTAGTGTCATAAAGCACAGTAATATTTTTTTCACTACTTCCAGCTTCTTGACAGTAGGAAAAGCTAAAGAGACTTTCTGAAGATACCAAAAATAAATCAACCATCACATTTAAAATATGCCCAGTGGCTTATATTCATCACAAAACTTTTCTAATTTATGAAATGTCTGATAGGGCCACCAGCCAAGCTGATGTTTATTTATATCTAGAATGCTAGGAGAATGTGACACATGCACTCACTTCAATATTAAGATCCAGAAATCGCTGTGCCAGGTAGTTATATGTGAGATGGGGAGCTTATTTATTATTATAAAAATCAAGCAGTGAGATTTACTTATGGGGATAATGAAGATTTATTGCAAAATATTCCTTATTAATACATCTGTTTTCTGAGGGTGAAAAAAAATCAAGTTACTCAAGGATAAATTAAGTTTTAGAATAATGTTCATTTAATTTTCTGTATAACTTTAAAGTCAAATTGCATTAATGAGTGTATTGATAAAGAATGAACTTTGGCAGAGAACAATATACTGGAAAACTTGTAGGAAACTTGCATGTAAGGGTGAGTCATTTCTAAATAGCTGACCACAGAGCAGCAGGCCTCTTTGCCTTAACACTCAGCTGCTAGGAGAGGAACGGAACGGAAAATGAAATCACTTGAGAGTTTTGGATGTGGAAGTTACCCTCATGTTTGAGAGATGAGTCTGATACGTTGTTCTTTTTAGTTTTTGAAGTTCATAGAGTGTCATTCATTAAAAACACACACACACACACTTGTAAGATTTAAATAAGATTGTTTTTCTACCAGAAACTTTATCTAAACAAGCAGTTTGAATAATAGGACCCCAAATTTCCATGCCCCTCTGTGAGTGGGCTGGTGCCATTTTGTGGGAGAAATAATGGATGACAGTGATGCTTTCGTATCTCTTTCTCTCTGTGGTGCCCATCAGGAGAGAAGGATTTGCTGATCTAAATTAGAGTATGCTGTAAATTATTCATATGTCTTTACGAACTCACTTCAGAGTTTTCATTTCATACGCCTTCAGGTTCAATTTCACCCTGGATTCTTGGCCCACCGAGACAGATTTCACAATAATTAGGGGAGCTCATGGTTTCAGGGCCTGTGGCATATGCATGTATTTGCCTACAACATTCTGTTGTGTTGAATAGCCAGCTACCATCTCCCTCACACGGGACCCAATTCATTTCTGCCCTTCACGAAAAGTCCCTCAACCCCCCTCAAAATAAGGTGTGTTTGTGGTTCCTCTCTTCATCAATACGTGAATAAAAAAATTCATAGTTTTTTAAAAAGGTAATTGCCCTTCATTTTCTATTGAGCCTTGCTTGCTGTCAGGATAAAAGAAGTGGCCTGAGCTTGCTGACCCCTTCTTGTTCCCACCTCTTTCACCTTCTTTTCTTTCAGTCCCCTCTCCCCCAGTTGCTCTCTTTCCTTTCTCTATAGTTACTATGTACACTGTTCTTTCCTCTGTGGTGTATTGATGTCCCTGTGTATTTCATTATCTGCATGCATTTCTGCAGCCACATCTGTATTTGTGCACAAATACTTAGGAATTATGGCATTTGAAAAGACAAAACCAAAAGCAAAGCAACATCTTGCATGTTAAAAAAAAAACCATTGGGGAAATTTGATAAAAACTTCACTTTCATTCCCCATCTTTATCCATAGAGGTTCTGATTTGGCAGATGGCACCTAGGAATCTGTATTTAATAAGACTTCCTATTTTCATTGCAAAATTAATGTTCCCATATTGAAAAACACTGGAATCTTTATTAAGGATGGTTTTGGTTTGCAGAGTTTATCAATTTTTTTGGCTATTCCATTGGTATCTCTGGAACTTATGGTCTGTAATAAAGCATTTCAAGCTTAAATGTTTGATTTTGGCTATTCAAAACCCAAGTTTATCCCAGAAGGGCATTATTAGCCTGCTATGAACCCAACAGCCATCTCTGCTTTCTTTTTTATTGACTCCTGCTTGACCGACTCAGAAATAACCGTTATTTGGATCCAGCAACGCCCCAGGCTATTACATATTTAGTGCTTCTTTCTCCTGCTGTCCGCCACCCAGCTTGGTCTGGCTGTATAAAAAGCCTTTGCACAGTGGTGTTTCTGCCTGCTTGTTTACTTAGCTGCATATCAGCTCACTGTTGCTGGCTGAATTGTTTCTTTGTGCTTGGCAGAAATGGCCAACTACTCCTGTTGCTCCATATATTGTAGAGTTTAGCCAGAATTATTAATATTTTGTTCAGTGAGCCTTCAATTACGCTGAACCATTCCCTTTACTAGCAAGCATTTGCATTTCCCCCACAATTTTCCTGATTTACCTGAACTATAGAAATGATCATTTTCAGAATAGCATATGCGAGGATAGGTTATCAAATTCCATAAGCATCTGAACAATTTAAGGGATTAGCTTTTTCCTCAACTTAACAGGTCTTCTGTAGGACACGTGTGTGAACGTACGTATACATTTGGGTTGTGTTTCTGTGGGTTTGTCTTGCCTGTGTGTATGTGTATGTGTGTTTTGGATGAGTGTGTATGTGTGTGTTTTGGGGTATGTGTCTGTATGTGTGTGTGTTTCGACCATTCTTAGTTCCTGCCAGTTTCATTATACAGTTTGTGGCCAATCGAGCTCATAGTAAGTCTTGTTTACTGTAGCTGTGTGTCCTGACAGGAGCATTGTTCCATTTCGCTGAAGGATGTATTTATACTTGACTGTGATGTGTGGGTTTCACCATTTTCTTTTTGAGCTGTTTGTGCTCATTCTACTTCCTAAAGGGCACCGAATGTGCCCTCCCTTCCCATCTCCATTCGTCATCCCCTTCCAGAGGCGCTGGACTTGGAGGTGGACTCGCAGGTCTGTCTGTCCCTCTGGATCACCCTGGCCCAGTTCTCTCTCTTTCCTCCACTTGAAGGCCCCTGGGATCCTTCTCTGGATGCCGAGCTCTGCCTTCATCTTCCCTAGTGAGCAGCACAGACCCCAGCCAGGCCCTCTGGCAATTCCTAGGCGTTGTTTAAGATCAAGAGTGGACGCTGTGCCAGCTTTCGGGCATGGTGGTGTCTGGCAGACAACGTTTTCCTTGTTCTCATTCATTTCTCATGTGTCCTCTATGTAGAGGGCTGCCACAACATTCGAACAACTGTTATTTTTGTCTGATCTTCTTTTGGAGAAATTGAGTTCATTTACTCCTTTGTAAATCTGTGTGACCGTCCAAATACATTGCAGGAAATAAGTATTGACTCAAGAAATATGCATTTATAAGTGGCAAAGAAAAGTTGTAACAAATTGACCTATTTATCTCCATTTGCCTCAATTATGTCTTAATATAAATCTAATTTTACTTGCCAAATTATTTTTAGTTTGGAGGAAAATTATTTCCTTGCCTATGATAAATATGTTATATTTCGTGTCCTGGTTAAATAGGATATAATAGGAAATCCCAATATATTCATATTACTATCTCCCTCTCCAGTGGTGTTGACTTGCCCTGGGGAGAAAATCTATGTAATAATCTAGTAAGCTTGAACTCATCTCACAACAAACCTCACACTTGCAGTCACACTCACGCAAGCCTGAGATACAGGTGTCCATCTCTGTTCCCATGTGGAAATCTCCACCATCAACTCCTGGCCCTGCGGACTCCTGGGATCCAGAGCATTGTTTAAGGTCAATGCATTTTCTGCTCTCTCTAGACCAGGACCCTGCTCGGCTCCCCCAGCCCAACTCATTGGCTGAGTTCAGAAGTCAGATGGAACTTTGCCTTTCCAAGGTTATTTACTGATTGTCTAAGGCAGAGTCCAGTGTTCTATCTAACTTCTGGAAGCCCAGCATTTGCCTGTTCGTTTGACATAATAATGTGTTTAACAAAAACTATGGAATGATTGAAAGCACAGTCTGTCTCTTCCACTAGTAAATCTACCTACCCAGAAAAGGATCTTGAACAAAAACTAATCCCATGTTAGAAAACCTGAAATTAATCCTTTAAAAATGTACCTTATACTCTGTTAAAGAGCCATGTAGAAAGATAGGCTACAACCCGCCAAACTAAGCTTGGAATGACGCCCGACGATTCAGTTGGACTTGCCAGTAGTTAATGCAGATGTGACCTCGATTATCAGCTTTGCTTTGGAGTGTCAGGCGCTCACTGCAGCTGCAGAGCTGCCCCAAAGTTTAACTTGGAAGATACTCAAGGATGTCCTCGTCGGGTTTCCGAGGCTCACCCTGGCGTTGATGTGTTAGGAGTGACCGTGTCATCACGTTTGAGTGACAGGCCTCTGAGGGTGGGGCTGTCACAGAGGAGGAGAGCTGCAGGTGAGGCAGAGGACCGAGCAGGACTAGATGCTTTGTGAGTGTGGGGTGGATCTGACCACTGTTAATCAAGGAGGACGGGGGCCACCTTCAATGTGTGTCGGCCCTCTGGGGAGAAGGGAGCATGCTCTTGGCTTCCTTTTCCTGGAGTACACTTAGTTGACATTTTAAGTATATACAGCCATGTGCACTTCATAAGCTGAGCAGAGTCGAATGCAAACCAGTTAGGTGAGCATCTTGGATATTTTAAGTGTTTTGCCCCATGCCCACCTGCCCCAAGAGCTCTGAATCCCAAGTAGACCTGGAAGACGTTGTTGAATGGCTGTCATTAGCTCCCCAGTGTTCTGAGGTTAGCTTTTATTGTTATTATAAAGGTGATGTACACAGGGGTTACCAGTATATGTCAGGTAATTAATATATTTCTTTTTGGACAATGGAAGGTTATTCTTGGTTCAGAAAGACATGGTTTTCTCTTTTTGTATCAGTGAATATTTAATTCCTTGAAGTTCCAGGAAATCTGGTTTCTCACATTTTGGTGTACACTTGCACGATTTTGGTAAATGATGTCTAGATGATATACCCATGAAAATGATGGAGTAGGCTCTCTGCCAGCAGGTGATAGAGCCATGGTTCTGAGTGTTTTCATACAGCTCATCCATCTCTAACCCTTCCTAGGACACGGTGTTGTTTTCATTTTATCCAGGCACTTTTCCTGTTAATGCTGGTATGCTGTCACACCTACCTTATCTGAAGTAAATGATGCTGCCAGCTGTCCTGGGGAAGCTCAGTAAATAGCAGCAGGTAAACAGGAGTGCTGGTAACTTCTGCAGTGTCCGCTGCATCTCTGTCGCCATTCTGGTGATGGAAAGCGTCTGAGGGCTTCTGTTCCCCTCCATCACGCTGACTGCACCTGGAGAATGGGACTCGTGTGGAAACTACTTGGGAGACTTAATTACGGTGCAATGCCACCTCAGCAAGTACAGTCAGAGGACCCAGGCTTGTTAATAGCATTATTAACACTCATTCACACACTTATTTATTTATAGGCCTCCCATGCTTTTTTTAAAAAATGTATCTTATTGTACGGGTAATGTATAGAGGAGTGGTTACAGTTATATTTGTCAGGTAATGGATGTATTAATCCTTGAACCTTGATATCCCTTTTCAAGTTTTTATCCCCCTTTCCCTCCTGCCACCCTTCATCTTGTTTTCCCCCTTCTCTTCCCTATTTCAAATAAACAAATAAAAATATATACAGTATACCAGGTAACAAAGTCAGATACAGTAACCATATGAGATTAACCATAAGGGGAAGAAAAGAGAAAATAAATAACTTCACATAGTACATTAAGAACAACGAGCCAGGCGCGGTGGCTCACACCTGTAATCCTAGCTACTCAGGAGGCTGAGATCTGAGGATCAAGGTTCAAAGCCAGCCCGGGCACAGAAGGACCCCAGACTCCCTATTCCAGGTAACCTCTAGAAAATGGGAAGTAGGGCTTGGCTCAAGGGTAGGGTGGTAGCCTTGGGCTGAAGAGCTCAGGGACAGCGCCCAGGCAGAGTTCAAGCCTCATAACCCACAGAACAACAAAAAAAAACAATCACAAAGATAAGCTTCTTGTTTCCATATCCTAGAGATCCATATGTACATAGCTTTTGAACTCTTGCAATCCTCTGCTAGGAGAGCCCTAGATATGTACTAATTATTACAAATGAGGGAAACCATGGGGCCTAGCTTATTGCTTCATTTACTATGATTTTTTTCCAAGTCTTTCCATTTCCTTACAAATGGGGCGATGTCATTCTTTCTGATGGTAGCATAGAATTCCATTGTGTATAAATACCACATCTTTTTGATCCACTCATCAACTGAGGGGCATCTGGGCTGGTTCCATAGCTTAGCTATGGTAAATAATGCTGCATGAACATTGTTGTGCTAGTAAGTTTAGTATGTCCTTGTTTGTGGACCACTGAATAAATGCCAAGTAGTGGAATTGCTGGGTCATAGGGGAGCTCTATGTTTAGTCTTTTGAGGCACTGCCATACTGCTTTCCACAGTGGTTGAACGAGTTTGCATTCCCACCAACAGTGTAGTAGTGATCCCTCCTGGCCACATCCCCTCCAGCATCTGTTGTTATTAGATTTCTTGATCCTGGCCATTCTAACTGGAGTGAGGTGGAATCTCAGAGTTGTTTTGATTTGCATTTCTTTTATGGCCAGAGATGTGGAGCATTTCTTCATATGTCTGTAGGCCAAAGACCATTTTTTAATGGGATGGTTGTTTCTTTGAGGATTTGTTTTTGAGTGATTCAATTTTTTGAGTGTAGGTATATTTTAGATACGAGGCTTTATCTGTTATATAGCTAGTAAAGATCTTCTCCCACTCTGTGGGCTTTCTATTTAGCTTGTTAGCTATGTTCTTTGCCATACGGAAGCTCTGCAGTTTAATGCAGTCCCATTTGTATAAACTTCCTCTGATTTGTTGTGTTTCTGGGCCTTTATTAAGGAAGTTTCGACCTGTGCCAAGAAGGACTCCCATGATTCTACAGGAAGATTTCACCTGTTTTCGTATAATGAAGAAATTCTTCCTTCTGTGTGCAGGACTCTTGTTCTTATACAGAAATGGTCCAACTAGGGAAATACCAATAGGCAGAATGAACCTCATCCTTAGATAGAAAGTGATAGGTGGAGAGCTAGAAAACCTAACCTTCTGTGTGGCTAGGTGACTGGTTGAGGCTATATTGACATAGGCAAAGAGGATTCTACATTTTATGTGGGTTATTCTTCACTATTAAAAGAGGCAACCTGACAGGCCTCGGAGACATCCAAGCAGAGATTTGGTGACCAAGTTAGCCTTGTTAGCCCCTCAGAAAGCCACCGACAAACACAGGCAGATGACATCTCATCTCAGTGGTCCAAAGAAAAAGTAGAGCTCTTTTCTCCATAGATGAAAAAAAGAGAAGAAAAGAGAAGAAAAGCTCTCCATGCCTTTCGTGTAGAATTGATTGTTGGAGAGCAAACTTGCTCTCTCCACTCTATGCTCTAAGCAACCAAACTGTAATCAGAGTGTGATCTAAGTTACAGAGTAAATAGGAGGAGGGTATCAAGGACAGGGTAACAGTGGAACTTCTACATTGAACCCTGTGAGCATCGCTGTGCGGGCCAAAGAGAAGTCACTACCTACATATTGAATGTTCTCTTAAATTACTATCAACATGAACTCTTAAAGAATGGCACTTGCCACATTTATGTTCTCACAGTCTCTTGATCAGGGTAAAATGCACTATTTCCCACCCGCTAGACTGTCCTCTTGGATAGGGCAAACGCATACTTTAGTTTTGCTGTTCAAGGAAGTTGCTCTGGATAGATCTGGGAAAGTAAGGGAATGGATTGGAAGATGGGCTGATTTTTATTGTTTGGCTCAACCTCTGTCTACTGAGACCGAACGTTGAATGTTTCTCAGTTGTAAACCAGATTTGAGGGCGGGGCATTTCGAATATGATTCCTCTGCTCAGCTGGGTCCAGGTGTTCCTGCCTTTCTTCTGTGTTCAGTTTACCCTTACAGTACAAAGTATGCCTGCTGTGTGTGCAGGCGTGTCACACACACAAGCAATGGACCTCACGTAAGGAAGTAGAAACTGCTTTTTCTCCACGGAGGCTTGGGGACACCACTCAAGCATGACAGATAGCCGTGGCCAAAGCCTGGCCACCCTATTGAGAGTCTCAGAAATAAGTACTTTCTGTTTCTTTTGTACCTACTTGATGAAGCATTGCAACTTGGGCAAATTATGTAAGTTACAAACAAAGAAGTACATCTTTATGAGCGGAAACTAATGTAATATCCGCCTTTAATAGTCTTTATAAACCCATGGTGTGAATAACAGTGCCTCACAGAGAAAGCAGCGCAGTTGATCCAAAGAAAGCTCTTTCATTCCACATACTAACTCATACGAGAATAAAGGACACTGCACCAAACAATGGATGGCATTGAAACAGAAAAATACTTGAAGCAAGACTGCCAAATTATTTATCTTTCATTGAAGGAGAAAATCACACATAATTATCTCTTGTAAATGAGCTTGTTAGTGAAGGCTGGCAATGGCTCAGAAATAATAATTGTAAAAATATTCTGCCCTAAATCAAGTTAGATATAAAGGTCTTTTTATACTCATTTTTAGGGAGCGTCCTTGGAGTGAGAAACGCATCCCAAAGGCTTTGTGAGCAGCCGTGTCCACCCTTCAAGACCAGCAGAGGATGGCACACCAGCACGCCCAGGAGAACGTCCCTGCAGAAGGTATTCTTCTATCTCTATAAATTAATTACCAAGCAGTTACACTATGTAGCTTTGTAATTCACACATAAGCAAATCCCATCTGAAGACCTTTAGTCTTAAAGCTTTGTTTTCTTGTTAAGAAGGCAAGCATCCCAAATAAGATTCTGTATTTCATGGGTTTCCTTCGTGATCACACAGGGGGCTGTGTGCGTGTGCTGTGCTCCTGTCACCTGCCGGTGCTCAGCCTGGGACGGCCTCACGGTCACCATGGGCCCTAGCACAGGATCACACTCAGGCCTGCTGTGTCAAGCCCGAGGGAGACCCTCAAGAAGACACTTTTTGTTTGCTTGGGGGTTTTATTCTTGGTGGTTTTTTTTTTTTTTTTGCCTCTTAGGGGAAAACAGGGTGTTCTTGGAATAGCTGGATGATCCTTTCTTAATGATTTCATCGAAGAGTTTTGTCATTTTAAACAAGGAAAAGATACGTTCTTTCCTCGAGGGGAAAAGGAAGATGTGTGATTCTCGTGTGCGTTGGTAGATGTGTCTGTAAACTGTCAAGCTTAGGAGAGTGACACACGCACCTTTCCAACCACCCTGCCCCTGTGACTGTGAGGCCGCTCCTCTCCCCGGGGTGCTGACTCTCGGTCTGTGCACAGTGACCTGCGGGTCGGTGGTGGGGCTCTGGCCAGCCTCCTCCCCTTGCTTCTCATCCAACCTCTTCCTTTTTAAAATAATGTTTGGGGTGTGAATTTCTTCACTTTCCATGGTTGGAAATCTATTCGACTTTTCTCCTGTCTTTATTATGTTGCAATTGAAAGTCAAGATCTGCGTTCACAGCCATTGTTTGTCAGAAAGGGAGAGAATTTAGGTGATTGGGGGGGGGGTCTTCGTTTTATCTTACAGAGATAAATGACATACTTTTGAAGGTTTTCTTTACACCAAACCCAACTGTAATAACTTAGATTTAAAGCTGTCTAGATTTGGAGAAGCAGCCGCAGAGGCACAGTTGAGCCACACCCCTTCATTTGGTTTGATTTGCACATGGGTGGAGCTTGTGTGTGTTAGAGATGAAGCTGGACTTCAGGTCACTGGGTGGCCAGTGTGCTTCTCCAGCATTACATGTCCCTTTCTGTTTCCTGGCGGCCGTGGTTCTTCCTTCTGTGTCCCATAGTCTGTTGAGGATTTGTGGCTTCCATTCTCCCTGGACTTGGCCACTCCATCCCTTTCTGGGGATCTCTCTCAGCCATTTCTTCCAACCTCATTATTTTCATTTCTGTTGATCAGTGCTTGAGAGTTTATCTGAAATCTGTTCTTGGGTAAAGCAGGAAGGCTATAAATTCCCCTTATTGGAATTTTGGACAGGAACAGCCTGACTTGTCTTAAGACGTTGTCACTTCAGAGAATTAGATATATACTTCATTTTTTCCAAAGGAGGCACTGCTCAGAATAAAGTAAGTTTTCAGGGTTTCTTGGTTATACTTTCCTTGCTGCCCTTTCTTCTAAACTTTAACAAGTAATTGACGCCCTGGGTTCTTGTGAACACATGGTATTCTTCTCATCACAACAGTAATACATGGATTAATGCAGAGGAGCTGAAAGAATAAATCAACATAACAAACTGAACTAAGGACCCACTTAGAATCTATACTCTGAATAGATGGTGATCACTAATGATTAAGTAACTAGCTTTCCACTAGTGAAAAATACCTGAGACAATCAACTTAAAAGGGGAAATGTGCATTTAGGCCCACAGTTTTGGAGATACTAGTTTAGCTAGGACTAGAGCGAGTCCGCACATCATGGAGGCAGTATGTGGAAGAGAAACCCTCTCCTCATGCCAGCAAGCCGAAGAGAAGAAGAGCAAAGCCAAAAACGCAGTGCCGAGGCCATGCCTCAAGTAGTAGAGTGCCAGCCCAGCAAACACGAGACCCTTGGTTTCAAACCACAATACGACAAAATAAAAGAGACAGAAATCAAAGGGCTAGGATACTAGTATCCCTCTGTGGGCTCTCTTCCAATGACCAGAGGCCTCCCCTAGGCCCCACGTCTTAAATGTTCCACCAATTCCCTGGGCGGCCAGTCTTTAACACACATAGCTACACATGGCAACGCGGTAGTGCAGCTTGAACCTTCTTCTACCTAGTTAAGAGCTGAAGTCAGGGATCACAGATGCAAGCCACTGAGCTCGACAGAAGGACTCATTCCTGAGTACTGTCAGAGTGGCTGCAGTGACGGTGGGGGTGCGACTCGTGTGTGCAATCAGAACTGTGGGAAGGAGATGTAAAGGGAGGGTTTGTAGCTGAACTATGAATAACAACTGAAATGAAGAATGTTTCCCTGCCAGGCACGGTGGCTCACGCCTGTCATCCTAGCTACTCAGGAGGCTGAGATCTGAGGATCAAGGTTCAAAGCCAGCCTGGGCACGAAAGGACCTGAGACTCTGATCTCCAAGTAATCTCTAGAAAATGGGAAGCGGGGCTTGGCTCGGGGTAGGGTGGTGGTAGCTTTAAGCTGAAGAGCTCAGGGACAACACCCAGGCCCAGAGTTCAAGCCCCATAACCCTCCCCCCAAAAAAATGTTTTCCTTTGCTTGGTGAGGTGACTAATGCCTGTAATCCTAGCTACTCAGGAGATGGAGATCTGAGGATCACAGTTCAAAGGCAGTAAAGTCCATGAGATTATTATCTCCAATTAACCACCAGAAAACTGGAAGTGGGGCTTGGCTCAAGGGGTAGGGCGGTAGCCTTGAGCTGAAGAGCTCAGGGACAGTGCCCAGGTGTAGAGTTCAGGTCCTACAACTGACCAAAAAAAAAAAAATAAAGCTTGTCTCATGAGACAGCTATCATTTATCAAAAATGACATTTATATGTTTTAGCTCATTAAATACTATTGACAACTTTAATATGGTAGAATTTACTATTCACCCACAAGCCTTCAGTTTTTGCATAAGCCTTATAATTTACATATCTCCCTACAGAGAGGCAAGGAGAGAAAATTTTGGACTGATTAAATTTAAATATTTAACTGAATTCATGTAAAATTTAATGAGTTATTTTTTGATGCAACAGAACATGAAAATGGAAATCCAGTTATCATTTAAGCATATCTGAATGCGTGGATTAAAAATTAATCAATTTGGTGATGATATAGCTGAATTCCTTATTAGTTAGACCCAGAAAAGGGAGGTCAGTCTACTGTCTAACCATGAGGAGGAGGCTGCAGTCCCTAGGTGGATTTCAAGGGTTAGAGAATCTATCCGGCCTTGATACTGCTAATCCTCCGTCAGGAGGAAATGCATTCTGGAATTTCTCTTAAAGGGCCTGGATCCCAGCCTGTGGGGAGCAGCGACCTTTGCCGCTATTATAGGAAAACCCTGGACTTGAACTCCTGGTACAGTAGAGACCAGGGAAACTAGCCCAGTGATTGTGATTTTACTGTACCTAATTTGAATTGCCAAAACAGCTCATGTTGATTTGAACATAAAATACAATATTTCAGGTTGTATATTTCAATCTCAGTAGCATTTCTTGGGCAAGCATTTCTTTTCACTTCCAGTCACTTTTTAAAATAAAAAAAAAATGGTATCTACAAGCTTATATGACTTGCCACGATTATCTCAATCATACAATACACAGACCTTCAGACAATTCTTTTTCTCCTAACTGAATCCATATGAAATTCAGGAAAAGAGAAAGGTCTCAGGAGATTCATCCCACGTGCTCCTTTAAAGGATGCATAGACATGAATATTTTATATGCGCACACTCCACACCATCTCACTCTGATGTGTGTTTACCCCTCTTGTGGCAGTGTAGTAACGGGGACATTCAGAAATATTATTCCAAGTAATATTAAACGTAGGCCAGTGATCAACAGTCTGCCTTACTTCTTCCTCCAAATGTAAATGACCTTCCCACCTATCTAAGTTCTGCTCGCCAATTAATACTTTACCCTATTCCAAAATGGATTTAAACACAAGAACTACACATAAAACGCCTCACATCAGCAGCAGCGAAAAGCAAATCACAGTAATGAGAGGCATAAAAAGGAGGCAGAAGAAGAGGACAATGCGAAGTCAATTGGATTGTTTTGTGTACTTACAATGCATGATTATCAGTCTTTATTCACATAGTTTCATAGGAAATTTTATTTCCTTTGAAGTCATTGAATGGATTTAAATAAAATTTACGCTTCTGCTTCAACTTCCTAGCAGATTTTTGTCTACAATTGAGCAAACGTTTTGACCAGGTTCAGCGCTTCATAAAATCCTTTTGTTTGTTCTAGGGAAACGGTCCTGGACGTTTTCTATTTATACTTGTCTATTTTCCTCAGAACAAGACTTCCTGATGTGAGAGCTTAAATGGCTTTAGAAGATTCTAAAGTAATAAATGCATCTTTAAAATATAGTACTTATGTCTACATGCATTTCTGAAGTGCTAAGTATTGATACAGGAGTTTCAAATGTATTGGCGAAAAACAGACAAAATTCTTTGTCCATTAGAGGCTTATGTTCTGGTAGGTATTTGCTTTACATTATTGGAGTTTGAACTCAAGGGCCTCATGCTTGCTCGGTTTGTTTTCTAGGCTGGTGCTTTACCACTTGAACCATGCCTATAACCCATGTTTTTGCTGGTTGTTTTGAACTGTAGTCTCGAGGATCTCTCTGGCTGGGTTGGCTTCGAACTGGAATCCTTGCCACCTTAGACTTCTGGGTACTGGAGAGTGTAACCGTGGGCCGCCCAGCACCCACTCGCCCCAGTAGTTTCCAGCGAGATGCACACCTGAGTCACTGGGGAAACAAGGGAAGTCTGGGTTTGGATGTTCTTGACTCTCCAGGAAACAATAATGCAGTTATGGCCATCGTCAGGCTTTGGAAAAGCTCTGGGTGCGTTAATACATAGCCAAGTCGAAGAACCACTGTACTGGTATGAGATAACGTCATACTTTTAATTCAAGGCAAATGTTTCCATACTGAACTCTTGGTTATAACCCACATCGTTTTATTTGTTAGTATACAAGCTGTGGACTGAGTAGCTGAAAGCTTCTAGTCAGCCCCAAAGTAGAGTTACAGGTGAACATACAATGGCAATGTATTCGTCTGAAATCAGCTAGACTGAGTATATAGTTAGAGCAGCTTAAATACCATCCGTCAGGTAGGTTGTCAACATACGTGCAGCCACTTCACAGTAAACTTTTTGACGTGGCCGGGCATCCGTGGCTAAGCCCTGTACTGGAGGCACAAACAGGAGGATCAAAGTCCATTCCAACCAGAGCAAAAAGCAAGCGTCCATGTCAGAAATGGCCAAAGCAGAAAGAGCTGGAGGTGTGGCTTAGGGGGGACAGGTCCTACTGAGCAAGCATGAAGCCATAACTTCTCACTCTGGTACCTCCAAAAATTTCCACCTACAGTTAGTATGCCAGTGCTCTGTTAAATTGGATAAACATTTAGTTAATCCTTTTGTTAGCCTCCTTGAATTTTGAAGAGCTTTCAGTATAATTCATTTCAAGTTAGTAAATATAGTGCAAATCTATTTTCAGCAGCTCTGTGAGTAGATTCTGAGGATACAGAAATGAATAAAATCTAGCTGTAAAGGATCTTACAATCTAATGAAAAATAATGTGCACATCGGAATGCAATTATTCAATCACAGCCATAACATAAGAGCCTTGGGAATCCTGAACACTAACCCCTGGTTTCCTAAAACATGTTGTTTCATTTTTTTTTACATGATCTTCATGCATTTATCAACTTGACATGTTGACCTTTTCCCTCTCAATACAACTCTTTAAAGGAAATATGCTTTTTATCTTCAACATTTGTTTTGTGCAGTTTGTAGAAACATAGCATTCATTCACTCGTTGACTCAGAAGTAACATATTTACGGGTGGGGGGTGTGGGGGAGAGGGAAATGGGTACCAAGACATGTGAAAGGGTATCAATGTACGTGAATTAACGCACCTTCTATCTGGCAAATATCATGTAACCCTTTTACTAATTACAATAAAAAAAAAGAAGTAACATATTTACTATCCCAGTATTTGTCAGGCAATCTAGAGGAGAGAGGATGAGCCACACAAAACACAGAACGAGGGGCTGGGAGTTTGGACTAGTGGTACCGTGTTTGCCTAGCATGCACAAAGACCTGGGTTCAATTCCTCGGTATCACATACATAGATAAAAGCCAGAAGTGGTGCTGTGGCTCAAGCGGTAGAGCTCTAGGCTTCAGAAAGCCCAAGGACAGTTCCCAGGCCCTGAGTTCAAGGCCCAGGACTGGTAAAAAAAAGAAAGAAAGAAAGAAAAAAAGAAAGAAAGAAAAACAACAAGAAAACACAGCACAAAACAAAAAGGAATAAGCCTGTGACTTCACAGACCATGAAAACAAACCATCAGGGGCCTGGCGTGGGGAACAGGAGGCTTGGAATTTGCCCTGCCCTGCATGCCCACGCTTGCTGCCTCTGTCTAGTGCTGAATGGCATTCTCAAGAATGGGCATGATTGAAACTAGCTTTGCATTTGTTTTCCATTTTTAATTTAACTTTAATTTCAGCAACTACTTGCCATGTGCATTGTTCCCTTTATTTCTACTGAATTATTCATCTGTCTTTGCTGATTTCCAAGAGCTTTCTCTTGGTGACAGTGCAGTCATCAAGCAGTCTTAAGAAAGGAAGTAGAAGAGAGTGGATATGATTTCTACCATTTTCATATGATATTTTTCTAATATTCAAAATGAGTATTTCAGCATAAATCCAATGAACCAATACTGAGGTACAAAGTAAGAACACAAAGTCTTATCTCCCAACTTCAGCCATCCCACTTCTAGTTTCTGCACACACACCCATATATACACCCATACATACATACACACATACACACACACACACACACGTACATAGATACACAAGTAGGTATATATACATATATGTACACAGGTATATAGATATAGATATAGATAGATAGATAGATCAAGATAGTTATAAATGTGTGAAACTAGACAGTAATTTGTGATAGCAATGGAATCATTCTATTTGATCTCACTATTGTCTTAGAGAGTTGTTATTGATAAGCATTGTAATTGAAATCTGTAATATGAGCATGCATTTCGATCATTTATAGAATGTGTTTTGGAAAGTGCAGTTGCTGAGTCAAAGGATACTTATATGTAATGTTTTTTATAGGTGACACAAATATTTTCTGCAAAATATTTCTATTCCTAAAGCATGTAAAAAGGATTTGTTTCACTCATACTTAGTAACACAGGCCAGGTTAAACATTCTAGCATTTCCAAAGCTGAGACAAAGTCAGTATCATATTTATATATATTTAATATTGATATACTGAGTATCTTTTCAACACTTTACTGATTATATAAGCTGTGTATAAGTGCTGCAACTCTGTGTGTGTCAGTGTGTAAATTGCCTGTTTGAATCTTTGACATATTCTGAGCATTACAACATCCTTTTTCTTAAGGTCTGACCTATTTATCCATATTCAACAGATGTGACTCATTCAGAACTTTTGAACTTGTCTGTAGTGTTGTTCAGAAAAGACTTCATAGTTGAAAGTTTGGTAGGAAACAGTGGGGAAGGCTATTTTCAAGTTAACAACGAAGGGTGATTCATTATTCTGTATTTTCTTACACCAGGACATGCCCAGCCATTGTTGTCCAGTGCCATTGTGAAAAGCAATAAATTGGGAGGTCAAGCCCCTTTAAGACTCAGAAGGGAATTATTTCTCACTTCACGAGCATTTTATTTTAGGTATCATTCTCCCCATCCATTTGTGCAGCTTCTGGGACAAATAAAACGTGATCAACAAAACACATAAAATGATTTAAAGACAATGCTTGAGGATGCTGATCTGCAGATATCTGAATGCATCGTCTCGATGTGGTTAACTCTGCCTTCCAAAACAGACTTCCACATCACCTGGCTTTGTTGAAGTGGTGAATACAGGCTATTAGCAACTTCTGAGTAAAAATAAAATATTCTTGCTCTAGCTGGCACATTTGAAATATTTCCTCTGGAAAAGAGTGAGCTTCCAAGATATTGAGAAAATACATAACTGTAAATATGACCTTCAATGATAATCACATGAAGGCAGACATAAAGAAGATAAAGCTGTTAATAGTTTTAGTTTAGAATGTTTGGTGAAGACTAATCAAAGCAGAGAATTATAGGAAGAGTTGTCTTAATTAGAAAGTAAACTTCTCAAAATACAGTTAGAGTTGTGTTAAAAGACTGTCTGGTAAGAGATTGAGTCTGACTCTGCACAGTGGCCATTTTATACATTTCCCATGGATGGATCTGACTTTCCTTCTCCAGGAATTGAATATGCACTTTAAGTTCTCTGAGTTAATGAAATGAAATGTTGTCATGGCGCATATATACAAGGAGAGTTCTGTTCTACTGCAGGCAATGACAAGCTTGAAGGAGCATGATCACGTGATCAAAATGTGATGCTTTCTAATGAAATATATCATGTTTTTCAGAGAGATCACTGCTCATGAAGAAATTATATCATGCAATAATTAAAGCTTCCACTGGATGTTTAATCAGAGCAGGTTGGGCTTCCCGTGTTATTGGATAGAGACCTAATTAATATTCTTGTGCAAATACATAAGGAGGAAGAAAGAAACCAGTTTTTCTTAGTAAACCTCACATTTTGAAATACGTTTTATCATACTAAAACAAAACATGCCTTCTGGAAGCTGATCCAGGCAGTTAGCATTGGTGCGATGTTATACTGCTAAATTAACTGGAGCTTTACATTTTAATTTTAAACATTTAGGATAGCCCTAATTTTTAAAAAGCCCACCCATCTCCACCGATCATTGAGTAGACTCTGGAAGCTATTTCCATCATCATCTCTTCTTTAGTTAATACACCAGGAATGATTTCTCTTGAATCTGGAGGAGCAAAGTAACTTTAAAACAACACAGTGCCTTCTGGCAGGCACCAGGAGCCAGGGCCGGGTGGCTCTCTACACCCTGGCTTCTCCAGCTTCTGTGAGGACCAGAACCTTGGTTTCCAGCCAGCTCCCTTGTGATGCTGAAGGCCCCACCTTGGGAACCAAACTGAGTGGAAAAGCTCTTGAGCACTTTTTGCCCTGGAGTCAGACTGTGCACCCTCATCACTTGTCTCAGTGTGAGCCCTGATCATGTAGCCTGTACTTCAGTTTTATCCTTGGAAATAACGCTGCATTTTCTTGCTGGGTGTGGTGGGGAGGACGGGAGGTGGGAAGCCACCGTGATGGTTTTTAGTTGGTCTTCCCTGTGAACAAGGGACACTGGAATGATTAGAGAAGGTTTCAGACAAGAATGAGCACGACTGGAAGACAGGAAGAGTAGGCCAGGCACAGGTGGAGAGCAGAGCCACAGTCCAATGCGCAATAAGAAGCACGTCAAGAACAGCATGCTGGAGTCAGGACCGGGGAGAAGCCTTGATCTGTGAGCTCTTCTCGCAGGAGGTGGCCCGCGGCTCTGAGTGAAGGACCTGACATCTGGAGCCGGGGAGCTTGGGGTTTGAAAATTTAACTGGCAAACAGCAACACCCAAAATTGGCCTTGATATAAACTGAGTGCTTTGTACTTTAGAATCGGATCATAAGGGTCTTTACTCTTGCTAAAAAGACTGATGGAAACACAAGAAGGAACGCAGAGTCATCTCCAGCGGCAGACGGCGTCCTGTCCAGCGAGGTGTCTGGAGGCTGAGATTAAATGACCCTCAGGCTCCCCGTAAACCTGCTTTCCCTGTCCAACCTACTCGGCCCTGGGATCCTATCTGCTCTCCCCTTGTCAGCAGGTGTCTGTGGCACCCGGCCTCAGTCCCAATGACTAGTGGCACTGAATCCAGGGCTGTGACTCAGTCAGATCTCAACATTGGTATTGATGGGACCTGTGATGTTTCTAATGGTAGCCATCAACATAGAAACGATTCTGGTTAATCAGAATTAATCGAAGGGAAGAATAAAAGTAAATGAAGCTTTGAAAAGATTTTAAGGTCTAAGAATGAGCACATTGAGAGGGTGGATATTTTACCTTATTTATTTATTTTTTTTTTGTGGGTCATGAGGCTTGAACTGGGCCTGGGTGCTGTCCTTGAGCTCTTCAGCTCCAGGCTACCGCCCTGCCCTTGAGCCAAGCCCCACTTCCCATTTTCCAGAGGTTAATTGGAGATAAGAGTCTCAGATCCTTTTGTGCCCAGGCTGGCTTTGAACCTTGATCTTCAGATCTCAGCCTCCTGAGTAGTTAGGATTACAGACGTGAGCCACGGTGCCTGCCATTTTTACTTTTTAATATTTTGAGCGTCATATTTTAAATTATAGGAACATTTTCTTTGCTTTCCACCAAAACAAACAAAATACAGGTTCTAGATTTAGGATCAGCAAGACAATAAGAGAATGTGTATCTCCAAAAATTTTTATATCTTTCACATTGTAGATTTCACAGAAATCAAGTGAATATTCTATGGAATGTGTGAGCTGTCCTTTGAATTTATGCTTACAAACATAAGAAACGACACAACTTTCACTTTGCCCCATAGCTTCCTTTGTGTGTGTGTGTGTGTGTGTGTGTGTGTGTTTTACCAATGAAATTTACAATCTTTTTTTCTTCATATTTTTTATTGTAATTAATAGAAGGGTTATATTATATCCACCACATAGAAGGTACATTATTTCACAAATATTGATACCCTTTTTCATGTCATGGTCCCCATTTCCCTTCTCCCTCCCCCTGCTCATCTTGATTTTCCCCCTTCCCTATCCAATTTCAAATAACCTATCAAGCACATATAAAATATATCAGATAACAAGGTGAAATATTGTAACAATATGAGATAACCAAGGGACAGCAAAAGAGATGAAAGATAACACAGTATATTAAGGACAACAATCACTCATTAGATGGCTGGAGGTCCTTTCATTTAGCGTCATACTATATGGCCTTATGTATCAAGGTTTTGTTCTATTGTGAACCTCAGCAAGGAGATCCCAAGGTTTCTACTGATTTTGACAAATGGGGGAGACTCTTGGGCCTATGTTCCTTTGAGTCTGGCTTAATTCACTTAATATGATTTTTTCTAAGTCTTTCCATTTCCTTACAAAAGGAGCAATATCGTTCTTTCTGAAAGCAGCATAGAATTCCATTGTGTATAAATACCACAACTTGTTGATCCACTCATCAACTGAGGGACATCTAGGTTGGTTCCATATCTTTGCTATGGTGAATAGTGCTGCAATGAACATTGTTGTGCTAGTGGGTTTAGTATGTCCTTGTTTCTGGATGGTTGGGTAAATGCCAAGTAGTGGAATTGCTGGGTCATAGGGGAGTTCTATGTTTAGCCTTTTGAGGCACTGCCACACTGCTTTCCATAGTGGTTGAACGAGCTTGCACTCCCACCAACAGTGTAGTAGTGATCCCTCCTGGCCACATCCCCTCCAGCATCTGTTGTTATTAGTTTTCCTGATCCTGGCCATTCTAACTGGAGTGAGGTGGAATCTTAGAGTTGTTTTGATTTGCATTTCTTTTATGGCCAGAGATGTTGAGCATTTCTTCATGTGTCTATAGGCCATTTTTATTTCTTCTTCAGAGAAGACTCTTTTTAAGTCTTTGGCCCATCTTTTAATGGGATGGTTGTTTCTTTGCAGATTAGTTTTGGAGTGATTCAATTTTTTTAGCAGTTGATATATTTTAGATATGAGACCTTTGTCTGTTGTATGGTTAGTGAAGATTTTCTCCCACTCTGTAGGCTTTCTAGTTAATTTGCCATACAGAAGCCATGGATTCCTAGTTTCTCCAGAGCTTTTAACATACAGGGGTGTTGGATCTTGTCAAATGCCTTTTCCGCGTCTATTGAGACAATTTTGTGATTTTTGTCCTTGCCCCTGTTGATGTGTTGAATTGTATTAATTGATTTGTGTATGTTGAACCAGCTTTGCCTCCCTGTGATGAATCCAGTTTGATCATAGTGTATAATTTTTTTATCAGTTGTTGTAGACGGTTGGCCAGTATTTTGTTGAGAAGTTTTGCATCGATGTTCATCAAAGATATAGGTCTACAGTTCTCTTTCTTTGATGAATCTCTGTCTGGTTTGGGGATGAGGGTTATACTGGCTTCATAGAATGAGTTTGGTAAGGAACCTTCATTTTCAATTTCGTTGAAGAGCTTGAGGAGTATTGGTGTGAGCTCTGCTTTGAAGACCTTATAGAATTCAGCTGTGAATCCATCTGGCCCTGGGCTTTTCTTAGGTGGAAGGTCTCTTATTGCCATTTCTATTTCAGTGTTTGAAATAGGTCTGTTTAGTTGTAGTAGGTCTTCTTGGTTCAGTGTGGGTATGTTAATATTGGCTAGAAACTCATCCATTTCTTCTAGATACTCAAATTTGTTGGCATAAAGGTTTGAAAAGTATTTCCTCATGATGCTCTGGATCTTGGTAATTTCTGTCGTGATATTACCATTCTCGTCTGTGATTTTGTTTGTGTGTGCTCCTTTCTTTTTTTGGTAAGGTTTGCTAAGGGTCTGTCAATTTTGTTCATTTTTTCAAAGAACCAACTCCTTGTTTTGTTGATTCTTTCTATAGTTTTTTTGGACTCCAATTCACGGTACTCTACACATTCAGTGGAGTTTCTCTAGTAAGATACTATAGAAATGATCCCTGAAAGTATAGTCTTTCCTTTGTGTGTTTTTATGACAATTTCCAGGATTCCTTTTTAAAAGTCATAGTACCATTTGTCTTGTTACTCATTTCTAATGCAGACATTTGCTCCATAATAACCTAGTCAACCTTTATTCCTATCTTGAGGATTTGTCTTTTTCTTCTTTCATTATTATCTTACAAGTGGATATATAAAAGGTGGTACCACTTGACAAAGCAGTTTGCAAATACAATACCCCTTATCATACTTCTCTACATTTATTTACTGGGACAATTTCAGTTTGACTTTTTCAGCTCTAAGTCATGTGTTTGCCTTTAGAGAAATGTATTGTTTTTTATTTTGAAATGAATCAGATGAAAATAAGCACAGTGAAGCAAGAATGATTTACCTGGATCCAGTTCATATCTTTGTTTATTGAAAGAAAAATATACTCACTAGGATTTGGGGGAAAAAGAATTCAGTGGTGGCCTGGGGAAGCAATATCCCTGTTGTTAAAACAGGAACAGCGGAGAAGTCCGTAAGTGTGGGCCAGGAAGTAATGTCGGCACTGGCACAGCAGCTTCCAAGCGCTGTCTGCGGAGGGACCTTGATCAGGAATGTATAGAAAAATTCCCTGAAGCGTCACATCTTAAAAAAAAATCTTACTTCATGAATCAGCAGACAAGTTGAAGAAAGTCATCTGTACAGCAGAAGTACCATAAATGTTATGTGGGATCTTCCAATGTCCTGAATAAGTCTACAGGAACGCAGTGCAAAGAGGGTCCCTTGTTCCCTTGCCTCCTTCTCTCTTCTTGTCCCCTCCCTCCATCCCTCCCCCTCTCTCCCCGCTTCCTCTCTTCCCCTCCCAGACCTTTCTCTGATGCTAGCACTAGAGCTTGAACTCAAGACCTGGGCACTGTCCCTGGGCAGTTCTACTCAAGGCTGGGCACTTTACTACTTGAGCTACGTACAGCTCCACTTCTGCGATTTTGTGGAATCTGTTTCTCAACGACTTTTCAGTGTGGGCTGGCCTTAAAGCTGGATCTCACCTCCTGAGTGTCTGTATCCCAGGTGTCACCCACTGGTGTTTGTAAAAAGGGTTTGAACTTCCACCATGGTAAATTCACAGACTTGTATTTTTCAAGTAATCAGGTCCTTTGGCGACAGTAAGAAAGACTGCAGAGGAAGCAGCCCTACATTTCAGTCAAAGATAGAGGTGTTCTGTTGAGCAGCTGGTGGGGCTGTGGCAGCGGTGGTAGCCCAATGCTTGCTCTCCCACACTGGGATGGAGGGGCCAGCGTTACCTCCATGCAGACTCCATGCACAGGCAGGCAGCTGCTGTCTGAACCAGGGCCCAGTGCCGTTTGTCCTCCAATGCTCCTGTAGGGCAGGAACTGAAACCATCGGATTATGGGATGTTTATGAAATGAAAATTGCTACAAGAAGTGTATGCTTATTAAATGTTCACATGGAAGAAAAAAAGAGTGTCCCACTAATTGTCACCAGACATGCCCCTATGAGAAGGAGGACAGCATTCTAAAACTCAGGCAATCATGAAACAGAAAATTAAAAGATAGGTATTTCCGGAAGGAAATGAGGAAGAAGGAAACGAGACTGAAAGCTAAAGGCCATTTCCCTCCGGCTGGGCCGGGAATAATACTGTTGTTGAAGTTAACGATCAAAAAAAAAAAAAAGAGGACGACAGTATCTTCCGGCCAGCAGCAGTTGGAGATGGAGAAGGCTGTGAGTTTACAACCTGATGGAATAGGTTAATAAGAACACACATCCAGAACCTAAAAGATGTGAGTGATAAAGTACTTCGTGATAACCACAAAAGCAGGAAACTGGGGGCTGTGACCCACAATGAAGGTGTTAACAGCACGGAGTATGTTAACAGGTTCTAAGCATCCTCTAGAGTAAACGTGGAAGAAAGGAGAGAGCCTGCAGAGGAGGTAGTGAGCTTAGAGAGGGGGCAGTGCCTGAAATGAAGACCCTCAGAGAAGCGGAGGAACGGAAGGACTGTGATGCTGAGCTGCAGTGACTTCAGAAGAAAATGAAGGATAACCTGTTAGCACAGTAAAGACTTACAGGGAAAATGTTCCCCGAGAGAAGAGGATCTCCCATGATGACCCATGAGAGCTTCAACGATGTCTGGTAGAGCCACAGAATTCTCTGAGAACGTGGGGAAAAAGAAAAGAAAGATCTTGCAATCTCCCTGTTGAGCAGTTACCCTTCGTTGCCAGTACACTAGCTTGGACGTGGGGTGTTGGCTCTGTGTGGCCAGTTTGCATTGTCAGGGTTGACAGTGATTACTGGCCCGCGCTGGAGGTTTTTTCCTTGGATGTTGAATTGAGAGACCCTGTGTTAGCCAGGTGTCCCATACTGAAAACTCTTAAGTACATTCCTACATTTTCTCCCCTACCTGTTTTTTATTGAGCATTTGTTTTTTGTTTAATGCGAAGGATCATTTCTCTATTGTACCTACATATTTTGGGATTCCATTCTAAAATGAAAAGCTCTGAAAGGTTTTTGCTGAGGATATATGGGCAGACTGTGATGCAGACCCCGCTTTTCTACGACGACAACAACAACACAAAGGCTCTGTCCAGTGCCACCTGTATCAATGTTGTAACTTAGACAAGTGCTGTAGACCCTAGTTTTGACAGGAAAGAGGTTAATGGGAAATATTATTTTAAAAAATGCCTAAATCCCTCTCCTTCACAACTCCATGGGGAGAAAATTAGAGTCTCAAGGGAAAGTTTTTCTTATGATCAACCTGAGAGAGGACACCCTCCCATGTCCTGACCACTGCTTCCTTTGTTCCTGATTTACCAGTCCCTCGGGCTTTCCTGGAGCCTGGTCATGAGTCTGACGCCCTCTTGGGTGAGATGCAGACATAATTAACTTGTTCCATTTTTGTTCAGATCTGGCACCGATCAGAATAGGGGTGAGCGGTAGCTTCTGTTAAAACTGCTGAAGTTAGACTCACCCTCGTTAGAGTCCGGGGGAAGAAGAGCTCTGGCTATTACTGCAGGTGAGGGCGCCTGGTGGGCGTGCGTCTGTTTCTGGGTCTACTTGTGGGTGAAGTTTGGATTTCAGATCTGTTGGTCCTCTGACATGTTTCACCTGTGAAAACTCAAACTGCGCCATTGTATTCTGTGTACTTTTCTTTATACTATATTTTGACACAGGGCAGAATGATGCACACATAATTGCAGACATGATACTATGTTTTCAGGAAATGTATTTTCACCAGTAGGCAGGTGGAAAACGTTCATTTTGAAATTTCTTTTTGGTTTATATTTTAGCCCCATTATTCTCTCTTCAGCTTCACATTATGTCTCTCCCATGTCTCCGGGGGTCTCAGCTCACAACAGAAAATGTTGTTCATTGTGTCTTTGGACCTGAAATGTTTTTTTTTTCATTCCTTCACTAAATATTCCCACTCTCACCCTTCACCTCCCCAGGGAAAAAAAATAACAATGACAAGTTTCCATGTTTACTTTTCCTATTCACAAACCTCACTTGTACAAGCTTTCAAGGGCAAGCAGTAAATTTGTTTGCCTTGTGGATTTATTTTAGCGTGTTATTTTAATTCATTTAGTATTCTTAATTAGATGTTTTAGTTTTATTCTTATAATGTGGAACATATCCATGAGGCTGCTGGAGGTGAGGAGGAGGGCTGGGGTTGGGGCGGGAGGGACTTCCTGCGGCAGGACAGGGCAGCCAGGTCTGCACTGGGAAGGGCTGAGCTGACCCCGCAGAAAGAGGAGAAACCTGACTGCAGTTCTGGGGGATGGGAGGAGGGATCTACCCGGACCAACCATGGCTTGAAACAGCTCAGGCGTCTTGACTTGAAATCTTTCTTTTTTTTTTTTTTGGTGGGTCATGGTGCTCAGGGCCTGAGCACTGTTCTTGGGTTTTCTCAAGGCTAGAGCTCTACCAGTTGAGGCACAGCACCACTCCTGGCTTTTTTTCTATGTATGTGGTGCTGAGGAATCAAACCTGGGTCTTTGTGCATGCTAGTCACACTCTCTACCACTAGGCCAAACTCCGGGGCCTTGAAGATTTTATATATGATTCTTTCCCTGAAAATTCTGTCTCACAGTGACTAAGACTTAGACGTAAACTCAGGTGGACTTTTGACTTTTCCTTTATTAACTCAAAATGTAATTTACATCTAATGCCCCATCATTGCATTCTTTTCTATTATATTATTATTATTATTACTATTATTTGCTAGTCCTGGGGCTTGAACTCAGGGCCTGGGCATGTTCTTGAGCTTTCTCAAGGCTCGTATCCTATCACTTGAGCCATAGTGCCACTTCCAGCTTTTTCCTGAGTATATGGTACTGAGGAATTGAATCTAGGGGCTTTGTGCATACTAGACAAGCATTCTACCACTAGGCCACACTCCTGGCCCTAGGGTAATTCTTATAGATACTTCAATATCTGAATTACAAATTATGCCATCTATTGAACAATCTTAGCTTGTGGTAGTAAACTTGAAGTACAGTTATTTTTCTCTCTCCCATCGCTGGTACAGATGACATGTATTTATGTAAATCAAGTCATCCTTTTCTATCCCTAAATTCCGGCACTCTTTCCCTGTCACTTTGGTTTAATTGAAAGCATAATCAGATTCACTGTAGACCTGGGCGCTGGCGGTCCTTTAGAGGACCTTCAGAAGCTGTCCATTGCAGATACCTGACCCTGGACTCCCAAGTCTGCTGGCTCCTTCCACCACCCCCCGGCCCCCACCCCCAGGCTTCCTTCAGGTACTAGAGCTGGACCCTCCCCTGCCCCACCTCTGCTGCTGTGGAAGGACGAGGGGTGGGGATCAGATGATGAGGAGAGCCTGCTGGCTCGTCCCTGAGGTGGTGCAGGAAGTGGGGAAGGACTGTCTCTTACTGGACCCAATCCCACCGTACCAAATATACCCCAGAGCCACGAGTCTTTGTGAACTGTAAATTGATGGCTAGAAGTTTTTCAGCTCACCTTAATTTCTTGTTGGGTTTAAGATGTCTCTCGGATATTACTAAGTTGATCATGCTAATATTTACTTAAAAGATAAACTAGAAGAAGATTCTGGCTGAGCACATAATTCCATGAAGACAAGACGGATTCTGCTGAGACGGTAATGAACGTTCTCTGGAAGTTTCCCGCTTGTCATAAGCCAGCCTTGCCTCAGGAGTCCACACTGGCAGCTGAGGGACAGGAGGAGAGGCTGGCAGTTTTAATTCAGTTGACCCTCACCTCATGAGAATGTATTTTAAATTCAGAATGCAAGGCCAGAGACATTTCAGGCTGTCAGAAATGCCATCGCAATCAACTCCGAAGGTTGGGTCATCTTGCCTTCTCGAGGTGGGTGCACACAAGCTATTTTCCTTTCAATCATGGCGTATCTCAAGTGTTTGGTGAAATGTTTGCTTAGCTTGCATTTAGGGGTTGCTCTGTGAAATCAACTGTCTTGGAGAGCAGGGTGTTCACAAAAGAAAGAGGCCATGCCCTGCACTTCTGATCCCAGCAAGCCCTCAGGGAGTGGCGGAGGGAGCCCCCACCCAGCTCAGAACATTGCTCATTCTGTTTTCAGAATGTGGAGAGCTCATTGTGCTGAAGTGACGTGTACAATGTGGAAGTGGCAAATCTTACCAAGAGCTGGAGTAATAACAGTGTAAGATGGAGCTTTCAGTTTTCATCCCACCTCTGGATGGGACGGAGGGAAGGTGGTATTGAGTGCTGTTTTTGAGGTGTTGGAGGGTGAACGCAGGGCCTCCTTTCTGCTGGTCAGGAGCTCTGTGACTTGAGATACACCCCCAGTCTCTGTGTCTTTTTTTTGTGTTTTTGGAGATGGAGCCTTACAGACTTTGCATGATCTTTTCCCTAACTAGTGATGCTCCCACCACGGCCTCGGAGTAGCTGCCCACAGGCCTGTAACGTGGCATTCGGGACGTCCATGCATACGATGTACATAAAGTAGTGGGCAGTGTTCTGGGCTGCAAGAACTTTGGCCTCTGTCTTTTGTTAGCTCCCTGTCATTCCAGTTATGATTGTTGTACAATATAACTTGAAATCAGGAAGTATGGTGCTGTAAATAGTATGAATTAATATGAGTCTTATATGTCAATCAGAGATTAAAATTAACATACAAAATAAACCTGCTGTCATAGGTAATATAAGGAGGGCCAAGAGATTGGAAGAACTGGTGACATCAGTGTTTGTTGTACAGGGCACAGGAGATGCATGGTGGCGGGATGCTAGGAACTGACTAACCTCCCCCTCCTTTCCCACTCTCACTGTGTACCTGGACCAGTGCCTCTCTATCTGTCAAGTTTGGAAATACTAAGCAAACCCTGGGTAAGACATGGTTATACTAAATTCAGAAATAGTCGAGTCATTCCATTCTAAGATCCAATGTAGGATTTTCTAAAAAATCATTCACTAGACTGCATGTTATACCCATCTCAGCTTTGAAAACTTGTTTTAAAATCATGCTTCATCTCTGGGCTACCCCAAATGTCGTGTTCATTTTGTCTTCAAACAACTGTTTAGACCTCCAAAACAGCTGAAGTTGATGCTTTAAAAACAGATCCCTTTCTCCATATGGCATACAGATACACACACACTGCTGATTGAAACAGTGTCTGCTTGTAAAGCCACCCTTCAGTCAGCGATCTCCTGCTGGGGTGCTGCAAGCATTCAGAGCATTCATTCCCAATTCCCGGCAGGTCGCGCATGGCTGTGTTTCTGGTGACTTGGCCATATTGACGGTTTTGCGTTCTCAAGATAGTTCATGAGGAACCTGACAGTAAATTGGTGGTGACGGTTAGAGGCTGTTGAGGAGAAAAGTCGGGGACGGAGTGTTCCGGATTTGGCAGTTTTCAACACCACGACTTAAGTGAGCACATGGTCACCCTGCTTGAAAACAAGAGGAGACAGGGAGGCGGGGTTGTCTGGGTTTCCAGCTGGAGCTCGAGGTGGCACAGCTTTTGTTGCTGCTCTGTTTTCTCCTTAGATTAGTAAGTGTAGTATTTCCCTGCAAATGTTTTAACTTGGAAATGGATTCCCAGAGTCTTGCAGCAGAGCTGTGTTTCTGTACTGGGATTTGAATGCAGGACCTGTGCTTGCCTTGCCGACACTCCACCATTTGGGTCTTACCCTGGGACTCAGGTTTAGTGCTGAGTTGTAGGTTACCATGGTGTTTGTGCCGGGGTCAGCCTCAAACCTCAAACCTTCTGACCTCAGCCTCCAGAGGACGACAGGCATGTGTGCTTTGGCTGGGGTATTACATGAGAAATGTAGGACTCCTGCTCTGTGAGACCATATGCTCTTCTGCATGTGTGCATTGACAGGCTTTGAGGCACACCCAAAGGTGTTAACGTGTTGTTGATATTCCACATTTGCTACCACAGGATGGGGGAGGGATGGGGTGTGGACTTTGACCCTGCAGAAAGGAGCGCGTATGAGGGCATTTAGTATTGAAAACCTAAAACACAGAAGAGGCCTCATTACACAGGAAAAACCAGATCTCCTCGGCAAAGGTGGTAGAAGAAGGGAGAAGGCTGGGAGGGTCCAGTGCCTCCACCCTGCAAAAGGAGCGTCAGGGGGCCCTGCGGGCTCCCAGGGGAAGCTTCATGGGCCTCACAGGGACAGAAGGGATCCACACCCATACGCTGAGGGTTACAGTTCTTGAAAATGAAGGGGGCTCCGCAGCACCCTGTTTCTGTGAAAGTGCAATCTACGTGACATGACGGGAGGATTTCCGGGGGATTCATGACTTTGGAGAAGAATGCCTCAAACGCCATCACTGTTCTTTGATATAGAAAAAAGGACCCGTTGCCTAGCTTGTGGAGGAAGCTGGGGAATCTGAGGGGAGGATCTGGGTAAGGAGAGGCCCCTGGGAACAGGGGTGAGGGGGTCTCTTGCACAGCCCTCCCCCACACGTGGCTGTCCTTCCTTCTGAGGATGTGATGCAAATGGCCATCACCTGGAGACTTGGCTGCTTTCCACGAGTTCCCAGGATGTGCTGGAAGCTGGAGAGGTGAGAATTAGCAGCAGTACGCTTGCTCTTTCACCCTTCCCGTCAGCCAGGGCGGAGCTGGGCAGCCTGAAGCAGCTTCTTGCCTTTCCCATTCCTCCACGGTCTTGGCTGGATTTGTGCTGGGTGGTAAGTTTAATTCCTTCTTTTAATTTTGGATCAAGGATTTGGTAGACTGTGTCTTGAATCAGCACGCCTGTATAACGCTGAGCTCAGTGGATTTGTGTAAACGCTGGAGATCAGAGCTGCGAGTGGGATTTTTGTCTATTTGGAACTTGGGGCAGTTGTTAAATCCCATATTGAAAGCACAGTGAGGGCCGGGAGTTTGGCCCAGTGGTAGAGTGCTTGCCTAGCATGCACGAAGACTGGGGTTCAATTCCTCCGTACCACACACATAGAAAAAAGCCAGAACTGGTGCTGAGGCTCTAGTGGTAGAGCTCTAGCCTTGAGAAAGGCCAAGGACAGTGCTCAGGCCCTGAGCTCAAGCCCAGGACTGGCAAAACAAACAAAAAGCGCAGTGAGCACTGCTCTCCACTGCTTGCCCTCACTTTGCCTTCCTGGATGGCTGTGTCCTCGTGGGGATGGACGTTTGGAGGCTGGTCCTCAGCGCTCCTGTGCACGGTGCCTCCTCCGGTTCTTAAAATTCAGACCTGATGGGCAGGGGCACCTGGGGGAAGGGTCTTGGTCATCTTCAATGATCCCCGTGTCTGGAAAACCTCAGCGCATGAAGGCTCTTTTATCTAAATCCAGAGAGTACTTCTCAAACTTTCTTGAAAGCCCAATTTTTCTTCCTTTTTTAAAATACTGATTCGTTTACAGCACTGTCACCCACGCTGATTTATCCCTCACCTCCTGCCAAGGCAGCCGTCCTGATGCTGTACATGGCCACCTCAGGTGACCCATCGCCAAGTCCTGCACCCCTCCTCACCCCAAAGCAGCCACTTTGTGGCGTGACCTTTGCACCTGTGTGGAGATTCACTACCTAATTGAATACGTGGTGATTTCAGTCCTCCACCTGAGACACTGCTGATAATCAAACTCAGCCCAATCTCCCACAGCGGGGCCTAGACATCAGCTTGCTTAGTGGTCCATCCATCTACGCTCTGTCAAAAACAGAAAAAAAAAAGTGTGCGTGTCTGTAAGAAAGGAAAAAGCAAAGCTGTTAGCAAAATTACACCCTTCTGCATTTGTATCCAGCAAGCAAATCATCATCTACACACTGGATCTGTGATAAGAAGTGGGATAATACAGCTTTCTATTAAAATCCTTAGCTCAGAGAAGAAAGCACTCTTTTGGGTGCAGCACATTTCATTTAAGAATGGAGGTCTAAATCCCAGTTTCACCCCTGCTGCCAGGAGACTGCCTGTTTTTAGAGAAGAGGTGTGATTGTTATTTAAAATACGTGTGGCTGCTCTCTAAGGTGGAGGTGTCCTCGCGCTGTCGGAAAGGAGGATTCTCGTGGCAGAGTTCTCGTGAGACTGTGTAGATGAGAACAAGGGCAGAGCACAGAGGCTCCCAAGGCCTCTGTCTGCCCCACGAGGAGCCCACGCTTAGACGACCCCTCCAGGCATGCCAGTTTGAGGTGAGGCCCTTGGTACTCCCGCGCTCAGTCATTGCATGAGGCTGCTTCTAGGAAAAGCCCAGACATTGGTCCAGGCGGTTGATTGTTTTTAAGTCTGGGGGAAGGCTGGCCATGGCGGGGGGGGGGGGCAGTGGAGCTGGAAGCACTCCCTGCAGGGGCGAAAGCCCACACCCCAGGACACCGGGAGAGGGGTGGCCATAGCCTCTGCGGGAGGTGTTCAGGCAAACTTGGAAATGAGAAGAGTGTAGGAGAAATCCCCATTGTGATAAACTCTGAAACGCCTTGACCGCAGTGCCCCACTGGGGGTCCCTGGGGGTTCTCCTCTCTTCTGGGTAACCCTTGTTGGGACTCATGATAGACTGCTGACCTAGTAGGTCATGAATTTCAAGGTGGGTTTAACTAAGTCCAAGGCACAGGTGTTTTCACTCAGCCCCGGGGCACAAGGACTCGGCTCCAGAGAGGGTGATTACACCAGGTGCCATTACTCCTTCCTCGGTTTCTCGTTTGAGGAAAATTCTGACAAGAAGCACGTGCGTGCTATGGCCCACCAAGGCTGGTGATAGGAATTAGGAACCCCTCTGAAATCAGACTGTGAAGCTGGAGCCGCCTAGATGAGCGTGCTGGAGACTGAGCCTTCATGGAGGGAGCCAAGTTTCAACAGAGTCATGAGGGTGAAGCCATAGTCCAGTAGAACTGGAGAAAGGTGGACAGCACCCACCCTCCTCTCTTCCCACCAAGTGCAGGGGCAGCGTCAGCCGGCACCCTAAACTCGGCCTTGTAGCCTCCAAGAGCTGTGAGATGATAATAGAGTTGTGGTGTGTTCGGGGCATCCTGGACAGACTGCCTGCTTATGTGTGGACCAAGTAGGCATCCAGTTCACCCCTCTGACTGTGAAGCTGGGGCCTAGTAAAGAAATGACCTGGGAAGTGGCAGGTTAGGGGAGCCAGGATAATTGACAGTCCACACGGGGGCCAGTGTGTGAGAAGAAGGTCTGTGCCAGGCAGCAGAAGTCTGCTCGGATGAAGGAAAGTAAAGGTCGCGGGGTTGTGAGCAGTTGAGATGTTGGTTCAGGATAAAGAAGGTTTTTTGTTGTTTTGTTATTCTGCCAGGGAGTATTTGAATATGGAAAGCAACAGGCTTGGCGCATAGGGTATTGTCATGTATCTGAATTTTATTTATTTATTTTTTTTTGCCAGTCCTGGGCTTGAGCTCAGGGCCTGAGCACTGTCCTTAGGTTTTCTCAAGGCCAGAGCTCTATCACTTGAGCCTCAGCACCACTTCTGGCTTTTTTTTCAATGTATGTGGTACTAAGGAGTGGAACCCAGGTCTTCATGCATGCTAGGCAAGCACTCTACCACTAGGCCAAACTCCCAGCCCGTATCTGAATATTTAACACAAAGTTTCACTGGTATGCATACACTAGAAGCCTTTTTCTCATTTTCCAAATAGGAGGATTGAAGAAAATGCAGTTCAATATCCTCTGACTAAGTTACTGTAGGTCATGTGTGTGTCACTTACAAGAGATAATGTTGATTGATACCATGGACATTATAAGTTCTGCTGCCGTTTTGTTTTCCTCTTTAAGGACAGTTGTAATGTTTGAATCTTTAATGCTGTACTAGCTTTATTAGGCAGATTTCCCTTTCACACATTTGGAAAACAAACATGGTGCCAGATTTATCTTTCGCACAACTGTGTGTTTGTAAATGTCAGAGCAAGGTCTGTTAGGTTAGATTGGAATCTATTGTCATTCGCGAAAACAAGTTTCATTTGAATATTTAGGAGAAGGAGAGACAGAGAGCAACTAAAGCAAATTCTTCTGGAACCTGAAGCAATAGTGAAGAGAATCTGAGACCATGCTTTCACATTTCTCACCTTTCCAGGCCTTGTGCCAGGTTTGGAAGAAGGTTGCTATTGATGATAAAACAAGGAAACGTGAAATGCCTTTGCAGATGTAAATTGGTTTAGCTAGTTCTCCCAAACATTTCTTCTTTCCTGGCCTAGAAAATAAATATTACATCTTCCAAATGAGGGCAGCCTGGCTACATAGTTGCTATCTGTTTGCAAGTTATCCTTGGACCAGAGAGCACTGGAGCCCTTTCTGTTTTGGACTGAGGAAAGCACAGATGCCTGCTCATTTTGTGAGCTTGGGAAGCACGGCTGCTTGGAGCCCAGTACTCAGCAGCCTGTGTCCTCCCTGCACGTGCCCTTAGAAGGTCTGCCGTGGGGGTGTGTGGATGAGGTTGTTCAGAGTTCCCTGTACGTGTGTACCCCAGTGAAACCCTCACTGTGCACTCATGCTGATCCCCAAACAAAACCACACTGTAACGGGCGTGCGTACAGATGAGAAGTCCTTGCAGGACGGACTTGGATCCACCTGGCATTCCCAAGGTCCCAGGGTTCTCCTGACCCTGGAGGACACACGTGGTCACCTCGTCACATAGGCGGCAGATGGACTGTCCTGCGGGCAAGGTGCACACGTGTTGAGACCTGTACACTGACCTCACGGCCCTCTCTGTGTGTCCCCGATGCGCGGGACTGCAGGAGACATAAGAAGCAAGTGGCAGCCTGGGAGCGGGGCGGGGCTGTCTTCATCTTAACTCCATAGTTGTCTCTCAGGAGCCCCAGCCTTGTACCGGCCGTGCCAGCAATTCTCCTGGAAATTCTTACTTGAAGGGACCTTGTTAACTGTCTTTACGAGGTACTAGCACGGATGTTGTTGTCAAGCCCACCTTGTCAGGAGCAAGTTTAGCCTGGAAGGCACAGTGCAGCCTGGAAGGCGCCTTGTCCGGCTCATTTGTGTTATTCAGCCTGCTGGGTCTTTCCTCTGCATGGCACCGGGGAAGAGGGACGGAGCTAGGGTTTGAACTCAGTGACGTGCTTTCTAGGCAGGACCTCGGTATTGCAGCCGTGCTCCTCAGACTGCTCATTGCTTTTTTTTTTTTTTTTGCCAGTCCTGGGCTTGAGCTCAGGGCCTGAGCACTGTCCCTGGACTTTCTCAAGGCTAGAGCTCTACCACTTGAGCCTCAGCACCACTTCTGGCTTTTTTCTATATATGTGGTACCGAGGAATCGAACCCGGGTCTTCGTGCATGCTAGGGAAGCACTTTAATCACTAGGCCAAACTCCCGGCCCTCATTGCTTTTTTTAAAAAAATATATATTATTGTGTCAAGCTCGAACCATGAACCTCTTACCTGCCATCTCTCTAGGATTAACGCTGTATATACTATTCCCTGCTAGTTTCTCTCCTCCCTTCCCCCCTTCCCTCTCTTTCTCTCTCTCTCTATTTTTCTTCTAGCGTACTTGAAATTACAGGAGTGATCTACCCTGCCTGTCTCCTTGATGGGTCTTCAGCAGGGAATTCAGCCTCTGCATTTTTTTTTAACTTACCCATCTACCATTCTTTGTTTTGACAATCTGCTTCTAAGGGAGATTTCGTTGGTGCTCTGTACTAATCTCTAGCCAAATGACTTTCTAGTAAATCAGTGAGGGTGGCAGAGTGATTTGAAAGAGAATCAGGAGCGACGAGCTCAGAGGACCTCTGACTAGCTCGCGTTAGGAAACGAGATTATAGAAGAGCTCCCCATGCATGGCACTTGCGTTCCAGATTGAGCAAGTATGATAGCAGGGCTTCCTACTGCAAAGCCAGCAGCGGCAGCCTGCACTTGTACTGCAGGGAGCATCTTCATGAGTCCTGGGACAGACCTTTCTCCCGACTTCAGATGGACGTGCGCTACATGGCCCACACCATTCAGCCAAAGGCCATTTTTCTTAAAGCCAATGGCGGGGGAAGGGAGTTTCAAAACATATTGAACGGTTCTTCAGTATCTGTGCCTACCAGTCCAACAACAGGAATGTCTTAAGATCCGTAATGATGCTGGCTTCCTGATTCAGGTCACTGGGGAGGCTTCCCATTCCACAAAGACCGCCACAGCCTAGAAAAACGGGTCTTAGACCGTGTTGGAAGAAGTGCATGGGGCTCAAAACTTTCCTGACGTTATCTTCTTTGTGTATGCAAGCCTGTGTTTTTGAGTGGGCTTTCTACCATTTTCCATTGGGCCATTTGAGGGTGAAGGTTCCGAGCAAAGCCTCCCATTACAGCAGCAGATGACCCACTGCTGGAAGGCACACTTGTGGACTTCCATAGCAGACTCCGCAGTTCCGTAAGAGAACAATGGTTTACTTCCTGCAGGCGAAGCTTAATGACCAATTTTTTTTTTCCTTAAGATTAATTCAGTGGCCACTGCGTAGTAGTTTAATTGCTCTTGGTTGCCTTAGCAACCATGTGCTGTCATGGAAAGAAAATGACCCTGCAGCTCTTCTTCCAGGCCTGGATGGAATGATGCTGGCGGGATCTTGTGCTTTGGCTATGTGTGTACTTCCTCCTTGGCTGTATGTGAATTTCTGCCTTGGCAGAATGGGTCAGGAGCGCTTAAACTGTGTCGGTGAGATGTATCTGTAACTTGCTTGTAGATCGAAATCCCCCCTCCCCTCCAAGAACAGTCACTACAGGCATTATCTGCACATGCATGGCTGCAGGAACCTCAGGTCCCGCTACCTGGCCACTCCTCCCAGAGCTCCTCAGCTCTCCAGTAAAGGCTTCAGTGCGACCAGGAGCCTCCCTTCTCTTCCCCCACCCCCTTACCCTCAGTGGGAGCCCCTGATGTGCTGCTCAGAAGCTCAGGGAATTTCCCAGCCTTCCCAGGTAAAGCAGTTGGTTTGCCCTTCTCCCAAGCTCTCTCTTTCCTAATGGGCTCTGTACTTTTCTATGTATAGAAAACCCATGTACATGGTCTTGGTTTAGCCCAGTTTATCTCTTCAGCAGAGCATTGATACTCAATGGACATTTAACCCTCCCTCTTCTAGTAAGGAGCCCGGGGTGGGCTGCTCTCGAAGACCATTTGTGAACAGCCAGAAATACTTCCAACACGTATGTCTCTGTGGGCTTCTAGAGGTCTTCTTGAGCTAGGCACTGGGCAGGTAGAAGTCATGAAGAGGTGCCATCCCACTCTGCTCCCTCTCTCCGGGCCTCGCACGTGCTGGCGGTGGGACCCCGTGGACAGGGACAGCAGGTGGGCGGGGAGAGAGGTCAGGCCTAAGGCAGAGTCCACACCCAGCAGGTGTGGGGCTGCCCTTCGAAGAGCCCAGCCACACGACGGCCCTCACGAGTGAGTGGCGTCCCTGTGAGGAGCCACAGACAGGGCGGTGCAGCATGGCCCAAGTCCTCCCCTGGGAGGCGTGAGGGTCCTCAGGCCGGAGGAGGGAGTGTGAGGGAGCTGGCCCATGGCACCCCCGGCGAGTACCTAGGCGGAGGTTGGGATGGGTGGAGGCGGACTCTGACATAGAAAGGGTGTGTGGATGCCTTGCTGTTGCCACTGTTGGCTCCATTAGGTTTTAGCTTTGAAATGAACAGGACTCAGTCATGAAAAATAGATGGGGATTACGCACACCCCCAAACTAAGAACAGAATGTATCCAATGCTTTTTTTTTTTTAGCACAAAGCTATTACCTTACAGAAAAATGGATGGGATAGATTGTAACAGAAGTTTGAAAATTGTTTTAGATGTTACCTGAAGATGACTTAAAAGAATGTACGGATTTCAGATATAAAGAAAATAAAAGTAAGGAAAGAGGGAATAGGAAGGTATTTATTAAATATTTCTTCTAATACAACTGTAAAAATATAAACTCTTAACTGAAAATTATAGTGGACATTTAACAGTTCCTAGCGTATTTATTTTCATTGAAAACTCTTCCTTAATTCTCTGTATCTGTAAGGAATCTGGTTGTATTTGCTTTTGGTTTTTGCTTTCCTTCTGAAATTGTTTCCATGGGATTTAGCCCTAACTGTTCTAAATGCACGCTTGGTGTAGCTCCCATTGTGAACTTCCAGATCCTCACTCCTGGTCTGCAGAGCAATGGGGAAGGTGGGCAAAGGGACAGAACGCTGCCCAGGGGTTTCTTCTCCAGTGAGTGGGTGTGCAGGGGGGTCATTAGCCAAGAGCCTCAGGGGTGCAGTTTAGCCATTCAAAGGGAGGGACAATCTGTTGGTCAAGGAGCAATTGTATAGTCTGGAAATTGGGTCAGCCCGACTTTCCAGAGAGATCTCTTTGTATTTCTTACCTGCATGCCTGAGGATCTTATATCTTAAGGTAGATTTGGAGTTGTGCTCTAGTTTCCAGGCAGGCGTACCAGCGATCTAGAACGCAGTCCTGTCAAGGGGTTCTTTCCCGCTGCCTCCCACCAGGCAGGTGGCAGCCTGACGCTCCATGGGCCTCATCACAGGGGTGGCCAGTCCTGTCAGTGAGAGAGAGATTTGGGTTGGAATGAGATGAATTACCACAGGGAGCTGAAAGCGTAAATACAGGCATTATGTGCCAGGCTATTTTAGGAAAACTTGGAGATAAATCTAATTTCAAAGAACAACTGCACTCCAGTGGCCTTCTCAAAATCCATCCTTTGTCATTAGCCGTGTTAGATCTGCTTATATAGGCTTCTGAGACTCGGCGAACATCCATCGCACGCCTCTCATAGGCAAAACAAACGGCGTGTCTCAGCGTCCCCTAGAGAAAGCCGAGGGTGTAGGTCTGACTTCTCAAAGGGTGTTAGTTAGAAGAGCAAGGACAAATTGGGGAGTTGCGACACCTGACATCCTGTAATTTAGTGATCTGATGGTACTAGTTGATAAGAGGGCTACAAGAAGGGAGAAAGAAAATGACGCGTGCCTCTGATGTCTTTCACATGGGCTGTGCCAAGGGTAGAATGGATGCTTTATGTCACCCAGGGCCTCGATGTTCGTGGGGAGCACGGGGCAGGGCACAGAATGGTAAGCCTTACGCCTCACATGGCGCCCTTCTGGCCCCTGCGACTGTGTGAGGTCTGACAGTCTGGGTCTCCAGTGCCTCTCAGCCCCAGCTCCCGGGCTTGACCTAGTGATAGGAACAGTGTGCTTTTGTCGCCCCAAACTCCATGACCAGTTTCTTCACGGTGAGTAATGGTGAACCACTGAGCAGCTCAGCTCCTCCGTAGCCCCGTCCCATTACCGTTGCTGTGGTCTCTCACGTGGGTTCCTGTGTCTTGGTGAGGTTGTTTAAAAACCTTGAAGTAGAACTGATCCAACACTGAATTGCACCAAAGAGTGGACAGTTAGTTGCATAGGAATTTGTAAGAGGTTGGTTCAGGCTGTTGACAGAGCAAATGAAAAGGGGCCATTAGTTCCTGTCAGTTACAGGGGAGAAACTTTAGTTTTGGTGGAGTTGGCAGGGGGGAGGCGGGACATGACCCTCACCCTCACCATCTCCTTCAAGGCTCGCTGCTCAGTTTGTAACAACGAGGATGAGCCTGGCTGTTCTCTGAAAGGTGAGTGAACTATACTGTTGCAATGCCGAGCGCTAAATCCCCCTCTCTGCTCGAGTGTGGATCAGATCTGTCCCTGCATCACTGGCGCCTCTGCTTTCTGCCCTCAGCTCCGAGGTTGATTTGCCTTCCTTCCACCACGCAGGGGACTGAGCAGACTTGTGATTGCCTCCAATCAGAATAAATAAGGAGATTACAGTGGCACCACAAATAAATTGCAGGCCAAGTCCTGTCATAATAATAGTTTTCATCCTTGTAACAGCTTGGCTTTGGAGATTCAGAAGAATTTGCAAATACGGTTTCCCCTTTTGCCGCTGATAGGAAAACAGAGGCCTTGGCAGCAGTCTAGGATAACAAATCTCAGAGTGCAGCCGAAAATACAGAAACTGCATTTGGAAGTTTGGACTCGCTTCATTAGGATAGAATAATAAAAACGTGGCCGGGGTCTGCATACTCCTGCTATTGGAGGAGGTGGATGTGCTGAATCTGCTAGAGAAATACTTGGCAAAGAATTTGTTTCCTGCTTTGAGACTCAGAAAGCATTTAGAAAATGTAGAATGTGGATTCTAAAAAGTTACAGCAGAGGGTCATATGCTAACTGCCTTCTCCAAGGAAAATCTGGAAACAAATTTGCCACTTTGAGTAAACACTTTTATTTATGCAGCTCAATCTATCTGTCAAAACACCAAGTGGCTCCGCTTGGTTAAAGACGCTAATACAATTAGCAAAGTAATGCAATTGGCTGTCCTCAATAGATATCAGTTCTGTGGGCAGCCAGTGGTACTGGAGAAACAAGCAGGACACACACACACTCACACACACACACACACACACAACAGGTCCTCAGGGTTTCCTGGGGAACACTCATTATTCTGTGCATCTGGTAGTGTTCGGCAGGAAGCTGCACTGCTCAGTGATCCTTTGGTACCTATCCCCTAAAAGACATTCGCGTCCACCCTGGAGAGCGCGCAGGCGTGCATGTAGGCCTGTGTGTGTGTGGGGGGATGTGCTTGCAAGTGTTCACATGGGGGTCTGTGTGACTACCTACCTGCCAATATGTTATAAATTAAACATCATTACTACATTGTTGCATATCAGATTGATTTCCTGAAAGATGGTGCTGCATAAACCTCCCCGTCTCCTACTATCAGAGAAATTTGGAAATAACGTATTGCACCACCATTAACTGTGGGTGACTGACAGTGGCCCCAACTTGATGCACTTCCCGTGGAGACACTAGCCGTGGGTGCTTCTTGAATCTAGTGGAGGAGCCTCTGGGACGGCAGTATCCACTGTGATTCATTTCCAGACATGGCCAGAGATCGACTCTTTCCAGTACCTTTCTCGAACACCTGAACACCAGGCACGAGGACCCCATCACTTGTCTGGAGAAGCCTATGCCCAGGAGTTGATGCTTCCCATTAGCTGCCCCAACCAGAGTGGCATTTTGGTTTTTTGTTTGTTTGTTTTGGGTGGCTCATGGGGCTTGGACTTGGCCTGGGCGCTGTCCCTGAGCTCTCCAGCTCAAGACTACCTCCTACCCTTGAGCCAATCCCCACTTCCCATTTCCTAGCGGTTCACTGGAGATAAGAGTCTCAGGTCCTTTTGTGCCCGGGCTGGCTTTGAACTTTGATCTCAGAAATCAGCCCTCCCGAGTAGCTAGGATGACAGGCGTGAGCCATGGTGCCTGGCTTCAGATTGGCATCTTTGAAGCCCCCCTTTCACCCTTGTTCTTCTGCCATTGGTCGATTCTTCTTGGAGCAGACAAGACCTGTCCCCGGAACCCTGACCGCATGGTAGACTTGTGACAGAAGCAGTGCTGCCCCTTCAAACCACAGAGTTCTAAGGAAGCTTGTGATAGATAATGCACTTAAATATTTATGGATAGGCAAGAAACCCCAGAAGCACTGAGATACTCCTCACAATTTCTCTTTTCTTGATTAATTTCCCTCAATAACTAATACTTTGGTGCCATCATCTCTAGGCGAGTGTGCCTTATTTGTGCATTCGGTCAAACAGTGGATATCTGTAACTTGACTCTGAACTTGTTAGCAACACTGTGAATTCTCCTCCTTTTCTGTGGTTCGCGGGACTTACCCTCAGAATGTGGAAGAGATTACTGAGAGCGCCTTCAGTTGTGGTTTGAGAGGCTTCTCTTGTGGTCTCAAGTGATTTGACAAAGGCTGGAGTCCTTCCTGTGACTCCCCCACCTGGGGCTTTGCGTTATGAGCACAGTATGTTCTGAATCTCACTTGTAAACATGAGTTACTTCTACTGTGACTGCTAAAAAGGCTCCGTGAGTGAATAACACTTCCATATCCGTGCTACATCCCTCCTTTATTTTTAGAGATTGACTGCGAATTTCTCCTTTCTTTATATGTCCAACATCTGACTACTGACATACGTTCCAGGTTTCAAAGTCTTTTTCTCAGCCTGTTAGCTTTTATTTTCATTCATTTGTTCAGGAGACTCTTTACATAGTCGTCTTGGTTTTATCCCTGCTTCCCCCAAGTCAGTCCACTGAGCACACGCCTTGCTGGATGGCTGGCTGTGCCTCTGAATCCCAGGGATCCCCCCTGCCTGGCACACCCTATTGAAGACCGCGTCTTAAAGTGGGGTCCGTGTCCTCGGTGGACCTTCCCTCTGCACACGCTTTCTCCTTCGCAGGACTGCTTTGTTTCCATCTTGTCTGTCTTTCCTGCTTCTGGATGATACCTCCACAATTATGAGGACGCCATGTTCGTTGGGCCAGAACTTTCCTGAAGTCCAAAACTCGATGTCCACCACCCATCTGCTAGCCCCACATCGCACAGACTGGAACTGGCCTTCTCCACTGTCAGCCAACTTGTTCCTCGAGTCTTATTTCAGCCATTGGCATTACCTCCAGCCTGCAAATTCAGTTCTTCTCTGGAACTCAAAGATTTCCCTTCCCTACTCCACAAAAGCCACCAACTCTATATGGTTCTAAGTCGACGCCGTTTCAACTCTAGTTTGGGCAAAGCTCACTTGATAGTTTCTACCCTGTTCCTCTGCCAGTCTGCTTTTCCCATGCCAGTTAAAATGGTTTACCGAAATGCCTATCTGAACGTGTCAAGTTTGTGAAAGTCATCCTGGCACCTGGGCCCAGCGCGGACATCGTGGCTTTGTTTTATGTTCTGCTTTCTTTGATTTCCCCCTCCCCCAGTCCATTTTTCAGTTCAGTACTGTGAACTTGATACAGATGTCATTCTGATTCCTTTGTTCAGATCCCAGTTGGAGCTGCTATGAGAATGGGCAGAGGGCTGGGTTGCTTTCCCTCCAGACGCCTGGTAAACTTCAAGCTGTGCCACATTTCACATGAGGCCAGAATCATGTGAACGTTGACAAGACATCTCTTAAGAGTCCTCCTTTTTAACTTTATAAACTGTCACTTATTTTGATGAAGTCGGCCTTTTGGATCTGCAGCCTTGTGTCACCCTCTGTGAGATGGCGCTGACTGCACGGTGCTGAACATGAGAGCAGCAGGTATCCCGTTAAACTTTGCTTTGACTCGTTTCTCTGTACAAACCAAAGTCCATGTTTCCCAGAGCCACCTGCAAGTTGGTAAGCCACAATGGGACCCCACGGCGTGCTGGGTCCACTCATTTTTATCTTTTCTCCATTGATCTTGAGTCCAAATGACTAGATTCTTATGTGCAGTGAGAAAAGACACCATACTAGTTTTCAGTTGTCATTTGATTCAAATTCATATTCAAATCTGTATGTTTGTTTTTTTAATATTTGTGTGGTTCCAGTTGATTTCATATGGTGGCAAGCTAAAATATATCTTTTTAAGATTGATTTTTGTTTACTCTTAAAGGTCCAGGTTTTCAGTGTTTTTAAGCAGCTTAGTTACACTCCAGTGCAAGAGTGGAGCTGGAAAGCATTTTGCTTTTCCTTGTTGTTTGCATATTGGGTAGCAGTGCCTCCAGTGCAACCTGACTCGGCTGTCTCCAAGTCCACATTTAATTGCTACATGTAGTCTACTTTGTTGTTTACCAAAACTAAGACCGTGCGCTCCTCCTCATTACGAACAATAGGAGGATGAAAAGATTTTGAGGAAAGATTAAATTTTTACATGTTCCTTATGTATTCAAGAGAAGTACCGTTCACTTTTATCTAGTGTCATCTGTCCTTTGATTATATGGTTTCTGATAGATAGCAGGCCCCAGAAAATACAATAAATAGCTGGGGAGTGAGGGGAAGGGTGCGTGTGTGTTGATATAGTGTAGTGACATCCCATGAAGCAGTCTCCCACCACAACATTAGCAAATGGCGACGGCCCGTTGTATAACCAGCCATTTTGCTATTGCTTTCCATTTAAATAATTCTTCAGTGTAGGAAGGCATAAGATGTATATAGCCTATCTGCATCTGGTGGTTTCTTTAGACTGATGCATGTGATATTTCCTCCCTCTCTGTGTGTGTTACTTGAGTTTGAACATGGAGCCTTACATTTACTAAGTAAGTGCTCTATCACTTGTTCCAGTCTGCCAGTTACTATATTTTTGCATTGGTTATTAGTGTTTTCTTAAATCTTGAGAGGGCAGATCTATGTTTCCACCCTTAATCACTGATTGAACTTGTATGTGTGTGTATGTGTGAATTTTCATGCTTGGGTTGGCCTTGAAATGTGATTCACTGCCCTCTGTAGCAGTATTATGTGCTTGAGGCACAGTGCATAGCCTTTTATAAAAACAAACTTGATGAGTATTGTTGAAATTATTTTTAGAGTGGTTGTATTGTTGAAATTATTTTTAGAGTGGTTGTATTTAAGTCACATGCTAAAAAATGAATCATAAGGTTTTCATCAAAAATTATTAAACACTATAAGAAGCACACAGAAAGCACATCTCACAGATTTTACTAAACCTTGTAGGCCAAGGTATTCTCTCATTGCCATCTTAAACTCAGCCTACTAAGGAAAATCTACTTGTTTCATTTACCACACCCGATGTACTCTAGAGTTCCTGAACACATGATGCTTCCTAAAATGCTATGCCATTGTCTGTCCGTTCATCTGTCCATCCATCCCTCCATCCTCATGTGTGTACTCCGCTTAAAATTTCTTTCATTAGCATTACCATAAAATAGTTCTGAAAATGATAACATAAACTTTGTAGTTATTTACAACATGTATCCTAGTTTTTCATGCTGTAGTTATGTCTGAGGTGATTGAATAGTTATGGACCATACCTGGTATGGAAATGTAATATTGATAAAGATAGTTTTATTGTAAACTTTAAAAGATGTATTTATAGAACTTTTGTCATGAATTATACATTAATTATTGTCTCGTATGCTTCCTAGTTTGCAGAATGTATTCTAGTGTTAATAGGGTTTATTTGATTAATATTACTTGAAGTTAGTTCAGGATTGAATTATTTTTTTTTTTTTTGCCAGTCCTGGGCTTGACCTCAGGGCCTGAGCACTGTCCTTGGACTTTCTCAAGGCTAGAGCTCTACCACTTGAGCCTGAGCACCACTTCTGGCTTTTTTCTATGTATGTGGTACCGAGGAATCGAACCCGGGTCTTCACGCATGCTAGGCAAGCACTTTAACCACTAGGCCAAACTCCCGGCCCCAGGATTGAATTATTGCCTTCTCTGTTCTTAGAGTTCTATCCCATTGCTCATGCTTAAGTGGTATGTCCTGTAACTTGATCAGGACAGAGACTGAATATGTGAAATGGTTTTCATAAAATAACTTCAAATAGTTCTTAATTGTTTGTCTGCTGTATCTAAGGTATTGCACTCAATTCCTTATATATATTTTGTATCTGTGCATATTGAGAAGCTATAGGATATTCTACCTACCTTCATCAGGTTCATTTTTCTTAAGTACAGTAAAAGATCAATATAATTGTGGATACAAAACCTCAAAACCTGGCAGGTTAAATTATTACCTGAAAATCATACTGCTGTAATTGTGGGGCCAACATCTGAGTATATAGACCTAATGTAATACATAAATAAACTATGTTGGTATTTTCTTAGATTCCTTAGTTTTACTACTATGTACTAGATTATCTTCAAGAATTTGGTGAAAATATTTGCAGCAGATGACATTTTCTTGTTTAAAGATATTTACCCCTGTTTTAATTTTTTTCATTTTTTTACCATATATTTTCTTGAATGAATTACCCAAGGCCATAGATTACCCTAAAATCATGTATTCTTTTATGTGATAAACTTCCTTGAATGAAAGATCAGCTATAGTTGGAAGGTAAAATTGTACTTACCATGCAGATTGTGTGTGTGTGTGTATGTATATGTGTGTGTGTATGTATATATGTATGTGTATGTATATATGTATATGTATGTATGTGTGCAGAGGAGGTTCAATTTTGTATACTCTGTAATAAGTGAAGCAATACTGACTTTCATGCTAAGTTGTGTGTGCATGTAAAACATTTAAAGTTAACTGCAGAAATGATACAGTATAGAACTTTTAAACCAGTAGAGTGGCAAAGACGATAATGAAAGCTCACTTGATAAAACACAGCTCACAAAACTAGACAAGACAATCACAAACAAGTAATGTAAGGCAAAATAGCACAATTTGGTAGAGATAAATCCAAATGTATTTGTAAGCACAGCCATCCATCATGCAGTGCTAAGGTGTGAGGATCCCAAATCTGCTGGTAGAAATTCAGGATCTTGAGAGAAATCCTGAAGCTTTGGGAAACAACTACATCATTCTGATAATAAAAATGGCTGATTCTGGATATTTAGGATTTTGGATTTTGTATGCATTGAACTTTTTAAGAGTTGTAGGTTTTCCAATCACAACTTCCATTTAGTGAGTTTTACCAAATCATTTACTATTGGTTTACCAAATTCACTTTCTACCCTGATTTTCACTGTGAATATATGTTACTCTGATGTCTGTCTACGTTTAGATCTTCTGTCTCTACACAACACACAAAAATTGCCTCAAAGCAGTGACTACATCTCTGCCCTCTGTTCTGTTTTCAACATCTGTCGTTTCACCTGACAGAATAGAGACATTGATGCACATTGAGTGAATAAATGACTTACTTATTGAAGTAATTTTTACTCTGTGGTATAAAACAAGCCCATGAATATTCCGATTTGTGATTAGATGTTTGAGAAGTTTTCCAGGAGCAATGTAGGTCTTCTGGGGTTGTCATGTGGACTTTCTGAATTTACATCTTTGCAGAGATAATTAGAGATTATTAGCGACTTTATACATACTCCTTCATTCCTGGAATTGTGGGTGGAAAGGAAGCAAACAGCACAGATTTTGACAACCAAGCAGAGCGGGCCTTGCTTCAGGTGGTAGCTTGAGATTTGTTCACAGATTGTTGAGCCTGTTCACAATGGGAGGCAAAATGAGTGGGAGCTACTTCTGTGCAAAGTTAGTCTCCTGTCACTTACAGTTTCTAATGACCCATTTACTTCATTCATGTTGGTTTCAGTCTACTCTTTCTTCAAGCAAGATGACTGCCCGCATACATATGTGCGAATAGTTTGCATTCCTAACAGGTGGCCCCTTGTCTACCTAGACATGAAAAATCATATATAAGCAGCCCTTTAGATTTGAGTCACAGAAATTGTATCCACTTATAATTGCCTTTTTAGTTGGAGATGTTATAGGGTGGCATTGAATTTGATTCTCTATTTTACAAGTAATTTTATTCCCTTTGAGGGTGTTGGAATGGGTTTATGCAAGAAGGTATTTTTGTTCTTAAAAAACTGGAGAATGTGGCTGAGAGTTTGGCCTAGTGATAGTGCTTGCCTAGCATGCACGAAGACCCGGGTTCGATTCCTCGGTACCACATACATAGCAAAAAAGCCAGAAGTGGTGCTGTGGCTCAAGTGGTAGAGCTCTAGCCTTGAGAAAACCCAAGGACAGTGCTCAGGCTCTGAGCTCAAGCCCAGGACTGGCAAAAAAAACAAACAAACTGGAGAATATAACATACCTATGCATAATTGAAAAGTGAAGTTTTCCAGAAATAAGCAATATCATGATCAAGATTTCAAAGCTTAAAACTTAGCAGCAGTTCTTTTGTTCTGCACTATTTTGCAGAGCATGCTTTGGTTAAGAATAAGTCTAGCTAAGCCAAACTTGGTTATATGTGTTAGTACTTCTAAAGTATGCAGAGTAACTAGGTTATACAAGAAAATTTGAGTCACAAAATTATTAAATGTAGAATGCATTGAGATGCAAACAGAGTAAATATTCCCTCCCCAATGAGAAGGGAAAAGATCATTTCCCAGGAAATGTGCCACATAAACACAGATTTGGGAGGAAGTGTCTGCATCTCACTCTTGCTGCCTCTACACATACATGGTTTCTTCCAAGGAGCCACTCTAGCACATGCATCCACACCAGGAATTCTCCATGCCCTGGAATTCTGCAGCAAGCATTTGCAGTGGAAACCTGTTAATAATTTACCTTTTAAAAAAGTTCTAGTCTCAGATAGTGCAATTTATGATATTTACACAATTCCTTCCTCTGAAAGCAATGTGATGATGTGTCCTCTCTTGTTTCATCAGGCACGTAATGACAGACGCTTGCTCAGTATAGTTTTGTGATGTCAGAACTCTAGAAGGCTCATTTTTCAAGATTGCATCCTTTCTGGTTTCTCTTGCGTATACCTTACTTCGAAAGGCCTTGTGTTAGGTGCCGAAGTGTCGTTCACTTTCTCAGCCACCAACACTGGGGACCATGGCGCACTGGAACATGTTTTCATTCTGCTCGTAGGTCAGGACACAAAGTTATTTTTATGGAGAGTGCATTACTCTACACCAAATTCCCAAAGCTTGTGAACTTTTGCTACTGTCCATACTTAAAAGTTTGTTAAACATGTCATTGGAAATATGATGTAAAAATCAATGTTAATAAATTCCTTAATTAAAAAAGCAATAATTCAGGACAGACGGAAACTAAACTCAAGAAGAATATTTACATAAAAAAAATGAAACACGCGAACTTAGGTCCTTTAAAGAAGCCCTCCTGCTTTTCAGGTCTCCCCTTCCTTTAGTTTTCTGTAAGAGTCAGGAAGACCATCACTGCTCAACACCCAAGAGGTGGTAGCGATCAGTCATTCGACTCAAGACAGCTGCATATGGGAATATTGGATGTTTCTTAAGAAGCAAAGCAGGGTGTCAGTCATAGACCTGGGCCACAGGCGCGTAGGGACCCCTGTGTATCCAGTTCAGAGCTTTCCCTTGGTGCCTCTGGCTGTCCATCTTGCTTCTCAGTTGGTTGAAACAAAGTGGTATTGTTAATTCGATTTGTTTTCTCTTCATTTATTGAAGCTTGTTTGGTTGTAAGGTAGCACATTTTTATGACAGTTTTTAATGGTCTCATCTGTAAAACGTACTTGAAGATGTAAATTGCCTTTGGCTGGGATTCAGCTCATCGGTAAAAACTGCTTTGTGACATTAATACGATTTGGTTGTCATTTGGCTAAAGTATGAATTTTGTATCAATTTAGAAATTACTGTTCCACCACAAAATAGTAAAGCTTCAGTACTGCCAATGTAAAACATTCAGGGTTATTTTACTAAATTGAATTTTTTATTGGTAGTTTGTATATGCTGAACATGTGTTAGAAGTTTAGGCTTAGCATATGTCCAGAAAGACTGATCTAAGGTTGATCTTTAGCAAAATGCTGTATTCACTGATTGTATTTATTTAGTGTTTGCGTTTTCTGAGAATGGATTGTCAGAGTCAGTCTCTCCTTACCCTAACCTCTGCCCCTGACAAGCTGCTTACGTGTGATGCTGGGTCATTATAAGGCATTCAGGGCACATCAGAATGTGCGAACCCAGGATCCTGTGGCTGGCTGTGAGGGTCCGGATGATGAACGGACCAGGTGGGAGGGAAGCTGTGCTCACGTCTCTGCTGGGCGGGTCCTTCCACTCTCTCTGGGGGACGGAAATCACAGAGAGTCACAGGATGTGCCCCTCAGCGTTGCTCCCCAGAGGAGAAGAGCAGGTGTGCTGCCTGGAGAGTCCCGGTGAAGACGCCAGGGGCATGGTGCTCCTGCCTGGATGAGTAGTGAGCCCACAGCAGGCAGAGACGCTGGCTCGTAGTGGAAGCTAGAGTTGGTGACATCAGGCTGTCGGTCAGTGACACGGCTCTCGGGCCCTGGCGGTGGAGCTCTGGCTCCCAGGGGCGGGTGCTGTGGTGGCTCTCGGGCCTTGGGTATGGGGTCATTCCTTTGTTCCTTTGCGTGGTCTCTGGTGTGATGGTTCTCAGACCCGGGGTGTTGGTACCTGCAGCTCTTGGCTGCTCTGCAGAGTTCTTCCATGTGAACAAAGCCCATCAACGCTCATCTTCCATTCTTCACAGACTTCCACCTTGCGCAGTCTTGTATTTTTGCCTCTTCTCGCCTTCTCCCTCGACCTCCTTCCTTGCCTCAGCTGCCTCTGCGGGTTTGCCCGTGGTCAGTTCCTGTAACTACCCAGCTGTCTTTTCATCTTGGCACTGCCACCCCACCATGGCATCAAGAGAGTCATAGGTTGAGGCCAGCCTGCTCAGAAAAAGTGGTGAGACTCCTTCTCAAGCAATAGTTGGTATGGCACGTACCTCCTCCTGTAGCTTCTTGGGATTCTGAGAACTTGGGGGCTATAGTTCTAACCTCGAACTATAGCCATCTGGGCAGGAAAGGCCAGGAGACTCCATTTCAGATGAGAAGCTGACCGCGTAGCATTTGCCTCTACCCCTAACAACAGGAGAAGCCTGAAGGAGACGGATGGCTCCCAGGCAGCAGGAACTGAGACCCCGTCCCCGAAACAGCCAAGGACTCAGAGGACCTCGGAGGGTGGTGCTCACTGGGGTCCCGGGTTCCAGCTGCACTACTGCCAACAGGGACAGACGGATGAAGAAACTCCCAGGTCACTAGACAGCCCGAGGACGGGAGCGTGAAACGGGCAATACCATTTCAACTGTGTCAGAAACACTCCTAATTGAAAGGAACAGTGGAATAGCCCTTCCTTTTACAACTAAATGTTTTAACCAAACGAATGCAGAATACTTACAAGAATCCCCTTATCTTAGATGTCAGACATCTAGATATAAAAGAGATTCATAAAATGCAAAGGTAACACCACGAATATGGTTAATCTTTGATGATTTTTCCTGTTCATATGCAATTGTATTTTATTATTTTAAATGAATTTGCTTTTAAAAATCTTGATTTAAATACCTCAAGTGGCATATATCAATACTTTATATAAACAACATAATCAAAGAAATATCTTTAGATGTCTTCATAGTTTTTAGTACAAAAGGGAATCTTGAAGTCAAATCTTCAAACCCACTAGACCCGCTGTCATCCACACATGCTCAGCATCTGGAGAGCACCCTGCCCAGTTTGGTTTGCGTCCAGAACCATCTTGAGAAGAGGAAGAGGATGAGCAGGGGCTTTGAGAAAAAAGGTGTGGTCTTGCCTTTGGGTTTTCGCGTTGAAGCAATGGGAAAGGTGGCTGTGGGGGAGGCTTTCCTAAGCCCTTGTAATTGTCCAGGTATCCTCTGGCACGCCAGCCTTTCTTTTTCATCAGCTGTTAATGGAGAACATGAGTGACAGGAGAAGTGTACTGCATTCATTGCCTCCGTTCTGTGAGGGAGAATTAACACGCCACCTTGTCTAAAGAGCTTCCCATGGCCTCTGGGTTGCACTGTCCTCACATGGCCGCTGCTCCCGGTACCCTCAGCGCTTTGGAGTTCTCTCAGCTCAGAGCTCTCCTTACTCCTGCACCCCGCAGTGTGCTTCTCCTCCGACACTCTGCTCCAGGCACTGACAAATGCAATTCTTCTGTCACCTTAACCCGAAGCCTGCCATGCCTGCACCCTTAACCTTCAGCCAAGCATGAGCAATGCTTTGGTTTTTGTTTTTTTTTCATGGCTAGCTCCTTGCCTTTTAATCTCTGATAACATTTATATAAACTCTTCAGTGGAGTTGGTTTTTATTTTGTTAAAAGTGTGATAAGATGCCATTTTCTTGACAAATGTTAAAAGTCTACTTTTAGCATTCACGTTGGAGGATAACCTTTAGGCAACCTAAGTCAATTAAGACGTAGCTGAGAGGGAGCTGAGGACTAGCTGTAATGCGGGAGGGGGGGGGAGAAAGCCGTGGATGTGGTGTGAGTCAGCGCTCAGAAGACAGCTTCTGTCTTTGTTGTCCCAGCCCTGCTCTGGCAGTGTTTGGATACTAAGTGATAGGAGTCTAGTAAGAACAAGAGTGTTTGAAGTGGAAAGTCTCTCACTGTCTCCCTAAGCCATTCTTATTTTTATCCTGATCTTTTTCTCTGGACTTCCTGTTGCTTTTCTACCTGATTTTTTTCACTCTTGATCTTTGGTTTCCATTTAAGAACAGGTGTATATATAGACTTCTGATTTAAAGTGACATTGAGTCAGGAGCTCTGGTGGTAGATACCCCTGTCTCCCAGTCTGCCACCGACGGATGGATCAGGATGGACAGACCACCACATCACCCACTGGTGGGGTACAGTCGCAGAGGTGTCTGTGTGTTGTGGCTAAGGACAACTAGCAGGAGATGTCACCAACTGGCTTGTGAATGTAGAGGTTTCAGCCCAGCCTAGGTAGACGAACCCATGAGACTCTCGTCCCCATGTAACCAGCAAAAAGCTGAAAGTGAAGGCTTGGCCCACGGGTAGAATGTGAAACAGTTGAGCAGCAGCATGAGACCCTGAGTTCAAGTCTTAGCACTGACCGAAACAAAGAAAACCACCCTCCGTGTGTGACTGGACCTGCCATCTTTTCTTCTCTAGGTGTGCACGTGAGTGTGAGTCCCGGGACTTGAACACAGGGCCCTGGGCTCTCACTTGGTTTTCCTGCTCAGTCAGCATTCTATAATTGAGCCATGTCTCCAGCTTGACCACATTTCCAGTTAGCTGGATAGAAAGTCTCACAGACTTTGCTTTCGAGGCTGGCTTTGAACCACAGTCCTATAAATCTGACCCCTGATTAGCTAGGATGGCAGGCATATGCCAGTGGCACCTGGCTTAGCCTACGTGTTCTTTCTCAGTCCACTGATTGAATCCATGGTTTGTTGTGCATGGCGTTGATAGGGACATTGTGTGCAGGTGTATCAGCTGACGTTGGATGTACGGCCACGAGCGGCCCAGCAGGTCATAGGGCAGCTGTACCGTCAGGTTTGTGAGGAGCCTCGATCCTGATTTCCTTGGTGACTGATCTACTTTCCCACACACAGCCTAATGGCAACTGTTTCTTAGGAGCTGATAGCAGCTGCTGTTTTTCTGTGGGCTCTGTGTTCCCTCTGAAAACCCGCTTTCCTTGTTGTTATTTATGCAAACTCCAAAGTTACTAGAGTTTATAACCCTTCCTTAAAACAAAGAAAACTAATGAGCAAATGCATCCTAGCATGCCTTAGAACAGTGATAGTAAAACATAAAGAGAGCGGTGAGTCTAGACACTGTCTGGCGAGACTATTAATTGCAAAGGCGAGGAATAAATTCTTGCCTCTTTGCTGAAAATATGTATTTGCCAAAAAAGGAAGTCAAACTGAATTCAGACTTCTTTTCTCTAACAAAAGCTCTAATGGAATAGTTGAGAAAATTTTGATTGCAGGAGACATTATTAGAAAAAGCCTTCAAACTCAAGTCATTTTTCTGAAGCATTTCTAAGATGCTGTTGAACAAACATAAAAACGTACATTATAGGTACGTTCTATAGCCAGATTGAGCTAAAAAATAGCAATACATGGGCTTTGGACCATTTAACATGGACTTATCTGAATAATAATTATACATATATAAGTATATTTACATATTTAAAATCTGTGAATAATAATTTCAGAATAATTCCCAAAGAAGAAAAATGTAAAGTAACACATATCCTCACTTCCAAATATGATACCCGTGTGTTTAAAATAGACATGTTGGCAGTCAAATGAAGTTACTTACAGTTTTATGTAAAAATACAAGGTTCAACATGTAATCCAAGAGAGTACAACTGGTACAACTCTTACATGAATTCAGGGAAGGTGAGGGTTGAAAATCAGCAAACAAGAATCAGTTGTATTTCTGCACACAAAGTATCTGAAGTCAGTGAAAAGAACCTCATTGAAAACAGCACCAGCAATAGAGTGGTACTTGTGCCTTGTGGGGTGGCATGGTCTGGAGCTTGAGCTCGGGAGGGTCACAGTTCTAACCCAGCCCAAGGATAAAGCCCCAGCTAGTCTCTCCAAAAATGACCAACAAAAAGCCTGGCGGGACATGGGGCTCCCTCCATGATCAAGCATGCCAAGCCAGTGTGAGGCACTGAGTTTAAATCCCAGCAAAAGCAAGCCAAAAGTAATCGGAGATAAATGAGGCCAAGGTGGGGAGCGGTGGGTACATTAAAAACTGTTAGGCTCTTAACAAAGTTGTGCACACCAGGAGCCTCTGAGGGTGTGAGTGGAGTGGAATTCAGCTCCTTGGCGTTCTCGGTCTTTTGTGAAGGGCGTTCTATTTGAAAGGAAAGGAAATCTTAAGCAATTTCTCCAAGTCAGCTAGAAAGCTCCTCAGCGGGAAGTGGAGATGCGTTCTTCCCCCTCGCACTGTGATTGCGATCCGCTGAACACTGTAAATCCCATCGACGAGGCGTGTCCCTCACTTCTGGACTGTCGGCTCTGGACGTGTCTTGAAGTCTGTGGCCGGTCCATTGTGTCTGCTGTCCCCTGAGGGGTGGGGAGCCCCCGAGAGGAGTGGAGGACGTCCACACAGAGGTCTGGGGGAGCGGCAGTGTTAGAATACATGACTCCTAGTTGGATGATACGTATTTTTGCGTAATTTAGCTTCCTTTCGGCATAAAACATGGGAGACTCAGGAGCGCACAAACCATGACACAAAGTCATAGGTTATACGTTTGTGACTTGTGCCCGTTTGTGTCAGCCTCTCTATGGTGCACTTTGTTTTCTGGAAATGTGACAAGATAGCTGCCGTTAAGATTCCTGACCTTGGTAACTAACAGAAGCTACTAGGCCCCTAAGCGCCGGGGAAGTGTTCACCCCGAGCAGGTGAAGACGGGTGGAGAGGAAGCTTCAGGTAGAGAGGATGAGGGGGCTTTTGAGGAGCTGAGAAAAGACACAGGGCTCGTGTTGTGGAGAGCGTTAGGTCACAGCCTCAGACGAGAGGAACGTGGACAGCAACTGGCGCCCTGTGAGGGGCGCTTCTGCCTCGTTCCGCGCGTCCCCTCCAGCGGGTCCCCGGAGCACCATTGGCGAACGGCTGAAGCACTTTATTTCTTCTGCCTCATTTCCCCTCCAGATCAATTAGTGAACGTTCTTCTAACACATCTGGTAGAGGGGTTGCTAATGACGCCTACCACTAAAGATCATTTTGACCTGTGGTTTTGATCCAAGAAACTGGTATTGCTTGGTGTTAAAATGTGGCTGTAACACGTGCTAACTTCCTTCTCCAAAACGGGAAGAGAAGGATATGCCTGTGTTAGGAGCTGGTCAGGAGCAATGTCAGGATAGGATTGTAGCTCCCGGAATTTCATCTCCTATTTAAAATATCGGTGCAAATTAACCATACGCAGTGTTTCCATCCATGCACGCGGTGTCTGGCCAGCTTCAGCCTTCTGTTGCTTGTCTTACATCCCTTAACCTGTCTCCTGTGTGCCTTCCAGGGCACGTGTGTGTGTGTGTGTGTGTGTGTGTGTACGTGTACACTTTCATGACAGAGTTTCTCCAATTAGGGCTTCTCATGACACGTAACAACACTCTTTTCAAGCTCACTTGAGCAGACCTTGCTCATTCTTCAGATTGTCCGCATTGATCTGTCTTTGCTCAGAAAGTCACCAGGATTACAGTTTGCAAAGACTGCTGTGGATGTAATTACACGAGGTCAGCAGCGTTCACCAGTCTCAACAGGTTGTCGTCCCTGGAGAGTGGAGAGTGCCCTCGTGGCCTCCCCTCCTTAGCCCCCTTCCTCTCCTCCCCCCCCCCTGCCCTCCCACGCCAAGACCTTCCTAAAGCCCCAGGCCTCCCTAGGGCTGTAAAGAGTGCACACCAGGTCTGCTCTAAACACAGAGCTTTTGAATCCCCATGTAACCTCCTTTAGGATCTTCAGTAGATACGTTGCAGTTTGCATTTTTGAAAGAGCAAATCTGGCTTAGATAATTTGCATCAATTATCCTTAATGTGAAATTGGTAGCCAGTTGTGAAGTTAGTTGAAAGATTTTTTTTCTTTTTTTAACGCTAGGCATGGTGGTTTACGCCTGTCATCTTAGCTACTCTAGAAGCTAAAATCTGAGGATTAAGGTTCAAAGCCAGCCCAGGCACAAAAGGACCTGAGATTCTTATCTCCAGTTAACCTCTAGAAAATGGGAAGTGGGATTTGGCTCAAGGGTAGGGCGAGGGTAGGACAGCAGCCTTGAGCTGAAGCACTCAGGGACAGCGCCCAGGCCCAGACCCATGACCCACCAAAAAACCCAAAACAAAAACAAAAAGAAAGACAAACTTCCCTGCCTGGCCTGGCCTCAAATGGTTTTCGTCAGGTCTCAGATTCCTGAGTGGCTAAGTTTAGAGGCATGAGCACCCAGCCCCTGGCAGAAGAGAGCTTTTGCTCATGGAAGACATGTGTTTTAATGTTCACATTGACTAAAGTTGAAAAACCTGGGTGAGGAGACATACAAGTTAGAGTGGAGCTTCCCCAGGGCAGAGAGAGACATGAGAAAGGGGAGGCCGCCCAGAATACCCCCGCTGAATCTGTACTGTTCATGTGCTCTTAATCTGAAGCAGATATGGTTAAAATACAGTAACTTTCAGCGTAAAATAACTACCAAATATGTCTATTTTGTATTATTCCTCTGTGTTAGCCTATCAGTTTGATGAAAAATTTTCAAATACTCTTTTATTTGACATTGGCAGGTTATGTATGTTCCCTAGGAAGATAAGAATCCTATTTCGCTGTTAGGTGACACTTTGATAATAGCCAATTAAAATTGCCTGGCATATTACATATCTAATCCCCACTCATCTCCTAATCACATCAGTAACCAGTAACCCATCAAGTCTTAAAGAAGTTTAAAATAACAGCATTAAAAAGTGGATTGTGTATGTGAAAACGGACCCATTGGTACGAGGGATGCTAGCATTTCTGGAGAGCATAGGTACAGAACCGAGGCAGAGACACAGAACCCAGCGAGAGGGTGGGACGTAGGCAGCCGTGCCCTTGAGCCAGGATGCAATATGCTGACTTCCGGCGGAGGCAGGCACCATTTCCCTGCACAGCAGTGGAATTCGAAACCCGTTCAAGTTTCAGATCTGAATAGCAATAAAAAAAAAAAAACATTGTTGTTTTGTTTTTGCTTTTGTCTGGATCCTGGGTTTTGAAGTCAGGGCCTTGTGCTTGTGTTTGGTCCAGGCCTAGGGAGTGCAAGGCCACGCACTCCAGTATTGCCTGTCCCAAATCAACTTTTCAATAGTAAATCCTTTTATAAATAGAATTTTGAGACTTTTACTTGACTTATAACAGAGGTGCTATCTGGAGGGATGACAGTTACAGGAGACGGGTAATCGAGTGCATTTCCTTCCATGCAGTTCTCTATTCCCTCGCTCTCTCCCGGTCCCTCCTTCCATCTCCACGTCTCCACCCACATCCAGTGAGCTCCACGGCTGCAATTTCTCACCCTTTCCCCCCGAGTTCTGTACCTTCTTCCAACCTACACTTGAATGCACTATACATGAGGAAAAGAAGACAATCATCAAAAATTAAGAACATTAAAAAAGATTTCTTGTTTCCATATTTTGGAGTTCACATGTATGTATGATTATACACATATATATATAATTTTATGTTAATATGGAGAGGCACATTGGCATTTCATCTTGGTGTTTCTCTTGTGAGAGTATCCTCTTGGTCTCACTGTGTATATCTAGAATCTTATATAATTTATCACATCCCAGAACGTTTTAGATCTAACTTCTACGTATCAGAGAGCACATGCACTGTTTATCTCTCTGAGCTTATCTCACTAAACAGGATTTGTTCTAGTGCCATCCATTTCCCTGCAAATGACATTGTTTTATTCCAATGGCAATGTAAAATTCCACCGTGTGTGAGTTTCACATCTTATTGATCCTCTCATCTACTGCAGGGCATCTGGGCTGTTTCCAGAACTTGACTCTTGTGAACAGCGCAGCAGTGAGCGTGGGTGTGCAGGTGTCTTTGGTATCCTGTCTTGAGATGCTCTGGGTAGAAGCCCAGGAGGGGTGTGGCCGGGTGGTAGGGAAGGCCTGTGCTTAGTGTTTTGAGGAGCCTGCAGACTGCTGTCCAGCGTGGTCGTACCAGGTTGCAGTCCCACCGGCAGTGCAGTGGGGTTCCTTTCCCCCCACATCCCCGCCAGCATTTGTCGTTGCTCAGATTCACAGTGTTGACCAATCTTCCTGAGGTGAGATGAATCCCAGAGTTGCTGTGATTTGCATTTCCTTTATGGCCAAGGATGCTGAGCCTTTCCTCGTGTGTTTCTTTGCCACTCTCACCTCTTCTGAGAAGTCTCTCCTCAGCTCCCTGGCCCGTGTAGTGATTATTTATTAGGTTTGGGAGGGGTTAGTTTCTTGAGCTCCTTTTATAGATTGAATATTGGGCCTTCGTCTACTATACTGCTAGTAAAGATCTCCTCCCGGTCAGTTGACTGTCTTTCTAGTTTAGTAACTATATCCTTAGCTATGCAAACCCTTTTTATTTTGGTGTAGTCCCACTTTTCAGGTCTCTCTCCTAGCTGTTCTGCCCCTGGAACTCTTTTTAAGAAGTTTCTTCCTATACCTATAAGTTCTAATGCTTCTCCTACTCTCTCTACGAGTAGTTTGAAAGTTTCAGGTCAAATGTTGAGGCCTTTGGCCCACTTTAAATTGGTGTGTGTGCACGGAGGAATTTACTTTTATCTCTCTGCATATGGATGCCTTTTTCCCAACACCAATTATTGAAGATGTTATTTTTTCTTCACTGTTAAAGAGCAGAAATATTTTGACATTAAAATAATTATAAAGGTCAAGCAACAATAGACCACTCACTAGGGAAGGTCAGGGTGGCTATAAATACTTGCCCAAAATTGGATGGAACATAAATCCTGTGTGCTCAGCAAATCTGAGGATAAGGAATTGGAAAGAACTTATTTGGACTTTCATAGCCATCATAAAACATTTTATTACATTGCCAAATAATAAATTATTAATAAAATATTACTCCCACATTTGGTCTTACTGCTTTATTCTTTGTAGATAAAGACTGTGGGGTCCAGAGAAATGGAATTGTATTCATATCAGAATACAACTTATGTTTTAAGCATAGTATATTTCATGTAATATAGGTGTGTATATTATATAAAAATATTGGAGTCATAAAATGACTCCTGTTACCCTATACCTTACAAGTACAGGTATGATCGGCTTAAAGGTTAAAAATAAATTTTCAAATTGATCTGTTTTTTTATGGGAATTTTGAGGAGTTTATTGTGTATTGAATAATTTATCTTCTATACGTGGTGTTGAATTTAACACCAAAAATACATTCAGTCTTTGTGAAACTAACTGGATGAGAACAAGGCCAGCCATTGCTCTGCCAGCAGGGCCAAGTGTGGCTGGGGAGGGGCTGTGGGGCCTGTGACAGGCAGCCTCTGGTGGGCTCCTCCCAGCTGCCTGGCCCAGGGGTAGTGCTCTGCAGCGCCCTCCCCAGCCAGGGCACTCAGCTTGGAGCATAACAGGAAGGAGGTGTGTGCAGCAGTGATGTCATGGGTGTCAAGAGAATGACATTTCAGTGTTTTATCTAAAAAACAAAACCAAAATGCCCCTCCAGGGTTTTGGTTTTTTTTTTTTCACGTGTTTCATTGGCTCAGTTCAGCTTTTTTTGTTTTAGTTTTGTTTTTTGTGGTTACTGTTCTACGGGCCCATTGTTGATGCTTTGAACACAACTGTGGCATATGCCTAATACGAATTGATGTGACATTTATACTTTGAACATTTAATTTTTGATCACTTATATTTAGTTGATAAGACTTTCTAGAGCCAGTTGAATTTAGCTAATGGAATGCTTGGCAATGTGTATCATTTGAAAGAAATAGCATAAGGTTAAGTGGTATTTGAGACTGAGGGTAAGCTGAGAACAGAAGCCACGTCTTTCTGAAATAGCTGACAATTCTCTTTACACCATCTGTTTGGACAATCATGACAATGACCATCAGAATAAGAGGAAGCGAATCTGTAAACTTCTAATTTAGTAGTGTTTTAAAGCCATCATTATCATTAGGGGAAAATTCATTAAATTATCTGCTGTGCTGAGTAGGGGAATAGATCGATTTAACAACGTGCATCTTGCCTCCAGGGAACCAACAAATTAAAATAAATATAAGTGGTTGGATTCAAGGGCAAATGGACACACAACAAAGCTTATCACCCATGAACTTATAAACAAATAGGTTTATTATTTAGGTGCAGATCTTATTGAGAGTTTAATGCTCAATTTTTCCGTGTAAGCACCTTCTAGATAAGGTAGGACTCCCAACTCTGTAATTTTAGAATTAGAGCACAAAAGTCAGCTGGGGACATTGTCTTCTTTCTATTCCAGCTCAGCCACTGTTTTTTGTTTTTGGTAGTTTTTTATTTTGTTTTTGCCACCCCCGGGCTTGAGCTCAGGACCTCAGGACCTGGGCACTGTTCTTGGACTCTCTCAAGGCTTGTGCTCTTCCACTTGAGCCACGGCACCACGTCCAGCTTTTCTATGTGTGTGGTCCTGAGAAAGTGAGCTCTGGTCTTTGGGCATGCTAGGCAAGCACTGTACCACTAGGCCAAGATCTCATCAGCCACTGGTCTTGACCAGGAAGTATGATAAAATAGTGAGGTGAAAAAAATATCCCTTAAAAGCTACGAGTTTATTTCTGGGCACAAAGAATTGAATTGATTTTGTCTAAACTCTGAACTTCTTTTTTAATGCACCCTGCTTATAAGTAGTTGTAAAACGGCCACAGCCTTTGGGCTATTCACTTTGGAACCAAGATTTGAGTCCTAGGTGAGCTGGTAGGGGTCAGTGCTTCGTGGTTTCTGAAGGCGCAGAGCTTAGACATTTAACTTGGACTCAGTGCTGCCTTCTTCAGCTTGCTCACTTCATGTTTCCCTCCCCACCTGCCACGGCGACAACCTCCGTCCTGAGTCAGCCTGTGTCTCCCTTCCTCCTCTGGTTTATCACCTCACCTGCCATAGCAGTGTCCCCTCATCCTTGGTCGGCCTGCGTCCTCCTTCCTCTTCTGGTTTGTCACCTGGTCCTGCTGGAGATTTTTGATGAATGGAAGCTCACAGGCTGCCCAGGTGTGTGGCAGGCGGAGGAGGAACAGGCATCTGAAGGTGTGCCCAGGCCTCTGGTGTTTTTCCTGTCTGATAGATGGTCCAGGAGTTTGGCATTATCTGTGGAAGGTAAGGGTGAGAGTGATCTATGCCGGTATCCCTGTCCCCTCCTCCCTTGTCCGGCAGGGATTATTGTTAGGTTATGTCTGTCTGGAGGGTTGAGAGTGGGCCACCATTATTCTTTTATTATATTGTGATGATGATTATATTCTTAAAGGCTTAAAAGACAATGGAACTGCTTTTGCTTCTCTGAACATCTTAAGTGCTAGGTGCTTGTGCCTTACTGTGATTAGAGCAACTTGGAAACAAAAAGGTTGTGAGATACGGTAACCTCGGCCCATCATTTCAAACTGCCTGGCAGGCGGAGATTGAGAGGGTCACGACAGAAAACTCTGTGAGACTCCTCTCCCCTGAGGGAAGCTAGGCAGAGGAGCAGATGGCTGTGACCTCAGCTAAAAGTATGATAGATTGGCTCCGGGAGGAGAAGCCAGACTCTGTCCTAGTAATAAACTACGAAAAGCCAGAATGGAGGCAGGGCTCAGGGCTTCCATGCCAGCCTGGCAAGATGAGGCTCTGGGTTCAAACTCTGGCCTCTTCCCTTACTTAGGAAGAGTGGATTCGCTGGCAGCACAAGCGGTGATGTCGATGTCCAAATGGGGTTATCAGAGTTCACAGCGCAAACCAAGTACATCAGCTTCCAGTTCTCTTCTAACATTGTCTAAAAGTGTTTCACAGCAATCAAAAAACCAGGAAAAGAATGAGAGTTACAAACGCTGAGGAAAAACACATTCTTTCAAGTAACGTTTAAATATACTTTGTGGATTGACTAATGAGAGCTATGCAAGAGTCTAGTGTAGTGGGTAGGAAGGCCTTTCAGAAACTAGGCTCAAATAGCAATAATCGACTCCATTCCCCAAAGCAAGGTTATACCCTGTCCATCTCATTTTACATAAAGCAAAAGCAACAAACTTGAGAACAGGGGGACAAAGGCTGGAAACTTCGAACAGGACAAAAAAAAGAGAGACTACAATATGATAATAAAACCTTCCTAAATAAGCTTGAAATAATTTCGACACCCAAATTAAATCTGAGCCATTGTCCTTCGTATTTCTGAGTTCATCTGCTAAATAAGTAACTATTGAAGAAAATGGAATTTGATGAGAAATATTCGCCAATAGCTTTCAATGTATGACATAAAACAGCTGGGCAAGGCACAGGTGGCTCACACCTGTTATTCTAGCTACTCACGAGACTAAGAGCTGAGGATCCAGGTTTGAAGCCAGTCTGAGTGGTAAAGTCCATGAGACTTTTCTCTCCACTTAACCACCAGAAAACCAGAAGTGGAGCTGTGGTTCAGAGTGATTGAGTGCTTGAATTGAGCAGAAAGTCTTGGGGCCAGTGCCCGAGCTCTTGAGTTCAAGTGCCATGATCAAAAAATAAAACAAAATAAAACAAACAAAAAACATAAAATGGACAAAAACAACACAGTCCACAAGGAAGGCAAGGCTATTTTAATATGGAAGAATGGTATTTAAAAATTATTTTGTAAGATATTTGTATGTTAGGAAATACTTGAGTTTTCTTTATGATATTTGTCAAGAAATTAGTATGTATGTTGCTAGTTCAGTTATTTGGAGAATTATAAGTTCGTCATTTACAAGGAAGCTTAAGCATATTTAAAATTTAAGAAAATTAAAGCGAAACTGAAGAAATAGAAAAACCTCCCATGCTTCTGGATTGCAAGATTTAACATTGTGAAAATGGCAGTCTTGCCAAGGGCTATCTGAAAAATTCAATGCAATACCCATCAATATCCCAATGTCATTTTTTAAAGAAATAGAAGAGGCAATCCAAAATTTTTTATGGAACAATAAAAGACCCCATATAGCAAAAACAATTCTTAGCAGAAAGAACAGCACAGGAGGAATTTCAGTACCAAACTTTAGACACTATTACAGGGCTATAGTAACCAAAACAACTTGTACTGGCACAAGAACAGGCCTGAAGACCAATGGAATAGAACTGAGGACCCAGATATTAACCCACAGACCTATGGCCACCTAATCTTTGATAAGGGAGACAATAAAATAGAATGGAAGAAAGACAGCCTCTTCAACAAGTGGTGCTGGCTGAACTGGTAAAGCACCTGCAGAAAACTAAAATTGGCTTCTTCTATGTCACCCTGCACCAGGATTAACTCCAAATGGATCAAAGACCTGGAGGTAAAAGCAGATACCCTGAAACTTTAGAAGAAGGAATAGGAGATACACTAGGCCTCCTTGGCACAGGTCAAAACTTAATAAAGACCCAGAAACACAACAAATCAGAGAAAGGCTGGATAAGTGAGACTGCATTAAACTGCAGAGCTTCTGTATGGCGAAGGACATAGATAGCAAGCTAAATAGAAAGCCTACAGAGTGAGGAAGATCTTCACTAACCATACAACAAAATCCTCATATCTAAAATATATCTACAGCTCAAAAAATTGAATCACTCCAAAACTAATCTCCAAAGAAACAACCATTCCATTAAAAGATGGGCCAAAGACCTAAAGAGAGACTTCTCTCAAGAAGAAACAAAAATGGCCTATAGACACATGAAGAAATGCTCAACATCTCTGGTCACAAAAGAAATGCAAATCAAAACAACTCTAAGATTCCACCTCACTCCAGCTAGAATGGCCAGGATCAGGAAAACGAATACAACAGATGCTGGAGGGGATGTGGCCAGGAGGGATCACTACTACACTGTTGGTGGGAGTGCAAACTCGTTCAACCACTATGGAAAGCAGTGTAGCAGTGCCTCAAAAGGCTAAACATAGAACTCCCCTATGACCCAGCAATTCCACTCCTGGGCATTTACCCAATCGTCCAAAAATCCACTAGCACAATGATGTTCATTGCAGTACTATTTACCAGAGCAAAGATATGGAACCAACCCAGATGCCCCTCAGCTGATGAATGGATCAAGAAGATGTGGTATTTATTCACAATGCAATTCTATGCTGCTGTCAGAAAGAACGATATTGCCCCATTTGTAAGGAAATGGAAAGACGTAGAAAAAAATCATATTAAGTAAAGTAAGCCAGACTCAGAGGAACATAGGCTCAATGGTTTCCCTCATTTGTCATAATTAATCCAAACGTTGGACTCTCCTAGCAGGATTACAATAGCTCAAAACCTAGATACAAAAAGCCATATAGTATGAAGCTAAATGAAAGGATCTCCAGGATATGGAAACAAGAGCCAAATAATGTGTGATTGTTGTCCTTCATGTACTATGATATTTCTCATCCCTTTTGTTGTCCCTGGGTTATCTCATATCGTTACAGTATCTTACCTTGTTATCTGATATACATACGTTTATTTGTTTATTTGAAATAAAATAGGGAAGGGGGAAAATTATATGAGGAGAGGGTGTGGGGGAGGGAATGGGGACAAAACATGAGAATGTAGAGCAATAAGTAATGCACCTTCTATCTGGTGAATATAATGTAACCCTTCTATTAATTACAATAGAAATATATTAAAAAATCTTTTAGTTTTATTTCGTATTTTCTAGGTGTTAATGAGTAAACTAAAATCGTATAAATTTATGAAACATTTTATACTTTGTCTAATACCAGGTTAATTTTGTACTAAAAGGATGAGAAATAGTCACAAGTATTTATTTGTATGTATGTTAATTATATTTTCTTTATGTTAATATAATTACATGGTAAAATTGAGACTTGTTTAACAAAATTATATGCTTAGGTAACATTACAATGTTACTTAAAATTTCAATGTCCATGCAGTGGCACATTCAGACTGTTAAATGCAAAATCTGTTAGAATATGTGTAAGTCAAGATTTTCAGGGCCGAAATCTATGCGTGAAACATAAGAAGCGGCTTTCTGCGAGCTGGTGAGAAGGGGGAGCCGGGCGGGCCGTTGGCTGTGGTTCTGAGGGGGCAGCCATTACGTCCCCCTTCTCCATGGGGCAGCCTCTCCCAGGTGTGCGGGTGTGCTCCTTTGTATGTGAACCCGAGTTCAGTGAAACAAGGAACACTGTAGAATTCAAAACCTGCAAGTTCAGGGAACAAGCTGCAAGTAAAAGAGAAGTGAAAGAAGCAGGGTCTCCATACAATACCGGAGATGCCTCGAAGGTCATTTTTACCCCTGGAAGACTCATCGAGGGAAAGTCCTACCCGAGAAAAGATAATGAACGCACTTTGCTTCTCTGGGGCCTTAATGAAGCTCAAGGAGAGAAAGGACAGTTGGTGGCGGTGCTTTTCATAGAACATGAGTGCCAATATTTCATCACGACAGTGGCTTTTTATAAATTCCAGTTTTTATTGATGGCCGTGGGGAGATCCCAACCCTTGTTATTATTTGAATGTAAATTTGCACATGTTGCCCCAAACATTTCATTTCTTGTCTCTGAGGAAATAGGGATCAGGATTGGAATGGACTTGATATGGAAATGAGAGCGACAGAAATCCGGACAGACAATTTGGATGGAACTAATAACTCTGGTTGTCAACCGGGTGCCTTTTGTGAGAGGCCTCGTGGATTCCCATTTCCTCTCCTTTCAGAACCACTTGCCTTAAATGCGGCTGATAGCACAGAACACTGAAGTAGCTCACACATTCCCTGGTGCCCATAGCCACCTCACTCTCAGTGGAGGTGTGGGCAAAAGTTGTTCCTTTATAATCTCTGCTGACCTGTACCAGAAATCCGCATGGCTGCCCTCAGAAGCCGCTTGTTCCCTGTGTTTATATAACTGGTACCTCTCTGAGCTCCTTTTATTCAAACTATTTGGGGGGGCATGTGAAACAAGATGTAACTAGGGGAAGAATACCCAATGGGAAAAGCTTTGCTAAGTATGCCGTACAATTCTTAATCAGGACTGAAAACACTGTACAAAAATAAACCACACACATTTAAGTTGCAAAATAAAAGGAAACGAGTGCATTTGTACATGTGAGAACACACCATAAAATCAAAGATAAACTAGGAAAAAAATGGGCAGGATGTACAGATTGGATGCCGCTCGTAAGGAAGTTAAACTTATCCTCTTTCTGTTCTCAGCTTTCTCCTGCTGTGCTGCTTGTTTTCTGAGTCCACATCTGGTCTTCCTGTCTCCCATCTCGTAAACGCTGCCTTCTCCTCACCTGTCCCCCCCGCCCCGCCATCCTGCCTTCCCCATACTCAGTCACCTGTGGCTTAGGATTGACTTGGTTCATCCAGGCTCAACCAACCTCTCCCCTCTCCCCTCCCCTTCCTCCTTCCCCTCCCCCCCTCTCTCCCCACTCTCCTCTCGAATTTTGTCCAGCACGTAGCTGACCTCTGCAGTATGCATGGCACTTAGCGTAATGACGAGTACCTGCTGGGCACTGAGTTAATGCTGGCAGGATTAACTTATGAAATTGCTTTGTGTCTGTTCAATAGAATTGATCCTATGCATCCATTATAATGACGTCATCTGTATGCAGCTCTTCACCTTGACAGCGATGTCACTGCACAGTTGATGACCTTGAAGGCAGTTCATGACGGAAGGACTGTCTGTACGCGCTCGGGGCCCTCCCGCCTGCCTCGCTGCCCTGACCTGGGAACTCAGGAAGGCTCTCTGCCCCCACCATCGGGACTGAAGTGTTGTGAGTGGGCATTAAAGGCTCAGGGCATGTGCATATTTGGCTAAACCCCACTCCCACCTTTCTGCTGCCCAGGACGCAGGCTTCTGATGGCCCCCATCCCTTCCTTTCCAGAACTCTCCCAGCTTTTCTACTGTGTTCTCTGTGCAGTCCGTCGTCCTCTTGTCCTGAGGAATCCTGGCTTTTCTCTCCATCAGCTCTTCCTGCAGAAGCTCTGGGATGCAGCTCTTCCTGTGCTTTCATATCCCTCACTCCTTTGGTGCCAAAGTGGAAGAGGTATTCCCCTTTAGAAGTGCAGCGTGGCTCAGACCTATCATCCCAGTGGTGCAGGAACAGAGATGGGAAGATGTCAGAGGTACACCCAGGAAAAAAAACCCACGAGACCTGCTCTCAAAAACAAGCGAGCCTGGCAGTCCAGACCTATAATCCCGGCTCCTTAGAAGAGAGCAGGGCCCACGCTAGCTGCGGGCAAAATGAAGAGACCCTATCCAGAAAAATAAGTAAAGCTAAGAACTAAAAAGTGAGCGGGCTGGGGGCATGGCTCAGTCCCACAGTATTTGCCTGGTGAGGGCACGGCTTTGATTTTAATCCCTAACAGTGCCCCCCCAAGGGGTTGTCCCCTTTCTAGTTACCATCCTATTGAGTGTCATCCTTCCTTTCTTCCTACTCAACTTTGTGTCTGAGTCACCCAGCACTCCCCTCAAACTTCATCTCTTGTGCTGTGCTGTATGCACTTGCTGTTTTCTGGAATTCTCTCCCCCATAGTTGAGCCTAGTCTCCCTCCCCACCCCACCCCTCCCTCCATCCTTAAGCCTTCATAAGCATTTCCTCTGTGGCAATACCAAGTATCGCCATGTCTTAATCCTACCTGCTTTCACACTGCTTCTTCTTGTTCTTAACAGGTCCACATCCTCTCGATCTGTTACCCCTTATCCCAGGGAAGCAGCATTTACACACCCACACATGCCTACATATGTGCACACACACGGCATGCCTCCTCCGGGACAAGTTTCTAGGAAAAGCACAGCACGCAGACCCTGAATGGCATGGATGCCTGAGCTGCCAGCCTTGGGAGGTGGTGTGGATGAGCTAGAGCAGTCACACCTGCCCCGTGGACGGCCCCTTTCACTGGTGACACTGGTGACACCGGAGTCGCCAAGGGTTAGGAAGAGTTCTAAGGGTGAGGGCATAGAGGTGTGCTGCTTTAGTACTTAGGTTTCTATGACTATCCCTTTTTTAAAATATTATAATCAGAAACATAACTGTATGGAAGCTAAATGTGCTTTCTTTCTCCAGATTAGATATTATCACCTAATGTGCGATGGAGAGCAGAACCTTCTCTTTGTCTTTTGTCCATCTTTGGTAAATCTCAGTAATGGGGAATTTCTTTTCATTCTCTTTTCGGTGGTGCTGAGATACCCAGGGCTGTCCTCCCAGGCGGCTGTTCTACCACGCAAACCAGGCTTTCATTCTTAGGTTATTGTTTGGTGGAGTCTCACCCCCGCTGCCTCGTGCCGCCCTGTGGCCGGGGTTACCGGTGTGTGCATCCGGGCTCCCCTCCTCGTTCCCTGTCTGGCATGAGCTTGTGTGCCGTGAGAATGTTTGCTCGGGTTGGTGGCTCCAGCCACAAATTCAGTAGCTTTGAAATAGGATAGACTGTTTTTCAAATCAATTTTATCTCCACTTGAGGCACTAACAACACTTTACTGTCAAGATTATGCGCATTCCTTTGAGCAAATCCATTTTGTCATAAAACAATTTAAAGGAATAGCGATGCAGTCTGTTGGGAGTCCCTTGGGGAGTTGGGATGTGTACGCTGTGACTGCAGCGGGTGCATCTGCTCCGTGCGTGTGATGTTTCCTCAGACTGCGGCCAGGTGCAGCGTGGTAGGACTGGAGGAACGCGCAAGGATATGGAGGCATTTCACGTCTTGCCACTGCCTCAGTAACAGACCGCCCTCCTTCCCATCCGTCCTGGAGCAGTTCAGTTCCGGGTTCGCGTCCTGGTGCTGGGCCTCACGCCGATGCCCCGGGAGGAGAAGTCACCAGCTGCCCTGCCCTCCAGTGACGTCACCACACGCAACTCTGTGTGTTGATGGGAAAGCATGAGTTTTCTGTTCTGTGACAGGAGAAAAAAACGGCATGAGAGGAGGAAGAATGTCTTTTGGCTCTTGGTCCAGGGTTTGTTTTTTGTTTTGTTTTGTGCTGGTCCTGGGGTTTGAACTCAGAGCCTGGGTGCTGTCCCTGAGCCTCTTCGTTCTCAAGGCTTAGCTTGAGTCACAGAGCCTCTGCCTGCTCTTTCTCTGTAGTGTACTGGAGATAAGAGTCATGGACTTTCCTGCCCAGGCTGGCTTTGAACCCTGATCCTCAGCTCTCTGCCTCCTGAGTAGCTGGGATGACAGGCAGGAGCCCCCGGTGCCCAGAGCTGCAGAGGTTTTGAGTTCCTGGCTCTTGGCCCGTGAGGCACACTGTGTGGTAGAAAGCTGTGGACGAAGGGATCTGCTCGTGGCATCTAGGAAGCAGGGCCCAGCTCTGGGGCACTGTGCGCCCTCGCAGGGCACACCTCGCCGACCCACCTCCTTGAGCCAGTTCCATGGCCAGGACTGGCCATGCTGGTCACTGGTCTCGGAGGTGGCCGTAGCAAGGATGGGAGCTGGGGAGGCCATGTTGTGACTCTTGCTCAGAGGCTTCCTCGTGTTGCTAATTGTGCAAAATGCTGTGGCTTTCGGTGACAATTTAAAATGGAAAGAGTGGCGTCCTGACAGATGACCTGCTCCCCCCCCCCAACTTTTCTCATCTCCTTTCCCAGAGTATCTTTTGGTTGCATCCTTTGACGTAGGAGAATGGTGCCTGCATGTCTGCCACCTCTCCTGGCCTCCTCTAACAACAGCAGAACCATGTCTAGGCCATGTTCTCAAGAACAAAACTGCTTCTTGTTTGCACTTTAATGGACAACTCTTAAGCCAGGAAAACCTCTCCTCTTAACTTCTTTCTTGTACCTACTGATAGGGAAAAATATCTTTCTTCCAAAATGCCACACAGAAATTCACAAGATAAATTGACTTTATTATTTTTGAAAAACATATACAATGTTTTCTACCTTTATAGATACTTCTCATCCTAGAAACATTCCTTTCCATACTGATTTGGTTAGCTTCCCAGGGCCTTGTCCTGATTGAAAAATCACCTAAAGTTGAGGGAGGATGGTCACAGAGCAGTTCAGATTTTATCTTCCTTCCCGTCTTATTGCCTGTGCAGTGTATACACTTTCTCTCCGGATCTGTATTTTCTATCCTTGTCCTTAGAGACAAGAATTTCTCTTGTGGGCTCTGCAGTGGTAGAATCCTAGTTTATGAAATAGTGAAAATCTCTAAAAGTGAGATGGAGCCATTGTACCCATAGCTAGACTGATGGTACTCAAGCAGGAGCAGGGTGAGTGTGTGTGTGTGTGTGTGTGTGTGTGTGTGTGTGTGTGTGTTCATTGGTTATCAGGATCCCCCTGTTTCACCTGCCCCAGCTCCACTTCTGTTGGTTACTTGGAGATAACAGCCTTGCAGACTTTCCTGCACATTCTGGCTTCAAACCATGGTCTTCAGATCCCATTCTTCTACATAGTTAGGATTATATCTGCTAGCACCTGGCTCTGGTTTTTGCTTTTTCTCTTTTAATCCATTGTTCCAAATAGATTTCATACAGTGAAATCTCTTTTCTTTCCCTATTATTTATTACTTGTGTACTCAGAATATCATATACACCAACTTGCTTTGGAAAAAAAAACATTTGAAAAGTAACATTTCACAAATAATGGGTATCTGTAATACCAACTTGAAAATGTAAAATGTTTGCTTGTTATATTTATCCTAGGTATTGGTTGTCAGAAAAATACAGGAATAAATCTCTCCAAAGACTTTCTGACAGGCACAGACACATGCCAATTTACGAAAGCATTTATATGTGATGAATATTACAGAAGAAATCCCCAAGACAAAAAGTCAATCAACTAAACCCTAAAACACTCTCACTCAAAGGCAAAATGTAAAAAGGATCAAACAAAATCCCAAATTTTCCATAATGCAATATTCCTGGTAGAAATGAGCTAATCCACATTGTGAAATGGAGTCACAATTTAAAAGATAAGTCAAAAGTAAAATTGTATTAAACACACTGAACTATACTTAAACCCTTTGAAGACAGACTCATAGACCCAAGTTTTGCTTATGACATGACTTTGTAAGAAGTCAAGAAAATTGAATTTGGAAAGTATCAGGCACTATTTATAAGCAAAACTAAATGCTATGGGCTGTTTCAAGCCCAAATCTGGTTTAAGCTTGAATGAACACAATTTACAAATTCAAGCTTTTTACTTAGTGAATAAAATGCTTTCATCAGTAACTATCCTCTCTATTGTATCCCAACTATAGTAATAATTTGTGACCTTGAAGGGAAGGTTTGAAGGTGAATGATGGAAATAAAGGTCACAAAGATGGGTTGGTTTGTCCTATCAGCAATCTACTACAATAATGTTAGAGATTAATTACCTTGATGTAGTCCTCCAGTACAGCCAGAAGTACTAAAGCAAACAAATGGTTACCAATCTCGATTGTGAACTGGAGTTATTCCCAAACAAGGAAATAGACTTGTGGAAGTACATAACTGGAGTTGCTGCTTCTGGTCCCAGGTGACGGTCTAATTTGGGCATGTAGCTGCAAGCGCAAAGCTTTAGTGGTGAGCCAGCCATGAAGATGAGGGGTGAGCAAGCTGAGGGGCTGTTGGGGCCCCTGTGTGGACAGTCATGTGCAGATGTGGTCCCGTGAAGGGGACCTTCAGGAGGATGGGACTGGAGGGATGCCGTGGGGAAGGGTAGACAGCGACTCCATCGCCATTCAGCTGCACATGAGGATGGTGGCCCTGAAGCAGCAGAAGCCATGGCGCTGCTCGTTCACAGATACTGCAGAAGCAGGACCCACTTCTCCGGATTGAGAATGTCATTGTAAATGGAAGTCGTCACTCACGTCCAGTTGTGTCTTACGCCAGCATGAATATGCGATTCATTTTCCATTTAAACGGGCTAGGTTTTATTTTGGTGGTAGTAGATTTGAATTCATGGCTACCTGCTTGCTGTTCTACTAATTAGTTATACTTCCACCCTCTTTCGTACTGTGTTGTATTTTTCCCCCCGGTCCTGGGCCTTGAATTCAGGGCCTTGGCACTGTCCTTGGACTTTCTCAAGGCTAGAGCTCTACCACTTGAGCCACAGCACCATTTCTGCCTTTTTCTATGTATGCAGTCTGAGAAAACCCGGGTCTTCATGCATGCTAGGTAAGCACTCTACCACCAGGCCACACTCCTGGCCCCATCTGTGTGGTATTTCATTTGTGCTGGTTCTGGGATTTGAACTCAGGGTCCAGAGGCTGCTATCTCTGGTCTTTTTTTTCAGGGTCAGTGCTCTACCACTGAGCCACCGCCCCACTTCCAGCCTTTTGAGGGTGTACTGGAGATAAAGTGTCCCAGAGACTGTCTTGCCCGTGCTGACTCTGAACCTGGATCCTCAGATCTCACCCTCCTGAGTAGTGAGGGTTCCAGGCGTGAGCCGCCAGCCCCTGACCTGGACTGGTTATGTTTAGCATGGGGGTCTCCTGTCTTGACCATGCTTGGAGTGGAATCACCCTTGCTGAAGTGAGGGGTATGTGCCTTCCTCCCTGTGGGACGAGTCCCTGCTCTTGTTGACCACGGCCAGCCTGGACCCATGGAGTTTTTACTTGAAATTCTCGGAAATGGCATAATAGTCAACATGAGCATATCTCTTGAAGTAGCGGAACAGATGTTTTTTGATAGGATGTAGTTGCATTTCTGCTTCTGAAGAACTGTTAGCTCAGAGTCTGATACCAGCAGCCTGGAAAGGCCAGGCAGTCTTCCCCTCCTGACTCAGACTCCAGGGTGAGTACTAATTAGAGCCCTTTCTACACACCTGGGGTGATTTTGCTGCGTGCTAAAATCTGAGAGACTGTCCGGGCTCAAGAGAGCACTGAGTGGCATCGTCACACACCAGGGTAAAGCTGTGACTGCAGCAGCGTGATTTCAGTCCCAGCCTGGCTTTGTATGGCTGTGTTTTCTCTGAAGTCTTTCCAAACGTGAGGTTTTCCTTTCAGAGGCAAGAGATTGGTCCTCACATTCATTCTCTTGCATTTTTGGTGAAAAGTGACAGTGACTTAAGAGAATAACAGGAATCAGAATGAAGGCAACCACGCTTCATACTTCACCTGTCCTATTTCCTGCCAAAGTCTGTTTCTTAGAATGTCCCGTCTGGTGGTCTGTGGAGCTGGGCTGTTTAAGAGGCTCGTGGATTCCTTGCCTGTGTCTCCCCTGGTTGGATTTGGCGTTGGCGTAACACGATGTTCAGCATTTCGTCTGAACAGCAATTTGAAGCTCTCATGTTTCTGAAGGTTCTCAAGTAACCATTAGATTTTAGTAACTTGGGCGTTAATGTCTATCAGATCCATAACAAATTCTTCTTCTTTTCCTGCTGCTATTACTGACCCTTATATTCCACTTTTATTCCAGTTGATTTTTAACATTTAATCATCACCAGCTGGTTTAAGCTCCCAGTTCTGTCCTGGTTCCCCAGCCTTCTGTTCTTCATCAGCAGATGTTAGCTTAGTCCACTGCCTAGGCCTGAGGAAAGGACATAATCGGGGTCTTTTTTCAGTTTGCTAATCTGAGGCTGTGCTAACAGCTGGCTGTATAAATGAGGGCACTGCAGGACTGGTGATCCAAGGGGAATCTTTTATCATCACAGACAAGCACTCCTTGAGGTACTCATGAAAGGAGGCCAGCTTCAGATTTCAGAGAGAGAGTTTGAAACATTGGTTCCTTCTATCCAGTGGCTCCCAAACCGAGGACCTTCCGTATGAAACTAGAACTACAATTCTATAATCACATTTGATGTATCTTGCCTTTGATCTAGTTACACTTGATATCTTTCAGTTCATTTCAACATGGTCAGTAATTAACTTCTCAGAATATGCCTAGGAGAAAGAAAAGAACATAGTTATACTCTGAAAGATTAACTGTAATCACCACCCAGGATACAAATCTCTTAAGTTACAATGTTATTATCCATTGAGATTGCCGTGAAGAGGTAAGTCAGTTTCTCTGTGTGTGTGTGCAACTAGATATATCAGGATCTGAGGGAAATTCAAAAAGCAAACAAAACAGGTAGGGGAAAGTATGTTTTCCTATGAAACAGATGGAATAGAAGTATGCTTCTAGATATTCTTTCGGCTTCTAACATTTCTAAAGTGTCCGGGTACATAAAATCAGCTAGATTTTTCTCTTTTATCAGTCTACTCTTTTTTTTTTTTTGCCAGTCTGGTACTGAGGAATCAGACCCTTTGTGCATGCGAGGCAAGCACTCTACCACTAGGCCAAACTCCCATCCCTTCTTTTGTCAGTATCATCATTAAACTTACAAGTAATTCTTTAATGTGTAAAATTTTAGTTATTAATTGTATAAGGACCAAACAATGCTAATATAGCCTATGTTTCTAGCATAAACATCTAAATAATACAGGTACCTAGGAAAGGAAACACATCGAGAATTAGAGGTCCTAACGCGTGTCTGCCCCAAGCGGAGGACAGCGCGTGGCTCCCTCCCCAAATGTGCGCCGTCTCCATCTGACCTCCACACAGCCCCACGGTGCCCTCTGCTCACTTACTGTGAACATGCTATCATGCGCGTCATCCAGGCTGTTTTCCCTGTCTCTTGACGCCATTCTGCTTGCTCGGTCTGTTGTGAGTGGCCGCCTGTTTCCCTTTTCGCTGTCACGAGCTGCAGTCACCCTGTGAAGATACGCACACACCTTCCGGGGCTCTCCCAGGGTGGAGTGGCAGTGACATGCAGCCGGCTGCCGCGGCAGTGGTGGGTCCTCCATGCAGAAAGCAGTGTGAGGAAGGGGAAAGGTGGATGTGCCCACGGCATCCTGCGCTCTCCCGCAGCTGCAGGCGCTGGCAGTGGTTTCGTATGCATTTTCTCAGGGAAAAGGGAATGCGGCCATTGGCTAAACTGACCCTTTCCTCAGACAGGGAATGTACTTGTTCTTTCTACTAGCAACTCTAGAGACAAAGTCTAGTCACGTGTTTTTCTGGAAGTGAGGACTGACCACCTAAGAGGCATATGTGTATGGTGTGTGTGCACACGCACACATTTAACACAGCAACTGGTAAACGGGAAGTACTCACGAAAACCGTGTGTGTGCGTGTGTGTAAGATACAAAAATAACAAAGAAGCACGGCAAAACCCCCTCCATATCCAGTAGAGCTGGGCACCAGGTATCTTAGCTACTTAGAAGGCTGAGATCTGAGCATTATGGATTGAAGCAAGCCTGAGAAAACAAGTACATGAGACCTAATCCCCAAAAGCTACCAGTGGAGATGTAGCTCAAGTAATGGAGTACCAGCCTTGAGTGAAAACTTAAGGGACAGCGCCCAGGTCCTGAGTTCAGGCCGTAGGACCGACATGCGCCACACACACACGCACACACACACGCACACACCAAACACACACACACACTGGCAGAGGAACCACAGCTCAGTACCGCATCCCGGTGTGGGTGCAGGCGCCGTGTGTGCTGCTCCACTGCTCGTGGAATGAAAGGTGACCCCAGCGCCTTTGAAGTTTCTAATTTGGCAGTTTCTTGCAAATTGAATATTCTCTTGCCCTAGAGTCCAGAAGTCTTGTGCTTTGATATTTACTCAGAGTCCTGCACACGAATGTTTATACCGGCCTTATTCGTAATGGTGAAACCTTAGCTGCACCGGATGTCTGGTTTTCATCAGTGAATGGATACTTACATGGTGGCACTTTTGTACGGTGGTATATTATACAGTACTTAAAAAGAAATTAGCTACCAGGCCATGAAAGATGTGGAGGAAAGCCGAGTGAAGTCACGCCTAAGTTGCTGTGTATTGCATGGCTCCGAGTAAACAGAAAACAGCAAGTGCAGAGTCTGGGAGTTGCTGGGCTTGGGGCGGGGGGTGGGGGGGAGCAGGTGGAAGGTGGGAGTTTGAGGGCCGTGGAATAGCGTGAGGCCGTGATGACCAACGCAGTCCTGCCGCTAATCTGAGCCCTAGTGTAAATGATGCCTGGCTTCCCTAGTGCAACAGCATCAGATCCTCGGCTTTTACTCAGCTCCAGTCCGAGTCACAGAAAGCCGGAGGGGTCTCACCTCGCCGACCAGGGCCTCCGCACGCCTGGTCCATTCTCCAGTTAGCTGTTCTGTACACCTAAACCTGCTGGGGCCACGGAGCCTTCATGAAGCCAAGTGCTCTCGACAGAGCCCCGCTCCTGACACTGTCCCCTGTGACCAGGCCCAGGCATTAACGTGTGACCAAGTACTCACTCCCGAACGGGCAGAATGAGCAGTCAGAGACTTGCTCCTGGACTGTCGCAGAAATCCCCTGCAAACTGAAGAAATCCTGATTTAACTCACGTGTGCAGTCTTACATCTGTCCTATGGGTGTATACACCCCAATAAATCTTTGGGGTGCAGTTTGATTTAAGACTCCAAAGGATAAAGTTCTTATGTTTCAATGAGTAACAATTATCTTACATAGCTTAATCTTTATAAAACCCATCTGCATGGAAAATGTAGCCTAATGAGATGCCAAGCCCCAGGGAAAATAATACATGGTTACCTTCTTTGCACTTGGGGATGTTTTCTCACTTTACTGCCTCCCGCCTAGAAAGCTTTCCAGAACTTATTTCATATATTTTCGTAATTAAACACCAGAGTCTTTGAGGGTATCAGGAAATTATTCCCTGTGTAGCAATGTCAGCTTGACATACATGGTAGACCCTCAATACGTATTTAAAATAATTAATAAATGAAGAGCAATTATCTTCACTGGGACCTTAATTCTGAGTGCACCTGGAGTTATAGGCTTTTGTTTTCTGCTTCTGTTTTAGAAAAATAAAACTGAGGATAATCATACCACCCCATCGATAAAAAACTATAGTGTTCTTTAAATCATGAACTCTAAGACTGTGAACGGCCATCAGTGAAACTCGGGTAGAGTGGTTTCATGAAAGTTTGAATGGTATGCTTTGCATACAGAATGAAAAGGATTCATGCGATTCTGTAGGGAGCTTGCCAGTAGGGCTGTGAGACGAGAGTGCAGTACTGAGGCAGAATGAGGAAGGGCATTTCTGCCTGGTCCTGTGTGTGACCTGGGGACATGTCAGAATGGGTGGTAGGCAAAGGGAGACTCTGAGGTGCGACCTGCCCGCCGGCACCGCCCAGCACAGGGCAGCATCAATCCCCCCTGTGGCGCTGCCCAGCTCAGCACCGCAGGGGGAGAGGTGACCACACCCAGAGGAGCTGCGTGGAGGAAGGAATGCTCAGATCTCCTCGTCTCCTTGTCTTCTTTTCTCCCATTTCCAACTCCAGACCAAGCAGAGAAAGCAAAACACACTTAAGACCTCCAGTGTGATGTGGCTTTCACTTCCCCAAGCCAGCAACCTCCAGTTTCTACCTATATAGAGAGATTTATATATCATGTATATGACATTACTGCAACTATTATAATACACATCTATGATACACATCTATCTCTAGTCCATATGTATAATTACGTTATATATCATAGATATGATCTAAATAGTGATATAGAGAGATGCATATTTACAGATAGATATATTTGTATACCAAATATTTAGATATCATATATGAACTATTTATACAGAGATATATAGAGATATAGATAATATATAGATATATCTATATAGATACATATCTCTATGAATCTGTAAAAAGGTCTGTCTATGTAGTCCATATATATGTTACATACATATGTGTATATATCATCTCATGAGAAGAGCAAGAGAGAAAGTATGTATAGTAAACTTTTACATCAGAAGGAAAGAAAAACTGGTGTCCTGTTAGTAGCTAAGCAATGGGTTTGTTGGTTACTTTCATTTTCAGCAAATTGTATAAAAAAGCAGTGTCATGGGTTAGGAGTTTGGCCTAGTGGTAGAGAGCTTACCTAGCATGCACGAAGTCCTGGGTTCAATTCCTTGGTACCACATATACCGAAAAAGCTGGAAGTGGTGCTGAGGCTCAACTGGTAGAGCTCTGGCCTTGAGAAAGTCCAAGGACAGTGCTCAGGCCCTGAGCTCGAGTCCAGGCCTGGGAAAAAAGCCATGTCATGACAGGAAGCAGGGCTTAGACCTGTGTGCAAGTGTTCTCCATCTCTGAGTTGCAAGTCTGTAACGGTCACAGGTGGAAAGGAGTGAGGCCTGTGCCTCAGAGGGCTCTGAGGACGCGTGGTGCCGCGTGCGTGGTGGGAATACTGGCTCTGTGGTCAGCACCATTCCTCCTTCTAGTGTTCTCATCTCAGCCATGCTCCTAGGGTGTTCATGTGTAAGTAGCCGTAAATATCAGACTTCCTTTCAGACAGTAGCATAAATTCATTTCACAAACACTTTGATCAGGTCTACCCAATCTGTATTAGGGTTTTGGAACAATGAGTGATAGGTTTCACTCTGCAATTTTTATATATACACACAAATGTGTGTGAATACACACATATTTATATGTGTGTGTGTATATATATATATAATCTGTATTTCTGCAATATTCACAGCTATTACCCTGCTCTTTCCCTCTCCAGGGGCACTTGAAGACTCCTTTTCCTCCAATCCCCTTTTATAATAGTGCCATTATTGATTATTTAACAGACTTTCTTTAAAGCTCTCTCTGTTTCTAGTAATCTAAAAACATGTGTCACTCTAGTAATCTGATAAATAAAAATCAACATTGTGTGTGTTCGTAAGCCACAGTTACTCAATTGCATGCTAGAAAAAATATAAATATGGTTTAAAGGAGGCAGGTTTTCCTCGTTGCCGTGTCCAGGACCAAGTGCCTGGCCCTGTGTTTATGTGGTGCAGAGACTTGAGAGGCCCTGGCACACAGTGATCCCGTGTGTTCTGAATGGAAAGGTGAATAACTTTCCTTCCCCTATCTCCTTACAGATGTCCTGAACACATTTCTAAACGTCTCTTGACTATTTGCGAAAAAGCCCCATTTAACTCAATAAAACCAAAGAGTTAACAGAAAATCTAATTCTAGGAACTAACTACTGACAGAGAAGAGATTTCAATAAGTAACTAATTAAAAACAAAGTCTGTATATTAGCTTCACCTAACTTTTATTATGATACTCAGGTTTCTGTCTGGAGAAACTCATTAATTTATATCTGTTTTATCTACAATTTGGTTAACTGTGCATATACAAGCTATATATTCAACATGAGAAACTTTGATTTCACAGATCCAATTATACTTAATTAGATTCACCAGAAGAAAAAAATTTACTTCTCATTTGTGTTTCGTATATAACCCAGGTTTATTATACATTCCGCACGTGTGTGTGTGCATGTTGTATGTGTGTTTGGTGTGTATAAGTGTGTCAATATGTCTGGTATGTGTGAGTGTGTACATGTGTGTGTGTGAGTGTAAGTGTACATGTGTGTAAGTATATATGTGTGTGTGTCTGTGTATGTATCTCCCCTCTTAAGCTGATGGGACAGTCACAGACATGTGGGGGAAGGCCTGGCCCGTAGTTCCAGCACTTGGAAGGCTAAGATAGGAGGCTTACGTTTTAGGCCACTCTGAGCTGCAGTCAGAACCTGGCATACATAAAATCAAAGGCTGTCCATGTCACTCAGCAGCAGAGCACTCACCCCGTATTTGCAAGGCCATGGTTTTAATTCTCTAGGACTGAAGAAAAAGTATGATGCTATGGTATGATTTATGTAGTATCATTTTCTCATTAGTGGTACAGAACATAGGATATTAGAACTTTGTAAAGCTTTTTATTAGCATCTATAACTTGTTGCGGTAAAAGGTGAGCTTTTTAGATGAGATAAAAGAGATTCATTTTAATTTTATTTGCAGATATCTTTGAGTATGGCTTACAGAATAAAATTCTATTAATTGCTACCTTCACATACTAATGAATAGATATCCTATTCATTACATTTTTAAAGATACCATTCAAAAAAATGGAAATCCAATTTTTTTTTTGCCAGTCCTGGGCTTGAGCTCAGGGCCTGAGCACTGTCCTTGGACTTTCTCAAGGCTAGAGCTCTACCACTTGAGCCTCAGCACCATTTCTGGCTTTTTTCTATGTATGTGGTACCAAGGAATTGAACCCGGGTCTTCGTGCATGCTAGGCAAGCATTCTACCACTAGGCCAAACTCCTGGCCAAGATTAAGGAACTTTTTTTTTTTTTTGCCATTTGTGGGCTTGAGCTCAGTTCCTGAGCACTGTTCTTGGATTTTTCTCAAGGCTAGAGCTCTACCACTTGAGCCTCAGCACCATTTCTGGCTTTTTTCTATGTATGTGGTACCGAGGAATCGAACCCAGGTCTTCGTGCATGCCAGGCAAGCGCTCTACCACTAGGCCAAACTCCCGGCCCAAGGAAATCCAATATTTCTTAAAATCTTTAGTTTTAAAATTTCTGATTTGGAGGAAGAATGTAGTAGAAATACATACTTTCAGGAAGCTGGAACACTGGACACTTAGATGGACATGTTAAATTGTAACTGCCTTGCACCACCTTTTGAAGTTCAGAAAATTCAAAAGCAGTAGACACTCTCCCTCCCTCCTCTCTCCTGACTTGTAGGAAGTCAAGGCCTAGTTTCCAAACTTTTCCTTTTTCCTCCTGCATTTTGAGAATACGCCTGGCTTACAAAGCCATAAACTAGATTCACTAGTTGCAGGTTTCCACTTAATTTTCAGATTTATGTCAGTCACCCAGGATAGATCTTTCTAATGACATTTGACAAGTCAGCTCTATGATGGCAAATGCTTCACCTGAAAGTACATGGAATGCAGGTAAAAGATGGGAAAGAGAATGTCGACTGCAGTAACTTTTTTGTATGTTGAAAGGATTAATTTTACTACCCCATAAAATTATAATATAAGTGGGCAATTAGAAAATTCCTCTGTTAAACTCACTGTGCTGCAAGGAGCTGCTTCAGTAAGGAAGCAGCATGGTCCTGACGCAGACTCTGCTGTCCCTCGTGCCCTTGCTGAGCCCCGGGGCCCGAGCCCCTCCCACGGCTCCCCTCGGCCACCGTGGCTCCCCAGGCAGTTAGCCATACCAACTCCCCATCCCTGCAGGTGCCTGCAGGAACGCCCACAAGCATATGTGAGCACGCCTCTGGTTTTCCTGACTGAAACCAGAACGGCTTTATCCAAGTGTGCCCTTGTTAGGACCCAGTCTGCCTTCCAGCAGCAGCTCTGGAGAGGGGACGAGTTCCCAGGGTGCCATAACAATGCCCCGTGAACTGGCGGCCACGAAGATGAGACACCACGTTTCTACACGGGGCTGGGGGAGGAGAGAAGCGTGGGCCCTGTCAAGTCTCAGCCCTGGGCATCAGCTGGGCGGAGCTCCCCCTCTTTAGCCTCTGCCCTTTCTCTTCACAGCCTCACCCCTGTGGGTTCCCCACACCCCACACGGCCTCCTCTCAAGTGCTCCTCTGCAATCAGCTACTCTTGACATCCTGAGATACCGGGGGTTAGATGAGAGGAAGGTATAACAAGCATTAAAGCTTTCATTTCGCATGTTTAACTGTTTAGGGAGGGATTGTCCAAAGTGCCCTAGCCCTGTGCTGAGAAAGGTTCAGTATGCCCTGAACGGCAACAGGAACTCCTGTATCTAGGATGCTCTTGTTTTACAATGGAGTTCAAGTCTGCCTTTGCTGCAGTCTTTTGGACTATTCTGCCTGGGCTGGCTTGAAACTCGAGTCCTCTGGGTGTCAGCTTCCAGAGAGCCGTGGATGATGGGTGTCAGCAGGGAAAGGTAATTACACACTCAGCCACCTGTTGAGTCAGTCCCTCCGTGTGTATGAATGTGTCTACTTTTTGTAAGAGGAAGTTTTGACTTGACTTCTAATGTTCATCTTCACCTGGGTGTAGATAGTTGGCTCGATGCTACCTGGAAGGGATGGAAAGTCACAGTCAAAAGAACTAGCAGCCTTTGTTTTCACCTCGTCTCTTTGTATCCATGTTTAAAGGAGGCTGGCCAATCTTACTATTACCCTTAAATCCTCAGCATCAGTTGTTGAAGGCTCAAGCCCTCCATGGCAGACCTCCAGGAACTTTGAGTGAGGAGAAAGCTCACGCGTGCGCATGTTGGGGAATTTCAGGTTTTCCTTTTCTTCTCTAGGTCTTGCTGTTCTTTAAGAGCCTGGGGCAGGTGGGATTTATCATACCTCATTAGCTTAGAATGTACATGTAGTATTTCTTTTTATTCCGAAAACACCAGAGAAGAGTACCTAAGCCAGTAAATACGGCGAGCTGCATGTGTTACCTGCTTAAGAACTAAACCGTCTTAAAATCCTCTAGAAAGAGATGATTTTGTAAAACCCAGTGGCTGTGTAGACCACATGCAGAGTGATGGCTAGCATCAGGGAAAGCGTATCACTTCTCTTCTTTACTGTGCTTTAACAAAGGCTCTCTGGCATTCACCTACCCACTGCATGAAAAGAGGACGTTGAGGCAGGAGAGGTGCCGGGAGAGGATGCAGGCCTCGGTGAGGCCAGCGGCCCTCACGCCTGGTGAGGGGCATGGAGGTCTGAGAGCAGGGTCCGGAGTAGAGGCGGTGGCTGGGCTTCTGGGCGGATCTTGGACAGCGACTGAGTCCGCGTCCTGTTCCCAGTTTATCTCAGACGTGGATATGTTTGACCGCATCATCTGTCTGCCTCAGGCCTCAGAGGGTTGCTCCCCGCTTTACGTCCATCAACGCTGGAAGTATTCTCTGTCCCCTGGAAGTAAACAGCGACTGCATTGGCCCAGTTGAGAGCGATAGCTGGCACACAGGCATGGGAGAGGATTTGCACTTATAGGCCTCTTGGCTGATTCCATCTGCCCTTGGCTTACCGCTGTCCATTTGTTCTCACGTGATGACGCCATTGGATGAGTGGCCTTAGATTCGTAGGCTAACCCAAAGGAATGCAGGATGAATATGACAATTATCTCAAACCTTCAAGGAGAGGCACTTTGAAGTGGTGCATCTTTCTTTCTTCTTCAGAACAATTATTGAACAGTACTTATTGAAAAATGAAGGTATGGCTTAAGCAGCCTTACAGTTTTATCTTAGCCAACTATTTTTACATTTGGGTGTCCCTTTCACTGAAATTCATAATCATCTTTAAGAAAATGCAGTGTTTCCCATTTCAGATAAAATAAGCACTGGTAAGACTTCGATAAAGATACTTTTTCAAAATTACTCTGTGTCCAGACTTAACTGAAAGTCATATTTTCAGTGCTTTTTTTCTTTTGTGATGGGAAATGCTAAATAGATTTCAGCTAAATATAACCTCATGAAAATCAATTTCATAAAACGCTTTACCAGAATACAAGTACTAAATGTGACACTAATAGTTGCATTTGTTCAACTCTTAACAAGAAAAAAAAGTGACAACTATTGAATATACTTAAGGTAAGTACTTTCATATCTGATCTTGTTATTTAACACATGACATTGAGCTGGTAAGATCCTGAAAGGATAGGAACACTCTGTTGTTATTTCTTATAAGAAGATAAAAAGGGAAGAATAGCCTGTTTTTATATTATCAAATGAAGCTGAAGAGTTGAAATTTGAATAAAGAGGTACGAACTTAGTGCCGTTTCCTCTCTTCCGAATTCAAGATGCATCCCTGTTTTTTTAAATCGGCTTATATCAGTTTTTCAGGGAAATTATTTCATTATTCCATACATGTGTATACTGTATTCTACCAATCTCACTTCTCTATTACAACAACCCAGATAAGTTTCCTTTTTCCATTTTCACAGTTGTAAGCAATCCATTTAAGAGAACGCTCATCCTCTTTTCTCCTCCCCACCAGCTTACCTCCCCCACAGTCCCCACCCACCCACAGCTGTTCTCTCCCTTTCCCACCCCGTGCTGACATCACAGCTCCCATGGGGTTTCTCTGAGGGGTCTTCCTATGTACTTGGGGTGTATTACAGTTATTCACCTTTGTCCCGCTTGCCTTCTCCTTGTAAGAAGTCCCTTAGTATGATTCACATTCTATGCTTAACCACATAAATAATTATATTTATGATACATAAACAATTACATAACATCATATACATACACATCAACATATGCATCAAACCGAGTTCCCAAACCAGGGTGTACGTTTTTACTCACATGTGGAACTAGACCTACATATTAGACCTACAAACTACACAATGCCTATTCATAGACATGTAAATATGTGCATGTTTGTAAACATATTTACATACACCTATGCAGATAATTATTTTTTGGTTAGACACAGAGCTTGAATCCATCCTCCTCTTAGGTCCTTTTTCACTTGTGGCATGGACACTGGGACCTTCTGGGGACCCAGGTTGGGCGACCGCCCCCCAGCCATCTCACTGTGTAGCTCCCGTTGGATTCACAGCTTAGAGGGCATGTTCAGGGACGGCTGTGGTCCAGAAGGACTTGGATCACGAAACAATCTCCACCTAACAGCAGCCATTATTGTAAGAACTCGCTATTTATTGTAGAATAGAGCACAGCATCCCATGTCTATGGTATTCATCATCATTCAAGTGGAGGTGTGAAAGTTGAGGCGAAGAAAGATTAAAATGGCTCCCTTGAGTCACACAACAGCAGAAATCCTGACAACCTGACTTCAAGAATAGAGCAGGGTGTGGATTTTTCCCACCCTGCTTACCTAACACCATCGAATTTTTTCTAGTAGTACTTGATGCTTTATTTAGAGATGAGGAGAGGAGGAATCTTTAGTGATCTCAATGAGAAAAAGTGTAATTCAGTGGTCTTTGCTGTCAGGACAGTGACCTGTCTCACCCAGGGCCATTGATGAAAAAACTTTTGGAATCTTGTGAAGAAAACTGCCTAGTTGGGAAACAGAAGGAAAAGGAATTAGAGTGGGGATACAGTTTACCTTTTGATGATAATGTTGATATAGCAAAGGATTTTTTTGTGTGTGTGTGCATTGTGTGTGTGTGAACTGTGGGCCTGGGAGGTGTTCCTGAGCTCCTCAACTCAAGGATACCTCTCTACCCGTTGGCCTAGACATTGTCCCTAAGGTCTACAGCTCAAGTCTATGGCCCTACCCCTTGAGCCACAGCACCACTTGCAGTTTTCTAGTGATTAATTGGAAAAAAAGAGTCTCTCATGCTTTGTAGCCCCGAGCTGGCTTTGAACTGTGATCCTCAGATCTTAGCTTCCTGAGTAGCTAGGATTCCAGGTGTGAGCCACCGCACCCAGCTTAGCAAAGGAATTTTTGTGTAGACTCTAGCCATCTGTTATGGACCGAATGCTTCTATCCTCTGACTTCTATGGAAACTCTGATCCCTTCCTTCCGTGAAGTAGTATCTGGGCAAAGCCTTTGGGAACTAATGGGGCTTAGATGAGGTCTTGAGGTTGAGGCTCTCATGGGTGGGAGTGGAGGACGGGATCCAGGGTTTGCTCGCCTCCTCACACCCTGGGAGGAGACAGGCTCAAAGATCTTGATCCTGCTGGAACCCATCTCAGACATGCAGCCCTGCACGCTGTGGGGGATGGATGCCTGCTGTAAGCCCATCGTGTGTCATAGCCGCCTGCGCTCAGACAACGTTGATGGGCGAGAAATGCCTGAAGACTTAACTATTGCCCTAAATGTAATACCGATTTAGAAAAGAGTGCTTTTGTCACTGCTGTCCTATAGAATTCTGTACCATGCTCTTCTTTACTTGGACAGTAGAACTTCTTTGTCGAGGTCTGTCTCATGGCAGTGTACATATCTGTATTGAAACTTTACTTTGACACACTAAAATACCACCAAGGGGTAAATTTTATCCTTAATCAAATTCCTTTTGTTTCACAACCAGGGAAGAGATAAGGAACCCCCCCCATCCCGCAGATATCCCAGCCTGTGCCAGGCTTTCCCTGGGGCTGAGGAGCCTTTGATTATCAGGTGGCATTGAACTCAGGCCACATACGCAATTGACCCAAACTTGACGTAACCAATGGTCTCAAGCGTTTTGTGTTTTTCATCGAATCATTTGTGTGTGGACTGAGCAATGCGCCCAGCCAAGCACCATTTTCTTGCTCCGTGTATAATTTCTGAACTAATGGGATTCATAGTAGAAAGGAAGTTGCTGACCCTGCCCATGCTGTCACGGCATGGTGGACTCTGCTGCTGGACACACTTCAGGGCAGCTTTCGTCAGGGCCATTTGTGTGAAGCCGGCATTGAAATAATAACTCAGAAGTGCAGTGGCATTGAACCCGGCGGATAGAAGGAGAGCTTCTGAACACATACATAAATGTAAATCTTAAACACAGAGCAGACGGCTCACCTAGCCTCCCGTCATTCAAACGTGCTCCTCAGAGTCTTTCTAAATGGGTGTGATGTGTCCAAACTAGAAGCTTGGAAAATAAACTGAAATTGTTTAGAGAAAAGAGAGGCAAGGTAAGGGAGAATGACGGGGGAGAGGTTTGGTTGGGATAAATTCATGCATGTGTAAAAATGTTACCATGAGTCCAGCGCTCCAGTTGTAAATATCTAAACATAATAAATGCCAGTAGGAAAAACGATTCTTGGTTCAGAACTAATGTCAGACTAAGAATTTTGACTGAAATTTAAAAATGAAATGAAAACTCATAGCTTAATTTTTTTTTCAATAAAAATTTTTAAAATCTACTATGTAGATTTTCCTTTCCTTTCCTCCATTCTTTCTGACTGCACTGCTATTTCAGTCCCACTGGTCAAAAATAAGTGAGAAGGTGTAGTGAGGGAGATGAGAGTTGTCTTAGGAACTGCAGGAGTATTTACTCAAAGCATGTGGAGTGCCACTTGAAAGAAGAGGACGGTGGGCGGGGCCTGGAGTGTGCTTCCTGGCCATCTCTAGACCTAGCCATGTTAAGTCAAAGTTGAGATCATTCACCTTTGACTTGACAAGAAGGTCACCCCTCCTCCATGCCCTCTTCAGCCATGCCTCCCCATCCTGCTGCCCCTGTCTCCTACCCCCTCTGGGAGTCAGTGCCCCCTTCCTGCCTCTGTGTCCCTCAAGCTGCATCGACATGCACACCCTTTCTGCCAATCCCTCCAGGGCTTGCGTTTCCAAAATACTGTGTGGATCTTCTTGAATACGGTTCTGGTTCATGGGATTCATTGTGTCAGGCACAATGAATAAGAACTAAGTTGGTACAAGGATTTTTTTACATTAATGAAAGTATATTGACCAAAATGCCTCTCAAAAATATTTTAACATAGACCAGGATTAACTCCAAACAGATCAAAGACCTCAAGGTAAAAAAAGGAGATACACTGAAAACTTTACAAGAAGGAACAGGAGATACACTAGGTCCCCTTGGCACAGGTTGAAAATTTATTAATAAAAATCCAGAAACACAACAAATCAAAGAAAAATTGCATTAAACTGCAGAGTTTCTACAAAGGACATATCTAGCAAATTAACTAGAAAGCCTACAGAGTGGGCTTTCACTAACCATACAATAGACAAAGGCCTCGTATCTAAAATATATCTACAGCTCAAAAACTTGAATCACTCCAAAACTAATCTCCAAAGAAACAACCATCCCATTAAAAGATGGGCCAAAGACCTAAAGAGAGACTTCTCTCAAGAAGAAAGAAGAATGGCCTAAGACACATGAAGAAATCCTCCACATCTCTGGCCATAAAAGAAATGAAAATCAAAACAACTCTGAGATTCCACCTCACTCCAGTTAAATGGCCAGGATCAGGAAAACGAATAATAACAGATGCTGGAGGGGATGTGGCCAGGAGGGATCACTACTACACTGTTGGTGGGAGTGCAAACTCATTCAACCACTATGGAAAGCAGTGTGGCAGTGCCTCGAAAGGCTAAACATAGAGCTCCCCTATGACCCAGCAATTCCACTACTTGGCATTTACCCAACCATCCAGAAAGAAGGGCATACTAAATCCACTAGCACAACAATGTTCATTGCAGCACTATTCACCATAGCAAAGATATGGAACCAACCTTGATGTCCCTCAGTTGATGAGTGGATCAACAAGATGTGGTATTTGTACACAATGGAATTCTATGCTGCTCTCAGAAAGAATGGCATCGCCCCATTTGTTAGGAAATGTTTATTTGAAATAGGATAGGGAGGGGGGGAAACAAGATGAAGGGAGGGGGTGGGGGGAGGGAAATGGGGACAAAAACATGAGAGGGGGTATCAATATATGAAATAATGCACCTTCTCTCTGGCAAATAGAACTCTAACCCTTCTATTAATTACAATAAAAATTCTGAAAAATATTTTAGCACGGGATATTCCACTCTGGAATCTCCGTGAACGACGCCTCACTGATGCCATTTCATCAGAGTCTCTGAACTCTTGGATAGTGGGCAGCTGGTATGGAACTCAGTGGCAGCTCCCAATGCCAGCTGCCCACCCGACCCAGCTCAGCCAGGAAGTCCTTGTCACTTCCGGGCTCCCCACAGGAGTTGACAGATCTACTGCATACCTCAGGCACCTGGAGAGATGCTGAGTATCTGCTAGCTACGTCCTAATGGATATGAATACACACATGAATACATGAATGTATTCTTGAGCAAATAATTTGAATTAACAATCCATGAAGTGTTGAAGTAGGAATGTACCTGAAATGATTAAATGTGAAACTCCTTGGTTCCAGATGAGCTATCTAAAACTGAGGAGATGTGACATGTCTTAATGAGGCCATTCCATGATTAGAAGTTTGGTTAAAATCTAAGGCTGTGGTGTGATTTCATTAGTGTTCTTCATATTGTTTTTTGTTTGGCTTTTTTTTTCAATTCCTTGTCACGTATTATTTTTTGAAAGATTTTTAACACTGATTTTTACATCGTATTTCAAATGTCATGTTTAACAAACAAGCATTCAAGAAGGGAATCTCTATATGCAATCTGGGTTTTTTTTTGCTTTTTTTAATTAAAGAATTTATTAACATTGATTTTTGCATCATATTTCAAATGACATGTTTAACAAACAAGTGTTCAAGAAGGGAAACTATATACAATCACTGGCACTTAGTTTGTAGATCTTAATCAAAATTAGGCTAAGGGTTTGTATATCATAGATACATATTTATAAAATAAAAACATGTCTATAGAGTCATAGATTTTTATGTCTATATACTTATGTTTATATTTCCATTACCATGTCCACAGCGGTGGGTATGCAGTTATTGAGTCCTTGCTCTTGTACTCTTTGGATTTAATAGCCGCATATTAAGGATACCATGCGCCTTTTGTTCCTTAGGTCTTGACTTGTCTCACTCAACATGATTCACTCTAGATTGATCCACTTCCCTGCGAATGCCATTATTTTATCTCGTCTTTTGGCTATGTAGAATTCCATTGTGTATATAGACCACATTTTCTGTATCCATTCATCTGCAGTAGGGCATCTGGATTGTTTCCATCGCCTGGCTATTGTGAATAGTGCAGAGATGAACATAGCTGAGCAGGTGTCTTTATAATATCCTGGGTCATGCTGTTCAGGATAGATGCCCAGAAGTGGTATGGCGGGATCATAAGGAAGGTCTTTTTTCAGTTCTTCAAGGAACCTCCACACTGCTTTCCAGAGTGGCTGATCTAGTTTACAATCCCACCAGCAGTGCAGTAGGGTTCCTTTTTCTCCACAACCCCGCCAGCATCTGTCATTGTTGAGTTCAGAATCTTGGCCATTCTTGTTGGGGTAAGGTGGTATCTTAGGGGTGTTTTAATTTGCATATCCTTTATGACCATAGATGATGAGCATTTTCTCATATGTTTTTCTGCCATTTTAATCTCTTTTTCTGATAGGTCTCTCTTTAGTTCCTTTGCCCATTTAGTGAATGGTTTGTTGGGTTTTTGGGGGATTAGTTTCTTGAGTTCCCTGTAGATTGAATATTAAGCATTTGTCTGATGTATTCTTGGTAAATATCTTTTCCCAGTTGGTTGGCTGTCTCTCTACTTTTGCAACTATGTTTTTATCTGTACAGAAACTTTTTATTTTTAGGTAGTCCCATTTGTCGAGTCTCTCTCCAATCTGTTGTGACCCTGGGATTCTGTTCAGGAATCTTTGCCTGTGCCTATGAGTTCCAGTGTCTCTCCTACTCTATCATGTAGCAGTTTCACAGTTTCTGGTCTAATGTTGAGGTCTTTGATTGACTTTGAGTTAATTATTGTTCATGGCGAAAGGCTAGGGTCAGGTTTTAGTTTTTGGCATGTGGCTGTCCAGTTTTTCCAGCACCAATAATTGAATAGACTGTGTTTGTTCCATTGTATATCTTTGGCTCCTTTGTCAACTACAAGTTGACTACAGGTATGTGGTTCTATTTCTGGGTCTTCTATTCTGTTCCACTGATCTTCTGGTCTGTTTTTGTGCCAGTACCTTGCGGTTTTTGTTATTATGGCTCTATAGTAGAGTTTGAAATCTGGTATTGTAATACCACCAGCATTGCTCTTTTTGCCTAGAATTGTTTTGGCTATTCTAGGTCTTTTCTTGTTCCAGATAAATCTTTGGATTATATCTTCAATTTCCATAAAGAATATCTTTGGGATTTTGATGGGGATTGCATTGAATTTGTATATCAGTTTTGGCAGTATAGCCATTTTCACTATGTTGATTCTCCCTAGCCATGAGCATGGGATGTCTTTCCGTTTCCTAGTGTCCTCTTTAATTTCTTTCATTAGGCTTTTATAATTTTCATTGAATAATTCCTTTACTTTTTTGGTTAAGTATATTCCTAAGTATTTTATTCTTTTGGGGGCTATTGCGAATGGGATCATTTTCTTGATTTGGCCTTCTGTTTGTGTATTGTTGGTGTACAAGAAGGCTACTGACTTCTGAAGGTTGATTTTGTATCCTGCCTCTTTGCTAAAGTGGTTTATTAATTCTAGTAGTTTGGGAGTGGAGTTTGTTGGGTCACTCAAGTAGAGGATCATGTCGTCTGTGAATAAGGATAGTTTAATTTCTTCTTTCCTTATGTGGATCCCTTTGATGTCCTTCTCTTGTCTTATTGCTCTGGCTAAGGGTTCCAGCACTATATTGAAGAGAAGTGGAGAGAGTGGGCATCCCTGTCTAGTTCCTGATTTTAAGGTGAATGGTTCCAGTCTTTCACCATTTAGTATAATACTGGCTGTAGGTTTTGCATATATAGCTTTCACTATTTTGAGGAATGTACCTCTTATTCCTATTTTTTCTAGTGCTTTCAACATGAATGGAAGTTGTATTTTGTCAAATGCCTTCTCCACGCCCCGAGAAATGATTCTTATCCTTAGCTCTGTTGATGTGATGAATTACATTGATTGATTTGCAAATGTTAAACCAGCCTTGCATCTGTGGGATGAAGCCCACTTGATCATAGTGTATGATTTTTTAAATTTGTTTCTGGATTCTGTTGACTATTATTTTATTGAGGAGTTTTGCATCTGTGTTCATTAGAGAGATAGGTCTGCAGTTTTCTTTTTTTGTTGGGTCTTTCCCTTGTTGGGGGATGAGTGTAATATTAGCTTCATAAAATGAGTTTGGTATTGCTACTTCTGTTTCTATTTCTCGGAAGATTTTCAAGAGTATAGGTGTTATTTCATCTTTAAATGTCTTGTAGAATTCTGCAGTGAATCCATCTGGACCTGGGTTCTTTTTAGTTGGCATTTCCCTGATTGCTTCCACAATTTCATTGTAAGAGATTGGTTTGTTCAATTTGGTTACCTCATCATTGTTCAGTATGGGTAGCCTATATTTATTTAAGAAATCATCCATATCTTCTAGATTTTCTTGTTTCTTTGAATATAGGCCCTGGTAGGACTTATTCATTATGGAATGAATTTCTTGGATATCAGTTGTGATTGTTCCCATTGGGTCTCTAATCTTGTTTATTTGAATCTCCCCTTTCCTTTCCAGGCATCTATTTTGTTTATTCTTTCAAAGAATCAACTTTTTGATTTATTAATTTTATGTATGATGTTATTTCAATCTCTCATATTTCTGATTTTATTTCATTTTTTTTTTGCTAGACATGGGCTTGAGCTCAGGGCCTGAACACTGTTCTTGGACTTTCTCAATGTTAGAGCTCTACCATTTGAGCCTCAGCACCATTTCTGGCTTTTTTCTATGTATGTGGTACCGAGTAATCGAACCCGGGTCTTTGTGCATGCTAAACAAGCACTCTACCACTATGCCAAACTCCTGGCCCCCTGATTTTATTTTTGTTATTTCTGTCCTTCTAGTTGTTGTAGAATTAACTTTTTCTTGCTTTCTTAACTTTTTCAAGCATTCAAGAAGGGAATCTCTATATGCAATCTGTTGTTTTTAATACTTGTCTTCCAAAGCCCCCTATCCTTAATTTTTGACCGTCTAACTCCACAGTAGTCTGAGAAAAATGACCATTTATTGTTTTCTCTTTCATTCTGGGAAATAGGCATAAATATATACATGCAGCATTTGTCTGTTCTGGTAATTGGACCTGCCCAGAGTACTTTCTCTTCTTTGGTGTTTCTAGCAGTAAATTTTAAAATCAGTTTTTTAAATGAATTTTATTCATGTTTTAAATCTATTTCCTTTTTTTATTTGATGTTATTTGATGTTTTTATTGATGTTTGGGACAGAGTCTTCTATGTTCCTTAAACTTAAAGTCCTCCTACCTCTGCTTTTCAGGTGCTGTGAGTGTGGGAGTGAGTACACCCTCATATCCAGACCGGTTTGTTTATGTGTCTGGGTGGTGGCAGTGTAAGGCATGTTTAATACGTAATAGCAAAGCCAAAGTCATGACTAGGTCCATGTGTTCAAACATCAATCATTTTTATGTTGGGATTTTGTGCTATTCTAGTTATTTTAAAATACCCAATAGATTTTTTAGACTGCTAGTTACTCCACTGTGATACAAGCAAACCTGAACTAAGTCCTTCCTTGTCAACACAATTTGATATCCCTTAGTGGGGTTTTTACTATCTTCCCAACCCTCTGCCTTTTTCCTTCTCTAGTGACCACTCTGTTCATTCCATTTTTCTACAAAGTTGACTTATTACTTTCCGGAAATGAGTAAGACAAACACAGAATTTGTCTTTCTGTGTCTGGCTTGATTCATATGTAACAGTAGCCTTCAGTTCCACCCATATTGTTGCAAATACCAGTATTTCACACATTTTAAAGACAGAATAGTGTTCAATTATGAGTACACACCACACGTCATTATCTGTGCATCCGCCATTAGACATTTGTGTCACTTCCAGGTTTGGCCTTCGTGAACAGTGCTATAATCAGCACAGCGTGAGTATCTTTTTGGAATTACGGTTTTATCTTCTCAACCATATGCTCCTTAGTAGAATGGTAGAGTCATATGGAAGGTTACATTTTCTGTGTTGAAGAATCTCCATACTGTTTTCCATACTGTTGATACTGTTGTACATTCTCACCAACTGTGAATATGAGTTCTTTTTCCCACATGTGTCTCAGTATTGTTATTCCCAACTTTTTGATGCTTGCCTCATTTTGGGTTTATTTTGAATTTTCCTGGTGAGTAATGAGAAAGAGCATTCTCATACACTTACTGCCCAGCTATATTTCATTATTTGAGGAGTATCTACTTAGTTCTATAGCTTAGATTTTCATTTTAGTATTATTTGTTGTCTAGGTTCTTTTGTTTGAATTCCTTATTCTGTATATTAACTCATTACCAGATCAACATTTTGCAAATATTTTCTTCTATGCTGCAGATAATCTCAATTCCATTGATATATTTCCTTTTGTAGTGCAAAAAAATTCATGTTTATACAGCCTATTTGCTAATTTTTACTTTAGTTGACTGTGCCTCTGGGAATCGATCTTAAAGTTATCATGAGTTCCTTAAATTCTCAAAATTCCTTCCTCAGCACCCCAAGTCTGGGAATACAGACACTATAACTGGTACTTAAATGTATGATTTCTAGCCAGTGGAAGCTGCCTGTCATTGCCATTCTACTGTGCTGTTCCTGAGCTGTATCTATGATGGGGTTTACTTTTCACTAATCATTACATATGTACAAATTTCAAGTTTTAGCTTTCAGGAAAGATAGCTTGCTTAGGTGTCCCTAAAATGTTCCAAAGATTTGTTTTCTTGTTTTTAGCACTATATGAGGCTTGTGGCAAAATTTTACAGACTACCTGGTGTCAGGCTGATGAGTCACAGGCAGAATGCTCAGGCCATTTCTGTAGAAGAGGGCTTCAGCTATGGCGATACTGCCAACTTTCCCAGTGAATCTGGGAGCAGCATCAGGTCTGGGAGTAGTTTGACATATCCCCTGGAAAAAAGGCCACTGTGACTTTTCAGTTATTACCACAATACAGGGACATTCTAGAATGTCTAGAATATCATATCACACTGTTTATTGATTTCATTAACACTGAGAAATACCCTTAATACTTTGCCACTCTGTCCTTTAAAACTTTCACTTTTAAATAGTTCAGCATTTTGTAGTGGAGCATTTCTTATTAGTTTATGTTAATTATACAGCAGGGGAATTTCATTCTTTATGTTTTACATGGTTGCCAAGTGTTCTAGTCAGTCCATACCTCCGTCACTCTTTCCCTCTGCCTCCCTTCCAAAACAGCTTCAGCATGATTCCTTTTTATACTTTCATAGTTGTAAACTATTTTACCCATATTTGACCTACTTCAGCCTCCTTGTTAATCCATCCCCCTCCTGTGAACACCCACCCCTAGCGTCTATTTTTATACTTTCTGTGCTACATATATTTAAGAAGATAGAAACTGACAATTTCAGAGTTAAGAGAATAAAAAAGAAAGTTGGACAGTATACATGCATGAGTGTTTACTAAAACCTAAGAGGGGTCTAGGGTTCTATCTCACATTCTAAGTTGGACACAGAAAGACAGTCTGGTGAGGTTCCTTGGCCTTGAAGAATCTAAACAACCACAAGTATCACAGACAAACTAAAGGCTTTCATCCCTTGAATGTAACTTTTGAAACTCCTTTTAGGTCAAGCTGACATTCCAGTGCACTCTGTTTGTTCTCACCTTGGGTCCAGATCATGAAATGTCTCATAGTGACTAATCTGTCCAATCTGTATGAAACATTCCTGCTTCAGAGGCTGATATGCCTGAATTCTTCACTATTGAGCCAGCACCCTGTTTCACACTTAGTTTAGTGTATATGACAAAGCATAACCTGGTTAATGTACTGATTTTTCCTGCTTACAGTGCACTTCTTGTTAATGTGTCAAGATCTGATATCACAGATATCAGAAAAAAATAAGAGTTCTTCAGCCTTCTAAACCCCTGGGACCCAATCTATCTCAGATTAAAACTTGTTGTCTAGTAATATTACACACATTTCATTGGAGATTAATGTGGTGGAAGTAGGTATTTGCATATAAGGAAACAAAACAACGACAGCAATAGAAATTGTTTTAGAAGGGTTGGTAAGGAAGAGTAGTAGAAGGGGTGAAATCTGGATTTACTGTATATGTATGAAACTGTCACCTAGAAGCCCTTCTTATGACTAATGTATGCTAACAAAAATCATAACAAAAGAAGACAACTGCTTACCCAGCAATTACATTCTAGTACATATTATAAATAGTCTAGACTTTAAGTGTGCAGGAGAATGTGGGTCGGCTGTATACAGACACTGCACTATATTATAGAAGACTTTGGTATCTGTAGATTTCAGTAGTATCAGGGGTCTTAGGGCCAACTCTCCAGATACTGGGATAATCACATGAGGTAATTGTACTTTTCTTCCCTTCTGTTCCCTTCCTCTTATTTTCCATATTTCCACCCTTTAAGGTAAATCATGTCTCTCCATCCAGGAGATACCAGGGAGAAATTGTGTTGAGTTCAGCAGAAGCAAAACTGGACGTACTCCTCCCCACTCCCCATTTTTACATGTGTCCAAGTCAAGCTGGAGGGGAAGCCAAGCCCCCACTCTACGCCTGGCCCTTCCCTGGACCTGCACGAGTGCCCTGTAGTTCCTCTCAGCAAGATTCTGGATATGTTTGTGTTTCTGTTTAAGTTTGGCTATGCAATTTGGTTTTACAGTGCAATATGCAGAAGAATTCCAAGCTGAGCTTTGTTATGAGAAGCTTTATACTTGTACAACGTCTTTACGCTATCAAAAAATGCCAGGCATGTAAAGTTTCCTTCAGAACATTCTAACTTCAGGAAGGAGAATAAACATTTTGAGGACATTAATAAGAAGTGGTCAAAAATTTTAGCTAGGATTAGCAGGAGGGGCAGGCCAAGTCTGAATGAAAGTAATTGGATTTTTGAGAAATGGAATGTACGTATTTCATCTATCTGGCCAAATTAAGAACTATTTTAACATAGGATACATTAATTTTATGCATTCCAGTATCCTAACGCATCCTTGATCCTTTCCTAAACAGATATAGGACGGGTGCATATATTTCTGCTGCTGCAAGGCAGGCAGTATGGCAGCTGACCTTTGGTGAGTATCACTCACACGAATCTTTTCTCTGTTTTACCGCAATTCAGCGTAGGTGAACACACACAAAGCTTCCCTAAGTCCAGCCGGAAAATTCACAGTCCAATTTAGGAAAGGTGTGCTTGTTTACTCCTCATGTACCCCATCCGCTTACACCGTCTATCCTCGATCCACTCACTCAAGCTTGTTAGAACGCTCCTGTGAGGATGCATTTGTGTTCCTTGCAGCGGGCGTTTCACACCGTGGTGTGGTGTGGACAGAAAGGGAGGTGAGGGACGAGATGTGTGCCTGTATTTCACCACCATGCTCTGACCGTGTCAAAGGTACTTTTGTGTGCATCAGTGGCAGGCCTGAGTGACGTGGGTCTATCCGTGATCCCTGGTCTCACTGCTGTGAGCCTGGCGGCTTGACTGTACTGGTGAACCTGTGGACCCTTCCCTTGGAACACTGCACCCGCTCCCCAAAAACCTTGCTGTCCACCGGACGGTGGGCAGGAAAATCAAATAGCTTTCCGATTAGCCTGTTTCACGTAATCATTTGTTGCCTTGTTTTAATACAGTGGAACACACGTCTTTGGCATGATTCCTCATTCGGTGGACACGTGGAGAATGTTGACACTCTCTGATGCAGTTACTCTGATAATACCAATTAGTTTCTTCAGAGGCATAGACTTCAGAGCAAGATGTCACCTTTTGAAACATTTCTAATGGTCAATAATGGCATATGAACTGTAGAGAAAAATGCCTCCTGGGTGAGAATAATTCCTACCTGTGTGTGAGCATCATGGTCAGGTTCTTCTGTCACGATTATCACTCGTGACTCCTTGTGCAGAGACGCACGCTAGCCGAGGCATCAGAAGGGACTTCATGGCACGTGTGTTTGCAGAATGCGCATGTGCTGGTGGCACATATGTGTAAGGAGTATGTGCTGGGCACAGGCATCGAACCTGAGGTAGAAGACTGAAATTGGCTAAGAGTGCAGGATGAGTAGAAGTGTGGCCCAACCAAGGCCTCTTCATCACCGCCCTTCAGGCTCTAGGACCCCGCTTGGCACTCAGAGTTAGCAGAGGACCTCTCTGAAAGACAGATCTACTTGATTATATTCCTTGTCAAATAACCACAGGTTAAAGTCATACCCATTCTCTAGGAGGCCATATTGAGTGTGTGTGTGTGTATCTATATCTATCTCTCTATCTCCCCTCTATCTCTCCCTCTATCTATCTATCTATCTATCTATCTATCTATATGACACAGCAAGCTATAATACAGAAATGCTGTTCTGTATTAGGGAGCAAATAAAAGACCCATGCATATTAAATTTTGGAGTACATTTGAGAATGTTCCCTGGAAAGTAAATAAATTTACTGTTCCCTGATAGGCAATTTGAAGAGAATACAAGAGATGTTATTGGAAACTAATTATATATTAGAATAATTTGAAATTGAGATACCTAAGTTAATAGGCATTTTTTCAGATACCAAATGCTAATTATTATATGGGTTGAGATCCTCTTGAAGATTATTTTGAACAAAAAGCTTTTGGTGTAAATTCTTTTAAAGATTTATATTCATGCTGCACAGAATCATTTATATGGCATAAAGACAAACTCTTGCCTGTAAATGAAGAAAATATATTCCTTTCCAACAGATGCAAAGCAACTTATAGAAGCAGTTTGCAAACTTCCCTTTCACATCCACAAATATTAAAATACTCTGGACTGTAAACCAATAACTTCCATGGAAACAATGTATCTGAAGCCAGAAGTGGACTTTCAAATGGTTACTCGAGGCTCAGATCAGAACAAGTTTCTCTCTGTACATGCTCAGAGTGCACAATGGGGTTTTATAGTACAATCTCTGTGTGAGACCTGCACTCTGTCAAACCTCAGTCTTTCCAATGAAGTCCTTGCCAGGCTTGAAGACAGCACACATCCCTTCCAGACACATGCTCAGCTGAGCCGACCAAAGATTATGTCTTCTTTTAATGGCCTCATAAATTATTAATTATTTTGAAATTACTTATTGAAGATATCATCAGTGAAATACCCAAAAATTTCCAGAACACGAGATACTGAGAAAGTGCAAGGAGTGGAATTTTTCTTTTTTTACATTTGCCAATGAAATCTGTACTTCAAATATAGAAAAGTGGATGTTGAGGATCAAACATAAAATGTATCTGGAAGTGATCTTTGTGTGATCACTCATTGGACAGAAGAGCTTCATGATTGCCACTGTCCCACAGTGAGACAGTTGCTTCAATTTGTAATTAAAATGAACACAGACACATATGGTGATATTTTAAAATTCACGTGGTTCTCAGACCTGCTCCAGGTTCACCAGCTCCAATGGAAGCCTACGTACCTGCCTCTAATGTATCCTCAACCGTTCTGTATGTAAATGCTAGGATTCTCTTTTGTTAAAACATGTGCTAACTGCTGCACAATTGCATTTTTATCCCCCAATGGCATAGCAGACATTGATTTGCTATGTATTTGCTGAGAATCTACATTGTGTTTGTCCCTGTGACAGTTCCCAGGACTCTTTATTCTGGCTTTTCCTCTCATGGTTTCCATTTGTCCTTATGAAATATGTTCCGTATACCTTGTATTCTTTTCTAAAGCAAGTCTCATCTCTTACAAGTTCTTAGAAGCCAGACTGCGCTTGATTTATAGCTGTATTCTCTGCAACATCTCCTGTAGTACTTCACGAGGAGTTCATAGAGACCCATAAAGCATAAGATCCCTCCACAAAGCATAAGATCCCTTAGCCTAATTTTTGGTGATATTTCTGCCTTGGAGCAGTCTTCTGTTTGTTTTACTCCTTTCCTGACATTTTATTGTAACACTCTTCACATGCAGATTAGTAACATAATACAAAAATATCTCTTTGGAATGGCACTTTTTTATAATGAATTTGAATGTATCTTTTCTGTTAACGTCTCTTTTTAACCTTTCTTCTCCTTTAAATGCTCACGTGGCTTCTCATTCTACCTTGGGAAATGTTTTCATTCTTTTTAGTTTGCATGGAGGGATTTTTTTTTATCCAGTCCTACATTCCTGTTTGGTTTATTTGAGAATTAATTCCAGATCTCTAATTCAGATTTCGATTCTTCTCGGAGACCTTGTATCTGTGTATCCATTGCCTCCACCGTGGCATCCGTGGTCCAGACATGATCCTCTCATCTCTGCCCACTGCTCCACCACACCCCAGGGAACGGTCTAAGACACATACCCCAAGCCCACGTCTAGACACTCATCTAACCCTGCGTTTGTTTGTCTTCTCATCTCCTTTATCCGATCAGCAATGCTCAGTGCATCTCTAATGCATTCGCTCTCTTTCTACTTGGTGTGTGTGTGTGTGTGTGTGTGTGACATACATGCCATTCCTAGGGCTAGGACTTGGGGCCTGGGCGCTTTCCGTTAGAGTGCCTCTCAGGACCAGCACTGTAGCGCTTGAGCCGTAGATCCGCTTCTGTGTGTTAGTTTTGCTAGTTGATTGGACATAGGAGTGTGATGAACTTTCCTGCCCAGCTAGCTTCAAACTATACGCCTCAAATCTCAGCTTCCTGAGTGGCTAAGGTGACTGGTGTGAGCCACCCGCACTGCGCGGCTTCTTCTCGTAACGACACACAAAGACTTAACAGCCATTCCGACCTTCCCCAGAGCACATCGCTGCTTGACAACCTTAGTATTCTCTTCCCGCTTTACAGACTCGCGTCACCGTCCATCCACTGTGCCAGAGCCCGGGGGATTTCCCTCCTGTCGGATCCCTGCCTACCGCCGGGTCTTTCCATGGCTTGGCATATGGTACAACACGCTTTCCATGTTGCCCAGGCTCCTAGGTGAAGGGTGGTCTGTGTGTTTCCCGTGCCCTGCTCACAGCGGCTCTCGGCACTGGAGTGCACCCTGCTCACTCCTCCCCACATGGGGAACTTGGCCTGCCCAGCTCACCCACCACGTCCACCACGCTGCACCCCGTCCCCTTCCGAGGCAGGGCACAGGGGATCTCACCCCACTCCCGTACCCCTCCTCAGTCAGCCCTCCTGGGCCCTGTCCTCCCGCCCTGCCCCCTGCTCGACTGACTGCTCCCTGCAGGACTTTCACACAGGCATCCGTGCTTCAGCTACTTCACGGAGCTTCTGTACATCCTCCCTTCGTCGTCCCTACACTCATGCCCATGACTTTTAGCATTATGGTTTTCCCAGTAGTGCAGTCATCTGACTCATGCCATATTAACATTGTATACACTCTCCATTTACTCTGGTAGAGTTTCAGATTCACACATTCTGTGTGTGTGTGTGCATCTGTGTAGGTGTGGCATACATACATATTTTTCCCTATTTTTGAAGCCATAGTTGTCTTATGTAAGTACTGCTTACATTGCTATGTGAGGAGTTTGTGTTAGCATTAAGTCTGCTGTTTTGTTTTAGGAATTGCCTTTTAAGCATTTTGGAAAGGTTTTTCTTACCAGGATGGCAAGACTTGACTTTGCATTTCTGCTGGAGAGTATGCTCATCATCAAGAGCAAAAGTTGAATCCATGCTGGAGTTTTAAAACTCCATCCAGGAGCTTTATAATATAATTCACCTTCATCACTGGAAGTAACCTGCTTTGTTTCTCTGGGCAGATCACAGCACCATCCTAAAGTCATGTAAGTCCAGAATAACTTAGCAAAATGCATGTGGCTAAAACCGCCTTAAAATTTGTGCATTTCTTATTTTCGTGTTGGTTAGCTCCGCGTAAGCCTTCTGTGTGGTCATGAATAATGCAAAAGTGTTCATTTATTTTCCCCAGAAGAAGCAGTGGCTAGGTTATTCAGTCTGAGGAAGGGCAGGCATTCGCAGACGACCGCCGTAACCTCATATAACTGAGTCCATCCAAAACATCCCGTTACAGAAAACCCTTGAAGGTTTTTGTTCCCTTTCCTGTAAAAGGTCAATGTGTCCAATTGGCTGTGTCCTAGAGCCTGAGGGAGGGTAATATTGTTATTCTCCTTCTCATAAGATGTATTAGAACTGTTTATTGAAACAACTGTACAGGGCTGCAACCTTGATGACTTTTCAGAATACTGTATGTGTAGATGGAGGAGCAGTATAGAAATACATCTATAAAACCTCAAAGTCCTGGACCCCAACACTTAGGCTGACTCATTTATTGTGTTACATTTCTTTGTATATAGAGAGTAATGAAACGATTTAGCAATAATAAGATATCTTTATAATGTCTCTGTAGTTGATTATAATACAAAGAGCAACGGGAACATGCAATGCTCTCAACAGAAGCTAAGTCCACAAATTACTCAATTGATTGCAAGTGAGAACTCAGAATTACTTAATAGGATTGGCAGATTTTTTTAAAATTTGGCACCCAAGAAAAATATACAAGTTGAATGCTAGCAAAAAATATATTGAAAATCTCCTTTGAAAAACTATAAATCAATTATTACAATGCTAGAAGGAAAGTCTTCCATCCTCTTTGCTATGTGCACAAGAACACTGAGTCAGAATGCGAATTTAAAATCCCCAGGAGGATCAGGATGAAGACAGGCTGTTGTCAAGAGCACAGAATGACTGAGAGCAGCACTGGCAAGATGAGGGAGTCAACCCTGGACCCTGCTCAGCAGCCGGGGGGGGGGGGGGGCGCGGAGAGGAGGGGAGAAACCTGAGAACCAGGCACATGCTGCCTGCCATGCAGGCACCACACATGTGGTGTGACTGCAGTATGCTTCCCAGAAGGAGAGGAAGTAGCTCCTCCCTCTTTTGCTTTTTTTTTATTAAAGAATTTATTAACAGATTTTTACATCATATTTCAAATGACACGTTTAACAAGTATTCAAGAAGGGAATCTCTATATACAATCACTGGCACTTAGATTTTAGAACATAATCAAAATTAGGCTTAGGGTTTGTGTGTCATAGATACATAATAATTCATGTAATAAAACATTATGTCTATAGAGTCATACATTTTTTATTAAAGAATTTACTAATGTTGATTTTTACATCATATTTTAAATGACAAGTTTAACAAACAAGTGTTCAAGAAGGGAATCTCTATTTACAATCACTGGGACTTAGTACTTAGAACTTAATCAAAATTAGGCTAAGGGTTTGTATGTCATAGAAACATATTAATTTATGAAATAAAACATTACGTCTATAGAGTCATAGGTTTTTATGTCTATATAGTTATATTTATATTTCCATTACCATGTCCATTGCTTTGGGTATGCAGTTCTTGAGTCCTCGCTCTTGTACACTTTGGATTTAATAGCCACATATTAAGGATACCATGCGCCTTTTGTTCCTTAGGTCTTGACTTGTCTCACTCAACATGATTCGCTCTAGATTCATCCACTTCCCTGCGAATGCCATTATTTTATCTTGTCTGTTGGCTATGTAGAATTCCATTGTGTATATATACCACATTTTCTGTATCCATTCATCTGCAGTAGGGCATCTGGATTGTTTCCATCGCCTGGCTATTGTGAATAGTGCAGAGATGAACATAGCTGAGCAGGTGTCTTTATAATATCCTGGGTCATGCTGTTCAGGGTAGATGCCCAGAAGTGGTATGGCGGGATCATAAGGAAGGTCTATTTTCAGTTCTTCAAGGAACCTCCACACTGCTTTCCAGAGTGGCTGAACTAGTTTACAATCCCACCAGCAGTGCAGTAGGGTTCCTTTTTCTCCACAACCCCACCAGCAACTGTCATTGTCTGAGTTCAAAATCTTGGCCATTCTTGTTGGGGTAAGGTGGTATCTTAGGGTTGTTTTAATTTGCATTTCCTTTATGACCATAGATGATGAACATTTTCTCATATGTTTTTCTGCCATTTTAATCTCTTCTTCTGATAGGTCTCTCTTTAGTTCCCTTGCCCATTTAGTGAATGGTTTGTTGGGTTTTCGGGGGATTAGTTTCTTGAGTTCCCTGTAGATACTGGATATTAAGCATTTGTCTGATGTATTCTTGGTAAATATCTTTTCCCAGTTGGTTGGCTGTCTCTCTACTTTGGCAACTATGTTTTTATCTGTGCAGAAACTTTTTATTTTTAGGTAGTCCCATTTATCGAGTCTCTCTCCAATCTGTTGTGACCCTGGGATTCTGTTCAGGAATCTGTTGCCTGTGCCTATGAGTTCCTGCTTTTTTTTTTTTAAGAAGAAAGATGGGAAAGAGATGATGGGAAAAATACATTTCTAAAACTTCCTCCAAAATGAGATTGTTTTATCTGCTCTGATAATTCTAACAAGCCTTTTAGAACATCCACATGTCATGAAAGAAAAATATTCTTACATGTTGTATATTCTTCAAATACACAATTCATCTCTTAATTTCAAAAAAATATTTCAAAGTTTCTTTTTGAATCTTATATTTTCCAGTTACATTTTTACTGTTGGCAGTTGTTTGATACTGCCTCCCATTTTTGATAGTACAGGAGGACAAAAGCCTAGAACTTAGTGAACTTACTGTGTTCCAGACAAAATTCTAAGTATAAAAGGCAGTGTTGGTCCAAGCTCCCACCTTAAGAAATGAAACTGCAATGGCAATGCCTTTAGTGGCTAAGCTTCTATGCTTTTGTTTTCCCTTCATGTAAGCACTGCTCGGGACTGTAGCTCATTTCCATTCTTAGGGAGCCAAGAGTTCAAAGAGTGTTTTCATTATCATTTTGTCTGTTTCTTATTAAGCATATGAGAGTTCCTGTTATTGTGCATAAAGCATTTCTTCATTTCATGTAGAATGGCTTAGGGAAGAGCAGCAACTGAAATTATTCCTAATGTAAATTTCCAGAAAAAAAAAAACTTTGGCTCTGACTTCTAAAAAATAATGAACATTCTGCAGAACTTTACTAAACATCTAAGCAAAGCTCTCGCGTTGTGTTCCATGGAAAGTGATCTGCCAGTGGCATTTGCCAACGTGAAACTTGAGGTCTTGTTGTCCGTTATCAGCGATGTCCTCTGTCCAGCCATCTTGTGTGAATGCCAGGCCCATCTCTGCCTGTGACTCGGCTGGTCACTGGAAAGTCCAGTGTCTGTCCTCATTCCCTCATGTTAATGGTCTCCGCTGAAAGAAGAGGACCTCGCTGTGTCAGTCAGGGCAAGGGCTTGAATCGAGGGCCAGGGCTCTGTCCATGTGCTTTCCCGATAAGGCTGACATTCCACTGCTTGAGCCATACTCCATTTCCAGCCTTGGGCTGGTTTATCAGTCCTGCGTTGCCAAGCTCTCAGCTCCTGAGTGGCTGGGGCTGCAGACCTGACCCCCAGCACTCCCCCGTCACCCTCCGATTGGCTTCCAGCTGTGTGTACAGATGCTCTCCCACCACGCTTTCAGTTCTTGCAAGGACAGTGTTCTTGTATTTGTTTTTGTTATTAACACTGAGTTTTTACAGCATATTTCAAATGTCATGTTCTACAAACAAGTATTCAAGGGAAAATCTCTATGCCATCCCTGGCACATACGTTTAAGAACATAATGAAAATTAAGGTGCGTCTTTGTCATAGAAACATATTAATCTATGCAATAAAACATTATGTCTGTAGAGTGTCTATCCCATCATAGGTTGTTATGTCTATGTAGTTGTGTTTATATCTCCAGGATCGTGTCAATGACCTTGAGTAACCTAGGACTGAGTCATCGCTTTGGTACTGTTTGGATCTCATACCTACGTCATCAAGGAGACCATGCGCCTTTTGTTCCTTTGGTCTTGACGTCTCACTCAGCATGATTCGCTCTAGATCCATCCACTTCCCTGCGAATGCCATTATTTTATCTTGTCTGTTGGCTATGTAGAATTCCATTGTGTATATAGACCACATTTTCTGTATCCATTCATCTGCAGTAGGGCATCTGGATTGTTTCCATCGCCTGGCTATTGTGAATAGTGCAGAGATGAACATAGCTGAGCAGGTGTCCTTACCATATCCTGGATTAAAGTGCTCAGGATAGATGGCTAGGAGTGGTATGACTGGGCCATAAGGAAGGTCTATGTTTAGTTTTTTGTGGATCCTCCACACTGCTTTCCAGAGTGGCTGAACTAGTTTACACTCCCACCAGCAGTGCAGTAGGGTTCCCCTTTCTCCACATCCCGCCAGCATCTGTCGTTGTGTGAGTTCATAAAATTGGCCATTCTGATTGGAGCAAAGTGGTATCTCAGGGTCGTTTTTATTTGCATTTCCTTCATGACCGTGGATGATGAGCATTTTCTCATATGCTTCTTTGCCATTTTAACCTCTTCCTTTGATAAATCTCTCTTTAGTTCCCTTGCCCATTTAGTGATTGATTTGTTGGGTTTGGGGGGATTAGTTTCTTGAGTTCCCTGTGGATACTGGATATTAAGCCTTTGTCTGATGTACTATTCGTATATATCTTTTCCCAGTTATTTGGCTGTCTATTTTAGAAGCTATGCCTTTAGCTGTGCAGCAACTTTTTATTTTGTAAACTTTTCTATTTGTACCCATAGACCTCAGAAATGCTGGTAACCTGTGTGCGTGTGTGTGTGTGTGTGTGTGTGTGCGCGTGTGTGCGTGCATGCGTGTGTGGAGGCACATGTGTGCTTTTTTCTTAGCAGTCCTGGGGTTTTAAGGCAGGGATTTGAGATTTTTACTGAACAATGCCTCTACCTCTTTTTTGCCCTGGTTATTCTTGAAGTAGGAACTTACTTCCTAGTTTGGTTTGAGCATGGACTATACGGTTCCCATTTTAGCTCCTCTCATAGTGAGGGCGACAGGCGCTTGCTACCACATCTGTCTTCTATTTAGCGGAGGGAGCTTGTGGCTTTTCTGCCTGGGCCGGACTGGTACTGTGATCTCAGGTTTGTTGCCTGAGTTGCTGACATTCGGGCCTGAGCCAGCGAGCCCCACCTCACATGGGCTTCAGCGAATTGACTCTTAGGAAAGTAAAACTGGGTTACCTGTTTCAGGAGCCAAGAAGAACTGCACCAGGCCTAAGAAACACTGACCAGAGTTTCTGTATTCCATGGAACTCTGTCTTGACCTTTCCTTGTGATTGCCTGAGGACCTGCTCAGTGACTCAGGGATTCCACTGGGGTGGGGGGGTCTCATAAATCAGCCTAGCAGCAGGAGGACACGAGGGTAGAGGGCAGAGAGCCAGAGAGCTGTAGAGGCAGGGCAGGGTTTTCATGAAAATCCAGGAAGTAGAGAGCGAAGAGAAAGTAGTCTGGGTGAGATGCACAGCCAGCTGCATGGGGGTGCAGAGTGCACAGCAGCAATCCCTCCCCCAGGGCCATGGGTGGTGATACACAGACAGTCGAGGTTTGGAGCAAGACACTCCAAGCTCGGGAGACAGAGATGGCACGCATGAGAACAGGTGCCGTTACAGCAGGACTGATTACAAACCAGAACCCCTCAGACTTCCACACGCAACGGTCATCCGACAGATGCCTTGTTTACTGGCTGACACGGGCACAGTCGTGATTCGGTGAAATTCTGGTGTCTTAGGGCACTCACAGCCAGAATGAGCTGCTTTTACCCAAAAAGGTCCTGGATGGAGTGGTGCAAATTACGGATTCTTATTAAATAATGACCCTCGAGAGCATGTCTTTTTAATATTCTGGGTAGTGAGATGAGAAGGACACATAAAGCACTTCCAATATGAAAGCTGCCTGAGGAGAATCTTGAGCTCTTTTTTTTGGTGGAAATGTCAAACTGAAGTAGGTCATGGAAATAATTTTTCCTTGAAGAGCAGAGAACAGACAGTGCCCAGCGTACTTGGGTATTTGATAGACATATTTGCAAAAATGAAAGAAGTGAGGCTGTCACTTAAAGAAAAGCAATACAGAGTATAACTGCAGATGATCATGCTTGTATTTTAAAGGAAAATTGGAATTTGGAAAACCTTTATCTTTTAGGAGCTTGATGGCGCTACTTATAAAAGCCATTACTGAAGAAACAGGTAGAGTTACTGAATATTGATATTTTCTAATAAATGTTTTCAAGCATTGAAAGACTTGGCTAGTTTAATGAGAATATCTTCCAAAGAATCTATTAAAGAATTTAAAGATAAAAATAAATGAAATATATACATACACAAAAATGGGTAAAGTCAAAATTAAATTTAAATTATAAAACAGTTTGGAAACTTAATTCACATAGTTACAAATTCTTTATCGCATATAATCTTTAAGACTTCACTTTCTGTTGTTTTGTTGTAATATCAAAAAATATTCTTAATTAGCTGAAAGGTTAGTCATTTCTCCCATTTCCACATATGTATCTTCTGAATCATGTTGTCTCAATGTTTTTAACCACAATAACAGATCTCAACAGAATTAATGCAAAAATATGCATGTACACTCTATGTGTATATGTTGCAAAAGAATGTCATCTCATAAATTTCTTTTTGCCTTAGAAAATGGTTTTTAGCCAGGAGTTTGGCCTAGTGGTGGAGTGCTTGCCTAGCATGCACGAAGACCCAGGTTCAATTCCTCGGTACCCCACATACATGGCAAAAAGCCGGAAGTGGTGCTGAGGCTCAAGTGGTAGAGTGCTAGCCTTGAGAAAGTCCAAGGACAGTGCTCAAGCCCTGAGCTCAAGCCCAGGACTGACGAAAAAAAAAGAAAATGGTTTTTATGCAGAGAATTTTATGGTAGTACTAAATATAATTATTATTACTATTTGAATTAATGAGTTTTTCTAATGACAACTTCAGTATGCAGTGCAGGCCATCTTTGCTTTTCTCTGCCTAATCTTCACTGAAACCATGCATGTTAGAACTACCCCCTGATCCGCATGTGTTTGTGGAAAATCTCTGACATGCTGGAGTTTCAGTGAGCGTGGAACGCCAACGTGCAGGTTTCCCTGAGCAAAAGTATCTATAGATAGAAGCCACAGAAATAAAATTCTGGGGAGTCTTTGGTCACTTTTTTTAAGAGTGCAAAGTGGTCCAGACAGAAAATTTTGAGAAATTCTCAAAGAACAGTGCTTGGAAGGGCGCAACGAACAGAGCCTGTTCATAAGGACATTAGTGGGACAAGAGGCCTCGGGAGGGCTCCTGGCCTGCAGAAGAGCAAGATCCGAACTCGGCTGTTTTTGCTGGGATATCAAGGAAAGCCAGGGTGTGAGGCGTGGAGGACTTGGAGTTGGCAGAAATGTGTTGCTCGTATCTGAGGCTTTAGAGCTGGCTCTTGGTTGGATGGTGTGAAGGTGAGAACTCAACCCTGCGTTGGTTTAGCTCATTCCTGCAGGAGTCCAGAAGCCTGTGTAGATTCAGCCGCTCGCTGACTTGGCTGACCTTCTCCTGAAGGAATGCTGTGCTCGGATGGCAGCCACTCTGTGGCCAGGAGTTTCAACCCAGGGCTCAAGCAAAGACTGTCACTTGTACTCCTATGTCCCTGGGAAATTACATGCACGTGACTAGTACGTAGAGAGTCTTAGAAAAATAACTAAGATTTAAAGTATCTTGTAAGCGTATTCTAAGAGGACAGGTTAAAATTATTTTGTGACATACACAATAATGGTAGTGTTTCTCTGGGTGTTATTTCTCTCCCACGAAGAGGAGCAGCACGGGTGACTTATGGTCTTCACCTCTGCCTGTCGGGATTGTCTGAGTGTCTCCCAGAGGCCCCCTCCCACACCGTCCCTGCCTAACGGACTCCAGATTCTCCCCAGGCCTTCCTATTTTCTCTCTCTCCTTCCTGACCTCTCAGCCTCCTTCACATAATCACATTCTTCCTTTTCCTTGCCAATGCTTAGCACCTCCCCCCCCCCCGACTTTAATGTGGTTATTTGTAATCCCTCAACTCTCCTACTGCAATGGCCTCGGACGTCACCTACAAAGTCCTTCAATACCAGAGCTGCATGGTGTAAGGTGAACTCATAGTCACCAGGTTAAATGCAGTTCGCAAAGACGAGGTGAGAAACTGGCAGTGTCACTAGGCCGGACCCTGCCTTGTAACTTTAAGACTCTGCTCACCTGCACACCACACGGGACTCTGTACACAAGGCAAGGCTGGCATTAAATGCTAACACAATTTTGTAGACCGCTGTAATAGTTCAGTTGTAATAGACACAATTTAGCATATTATTTTTCCTAGCTAGTGAAAATGTTTAAAGTGAGATATTTATTAGTAGCCATTCGTTAAGAGACAGATGCCCCCTTCTTTGCCACTGGCCAAATGCATTCATCATTAAAGAAAAAGTAAGCTAAATAATTTGGAACCTTTTCTTAGGCAGTTGGGCAATTAGTCCTAACTGGTGACCATCTAGTAATTTTTAATATTTGATTGAGGAGATACTATAGATCTGAGGAACAGAAATACAAAACAACTCTGAGCTCAGTGAAAAATAAGGAAACAAAGAATAGGAAAATTGATGCCTGTGTCAAGATAGAAGGAGCATATCTATTTAATTAATCATGGAGGTAACAGAAGGTGTGGGAAGTTGTAGTAAACATTTGGAAGACGTAACTCCTGATCTCAACCTGGGCAGAAAGAATAAAATGTCATTAAAAAAGTAATAAGTTGTAAGTGCATCTGCTTTGGTTAGGGAAGAAAACTGGAGACATCAAAGGAATACTGTCCTAAGAGTGTACGTTGTGCCATAAGTTATTTAAAACAACTAAAGAAGAACTGGGTTTGGATCATAAATAACAGCCACGTCCATGCTTTCTCCTGGCAGTTCCCTGGAAAGCGAGCTTGATGGAACACTGCCTCGATGACAGACGGCAGACCCCGGAGGCGGCTCGAGCCCCAGACAGGTACTGTGCCAATCCCTTCCCATGTGAGCACGTAGTACACGAGGTTGAATGAATGGAAGGTAAGTGGGCGTTCCCAAGGCCTCGGAATTGGGGGCTTCCTTATCCACAATAAGAGATGAGGGCGGGGATGGTGGAGGTGAGGGACTGTGTCCTAGCACAGAAAAAGATAGCCGCTCAGGAGCCTCAGAGAGACACTGACAGCACGGTCTTTCAAAACGGAGAGAGGCAATTTTCCTCTTCTTGAATAAAATCTAACTTTCTAGATTTTTCTTCGAGTTATTACCCCCTTCTTTTTAATTTACTTTGGCTAATTAGAAAGGGCTGCCTTTTCTAACTCTTTTCCCCCAAGTGCACAGTCAGTCCTCGTCTCAGTTACAAGGCTCTCTCCTGTCCCTTATCACCGCCAGCCGTAGTCTTCACGGGTCATGTATTTAGTCTATAGTTACGTGACGTCAGGAATTAGGTTTGATTGCCATGGAGGATGCTTGGCTAAACTCAGGCCTTCCGTGTTGAACGTCTCCGTGTTGTTGGTATTGCATAGACTATAAAAATAAATGTGTCACGTTCTATTCCAAATTAATTATATTGTGGTCACACCATCCTTTGCACATGGAGTTATGGAGTGCTTCCTGAGGCACGTGCTGCTTCAGAGACTACAGAGAGAATGGCTCATTGCTCACCCATTTCAGGGTCACGGGGCCCTGCCTGTAGGGCATCTAATGGGTTGTGTGTCTGGATGAGAGATATTGTGGTAGACAGGATGACCAGGCCACCCTGCCCAGGGAACAGAGGGACCCTTCTGCCAGGGAGGCACCCGGCTTCCCAGAGCCTCGGTGCTTCAACACACACGTGTTGTCCGCATCCGGCCGTTTCGGAAATGTCTGTGGCGTGGAGATGACTCCCTGCTGTTGTTTGCCTCTGAGGGAGCAGATGTGCAGGAGATTGACACGATTCAGCCAAGGGGCACAGAAAGGGGAAAGCAGTAAGATGCCGCCTCTAGATGTCAGGAGCACAAGCATTCTTCCTATTTTACTGGTCTTGAGCACAGTTATCTTTTGGCTCACCGGAGCTCATGGCCTAAAAGGTAAATTCAGCATCTTCATGTCCTTTATCTCAGTAAATACTGGAGGAAAAGGGCGCCTGAGATGTGTGTTCTCACCAGAGCGGGGCCCCCGGAGACTGTGACAGGTACCCTGCTCTCCTCGGATCACTTGTCCCTGTGATCCAAAGTTCTCCCCCTCTCCTCATCCACTGTGCCGTTGCACAGGACAGTTCTCTTTCTCTCCTCCACACAGCCAGTACTCTGTCCCACACGCCAGCCCTCCTCCACGGTTCATTCTACAATGAACAAGATGATGCTTTTTTCATTTTTCCAGTTTAAATAACCATATACTTCTAAGGAGAGCCCAGAGAGAGAGTTTCTTGTGGTATGGAATTAAGGCAAGCGGGCGAGTTGCTGTTATTGCCAAATGCCTGGCCAGAGAAATCAACCGACCATTGTCAGCGTGCGAATAGAAAAAATGTGCTTGAGGCAAGGTTGTACTACAGCTTCTGCAGTGTGCTTTGCTCACTGACGATTCTTAGTGTCCTAGGGGAGGAGACGTGGGGCAGATGGTTAGACCTGTGTCTGGTGGGGCAGGTGGCAGTCTTTATTCTAGGCTTTAAAGATGTCTGAGTGCTTGGGGAACAGGAAAGCTGCGTTGTACCTTGCCTTTTATGTGACCTCTTCACATCTGATCAAGAGTGGGTCCACCCAAATATCCAACTTCATGGAGGAGGTTGCCTTCCTGGCTTCTCCCTGAACAGGTGGATTGCACCTGCCCCACCCTGGTGGGGAGGTGAAACAGTGTTTGCACTCAGCGCCACCGCCTGTGGTCACGTCGGGATGGCAGGACCGTGCGCCGCCTCTGTGGAACAGATTTGGTAGAACGGTTTCAATTACGTAGCCAAAGAAAGATTTGGGACCAAATGCAGCCCACTGAGTCTGAATGAGGGTGTGAATGTAGTGGAACCAGGAATTGCAAAGCGTGTAATTTGAAAATGTTCATCATCCAGGATACTTTGAAAACTCTACACAGAGGTCAGCCTTGTTACATGTGACCATAAGAAATCACCTCCTTGACCGAACACAAAGGGAAGACAAAAGATCAGCTCTGTGCCGTGCTGAAGAATGCAGTGCTAATGCACAGTGTGATTGCTGCCATGGATTTTATTACCTTTTCAGACATTATCGCTAAAAAGCCCTAACAGTACAGCACAGTTTCTCTAATTTCATGCCTATCTTAACTAAACTTCTGTTCATCTTCAATCACTTGCTCATTGAAGAAGTACGCCTTACTTTCTGGTAGCTGCTCCTCCATAGGTCAGAACAAGCACGGTGGCGGTGGTAAATGGCTGCCTTTGTCCTTTGAGAATTAAACGAGCTGAGCAGATTCAGTGCATTGCAAAATAACAAAGGACGTGAGAAACATTACACCTCATCAGAGTCTACCATCGCCACGGACATCAGCTGATAGTGTCTTACGCGGCCCAGGAAGACTCCCCAGGGAGGTATTTGTGCTTTCCAAGCAGATATCTATTGTTTTTTGTTTTGTTTTGTTTTCAGTATGGAAGCCAATTTCAGGATTCTTCAGGCTCCAGTGAGCAGAATTCTTCTACCTCACGAATAATCTCCAAATGTTACCAGAAAGAGATAGTGTTTCCCTCTGTTGTCATTCCTAAAGTGCAGTTATAAAAAGTAGGAGTGGGTTCGAAGAGAGTGCTTCTAAGGCCTCCTTCCTTCTTACCTCCCCAGATACAGAGCCGTGCCCCTGCGTGGAATTCTTCTCAGCCTGATTATCTATAGATATATGTACACACATAGATGTATATATACATATGTGTATATACACACATACATATACACACATATGCATGCATACATATATACACGCATGTACATTTAGGTGTACATGTACATTTATTTAAAAGCCTTTTCTTGAATTCAGGGCCCTGTGCTCACTTGATTTGCTTGTTATTCTCGTGTCTCACGGCTGGTGCTTCATCACTGGACCGTGCTTTCAGTTCTGGCTTCGTGCGGGTGAACTGGAGGTAAGGGTGTTGAGAGTTTGTCTGCCCAGGTTGCTCCCAACCTCAGTTCTCAGATCCCAGCCCCCTGACGAGAGCCATGCCCAACCAGCTAGAAATCCTCCTCTAGGAGGTCAAGCCGCGCTTGCTCGCTCTCCAGCCTCTCACAGGCAGACAGCTTCCTCTACTGCCCAGGAAGCCCAAGGGCCAACGCCGAACAGAGAAGCTCTTGCTTCTCCGTATCTTAATATACCAACATCAATATCGAGAATATGCACAAGTTGTGTGTGTGTGTGTGTGTGTGTGTGTGTGTGTGTATTTGGTGGCCCCAGGGCTTGAACTTGAAGCCTGGGTGCTGTCCCTGAGCCATTTCGCCCAAGGCTATTGCTGGAATCCACTTCAGCTTCTGTTAGTGAGCTGGAGGTCAGAGCCTCATGGACTCTCTTGCCTGGTCTGCCTTCGAGCTGTCCTGCTTTCATCTCCGCCTCCTGGGTAGCCCGTGTTTCAGGTGCGAGCCGCCAGTGCCTGGTTTGCACGAGTTATTTTACTGCAGCGCTCTAAGGCACAGAATGTTGACAACTACTTAAAAATCCAGACTTGGGGCCGGGAGCTTGGCCTGGTGGTGGAGCGCTTGCCTAGCATGCGCGAAGACTGGGGCTCGATTCCTCGGTACCACATACATAGAAATTAGGTGACAGTGGCGCTGTGGCTCAAGTGGCAGAGTGCTAGCCTTGAGGGAAAAGCCCAAGGACAGTGCTCAGGCCCTGAGTTCAAAATAAAAATCCCAATTTAAAGCTTTGGACAGATTATGACACAAATTATGTACTTGGTAGAATGTCATATAGCCATGGAACAAAATGAAGATCATCTTTAATCTTGATTTCCAGGAGCTGTTAGTACATAAGAAAGGTAAAGAATTAGTCATCATGTTAAAAAAAATAATCAAAGGCAAATAAATCTAACCATGTAACAGAGAAACCTCATTAGGGCAATGCAGGAAACGGTGAGATTAGGCTTCCACCCCTTATATTGTGTACCACCGCACACAGCTAAAGATTCTACAGGGACAGAGGGACCTTCTACACTTCCTGTTGACTAAGTGCGATAAGAAACTCTTCCTCCTGTGTGTGTGTGAATGTGAATATGTGCTTACAAGTACAGCCACACTCACGTATTTGAATTTGAAAGGTTGCTAATACTTTTCCAAATCCAAGAAAACAAAGTTAAATCAATAAGAGCAGACAGGTAGAAAATAAAAATCTGGAACGTGTTTTATTTTGGACCGCCTTACCTTCCCAGCGGAGACTGGGATCATGACAGAGAGAGAAGTAGCCAGCAGAGAGGAGGGGGGAAGGCGAGAAGGCGGGATGGGGCGGGCAGGCCGGCAGAGGAAGCAGCTCCCTAGTAACTGGTTGATCTGACATCCATGGGTGACCTTGGTCCCCACCGGTGTGACCATGTTTCCAGGGTGAGACCTGGAGATGATTCTCACGCTGCTTTAGTATTTTTGCAGTGGCCAGGGCAGGAGTGAGACGTTAACTGTTACGTTAACTATTTTGAAGTTCACTCTTTTGAGAGAAAGTGAGGTGCACAGCAGAGCCATGTCTGCCAGTGAACCCCCGTTGTGTAATTCTGCTAGCTCGGCTTCCGATTTTGGATAAAGGAAAAGCCAAACACAGCGTTGTGTTCCTGTGGATTGAAATTGGAGAGCCAGTATGAATCCATGTTTTCCCAAATAGGAATTTGTGCGTATGAATAGCCAGATGTGTATGCACAGGAAAATACATTTGTATCGTATTCTGTTGCGAATTTCTTTTCTACAAAATATGCATAGATTGACCACTACAGAAATTCCAGAAACTAAAACAACTAGCTATTGTATTGTTCCTTTTTTTTTTCCAGTCCTGGGGCTTGAACTCAGCCTGAGCACTGTCCTTGGGCTTTTTTTTCAAAGCTAGCATACTGCCACTTGAGCCATAGCACCACTTCTGGTTTTTTCTATGTATATGGTACCAAGGAATCAAACCTGGGTCTTTGTGCATGCTAGGCAAGCCCTCTACCACTAGGCCAAACTTCCTGCCTGTACTGTTACTTTTTTAAGTATGGAAGCCAATTTTAAGGTTCTTCAGGATCCAGGGAGCCTAAATAAACAGAATAGGGAATTACACTTCTCCGAGTATATCTTTTGGATCTGTGTTTGAAATGGTGCCAGTAATTTTCCAAGTTCAAAACATGAAGTTCAACTCTCAAAATGGAAAGGAGAAAATTAAATTAGAACTTACTTTAACCCTTGTCGTATTTCTGCAAACACGGGAACACACACCGTCTGTATGTGACGTGGACGTGAGGCCTTGATCACAAGCCGGGCAGAGGGCGGCTGTCACCAGGAGGGCTCAGCTCTCTGCTCTGTGAAGCCAAAGGAAACACTCCCAGCCATGGAGAAACAGCACATCTGTGTCACGTTTTCAATTCCAAGCCAAACGTCTCTCCCTCCACAGCCTGCCAGAACTGGCCCTTGAAGTAGCGGTTTCTCACCCACATGCCCGTATTCCCATGTCTTTCCCTGGCGAGGGAAAGGCTCTGCAGACTTCCACCTTTAGGGCTCAGGAGGTATTAAGTATTACCATATGCATGCCACACCTCCACAGAAAGCAGCTCCTCTTTCTTTTCACTAGGTGAGGAAGTATCCCTTCCTTGTAGGTTTAAGTTTATGTTTGTATGTGTACTCTCACATAATTGTTCAATAATTGAGGGTGGCCTTACAAATGCAGGCTTTAATACCGCTAAGGTGATGAAAAGTCTCTTACCATCTTACAAAATTTGAAACACCATCTGAAGCATTAACTATACCCTATGACTGTTCAATACTTTTAATCATTCAGGTGAATTATTTCACAACTTTGCCCAACATTAAAAAAAAAAGAATATTTGATATTACCTTTCAAGTTAACCAAAACTGAGTGTCCTGTTCAAGTAAACTTAACCTCTCGTCAGGCCTGCTTTGGGGCAAGTGTGTCAGGCCGGGCCGGGCTGCGTGGCCCCTGCCGTGTAGCCGCCCCTCCGTGCGCTGCCCCTGATCCTCAAAACATCTTACTTCTCTTCTTTTAGATCTGCTAGTGTGAAAGTTGCGTTTGTGCGAGGTCGTGTGTGGGGGCTTTTTTTGAAATCAGCTCAGCTTAACGTGTATGTCATTTATGTCTTTGCTACAAATTTCAGTCTAGCCTCGCAGTGGGTTATGAAAACAGGAATAGCTGCTGAGCTCCCCAGAGGCTGGAAGCCCGGGGGAGCCCAGGACTCGTGCCGGTCATCCGGCGGTCATCCGGCGGTCATCCGGCACGCGGATGTGACCGTAGTGAGCTGAGGAGATCTTGGCGCTAATGGAAGAAAACTATATAAGCAAGACACATTTTTCAAACTTTAATTTATGGAGAAAAACGTCTCACTTGGCACTCAATAACTATGAAATGGCTCCCAGGAAGGGATTTCCAGCAAGCAGCCTTAAAAATACTTGCAGAGTATGGCAAGCACATCCAAGCTAAGTGGCACAGTCCTTCCCCCAGGCTTCCCAGACTCCAGTGAGTAATGTGAGCCCTGGGCACGTATGAATAATCTTTAGTGTTGCTGCTTGTGTTAAAGTTTGTCTAAGGGAAATAGGTGTGGATCCATCTTCCGGGGATTTGACTTGAGAGGGTAGCGCGGCACTGATGGCTCATAAAGCAGAACTGCCCCGGCCCTGCAGACCTGGCGGGAAGCTGGCCTTAGCTCCCAGCGGGCATGGCCAACATCCTGACCTCATTTCCTCAGGGCCTGTCCGAAAGACCGACGTACTCTTGTGCAGGCTTTCCCTCACAGCTCCGATGCAATCCCAGGTGGAAGGGTCACTGGCAAAAACGAAGTTCGGCCAGCACAGCTTTTGTGACGTGAATAAGTGTCACTTGTTTAACGTCTGCCCCTGAGAGCACGGGACCTTTACTGTGTCATGGAATGGGGGATCCGGAGCGGTCTTCAAAGGTTTTAAATCATAGTGTCGGTATGACAAAGCTCTTCGTTTCATGAACTGAGTTGTGTTGCGTGAAAGTCCCTTCTGCCGTGGGGCCAGGAAGAGCCGGCGGAGAGCGGACGGCACACAGACCCTCCTGGTCTGAAGGGTTTCCATTCCAAGACAGGTCAGAGCGGGATGTCGTAGATCCAAGGGATGAAAAGGTAAAGGAGAGAAACTATGAGGTAGTAAGAGTAGTTTAGGTATAAAATAAATGTAGTGTAACGAAATCAGCATCTCTGAGAAAGAGGTGCGGATGAGAAGAAGGGGTGCAAATTAGGCAGAACCCAAAGGTAACTGGAGAAATGTTTTGCCGTGAGTTCAAGTCTCAAGGATCATGTCGCTGTGCATTTGGCTTGGGTTTGTTTTCAAAGTGCAGGCGTGCAAGTGAATGTGTAAAACCTCTCTCCTGCTGCGTTCTACGGCCCCACGCGGCTTGTTTAAACGAGTAGATGTGTGAGCATTCCGTATCCGCAGTGCTTCTATACAAGTAAGCTTGTCAACTGGCCGTTGCTGCTTCAAAAAGGGGACGTCTGCTCTTACGTCTCTTAGACGTCGACTTAAGTGGCCTCATTTCTGTATTGCTGTGTTCTTACAAATGTATACCTGGTTCAAAAATTGCTCAGGAGAGCCTGGGATAGCTCAAGTTAAGCAGTCTTTCACGCCATCGCAGACAATGGTCGTTCACTTAACATTCGTATCTGCTGACCAGCAGCCTGTGACAGGGGTGGAGGCTGGAGGGTCGGCCTCTCAGCGCTGTATGCACGCGCGGTGTTCCTGGGGAGGTTTGCCCTGCATGCCAGGCCCTGTTTCGTCTCTCTGCATTCTTATTTGTTCAATTCTCAGTCCTCGGGTGTTGAATTTCTCGAGTTGTTTGTGTCTCCCGACTGTTAACCTTTGTCCTGTGTACGACCTCTATGCGTTTTCTTCCAGTTTGTAGGTTGTCTCTTCATTCTGGAAACTGTTTCCTTTGCTGTCCAGAAGCCTCAGAATTTGTTGTAATACTAAATTGTTAATCTTTCTTGGATTTCCTAAGAATTGGAGTCCTGTTCAGAAAGTCATTAACTGTGTCTCCATCTTCAGTGATGCCACTGTTTTCTTACAGTAGTTTCAAAGTTTTTGGTCTTACAATAAAATATTTGATTCATGTTTAATTGGTTTTTGTACAGAGAAAGCAGAATATAGTCTCGAATGTTCTATTTGAATATCTGGTTTTCCCAAAATGTTTTGTGAAAGTGGCTATTCTTCATCTGTAGCTGCGTGGGTCTTGTCTTTTATTCCATTGGCATACACGTCTGTTTTTATATTAATATGTGCTGCTTTCATTATGTAGTGTAATTTGAGGTCAGATACTGTGAAACATGCCTTGTTCTTTTTGATAAAGAGTTGTATTTTATTTTATTTATTGTTGGGATAATGTATAGAGAGCTAAAGTTACATTTGTCAGGTAATGGGTACATTACTTCTTGAACCTCTCTGTCCCTCTTTCCTTCCCCCACCCCCTCCCAATCATCTTCTTTCAAGATTGTTTTCACTGCTTGATGTCTTTCATAATTCTATGTGAATTTTAAGATTCGTTTTTCGATATCTGTGAAAAATGACGCTGGTGGTAGTTGCATTGAATCTATTTTGCTCTTAAGAGTAAGGCAGTTTTACGGTGTAATTCTGCCTGTTCATTAACGCCACAGTGTCCTCGAGCATGCTCTTCAGCGTTTACTGTTGTGCTAGAGATCTTTCACAACTGTGGTTAGCTATTTTGAAGTATTTTATTCATTTGAACCTACGGCGAATGTGGTTGTGGAAAGGACTATCATGAAGGAAGTGAAGGAAATGCTAATAGCTAAGATATCTGCACCTTAAGTGAATACTCTCAGTGACGGACACCTTGAAATGTTGAATGTAGGGGGAGGAAGGGTCAGTAAAGGAAGAATAACCCTTAGAAATTGACATATAAAAGAGGGAAATAGTGGGGGGAGGAGCAGAACTGAGCAGCCAGGAGTATGGCCACTGTGGAAAGGGCGCCACCACTGAGGCTGGACCTGGGACAAAGGAGGGAGAGGCAGAAGAAATGAAACAATCAGAGGAAAAGTGGATGCAGCATTTCCCAGCTGCACTAACCAGGATAAAGCTAGAAATATTACTTGTAAATATGATCTGCTTTTCAGGCCTTCCAGGCTTTGACATTGGCTAAAATGGTCTATTTATTTATTTATTTATTTAGCCAGCCCCAGGACTTGAACTCAGGGCCTGAACGCTGTCCTTGGGCTTTCTCAAAGCTAGAGCTCTACCACTTGAGCTACGGCACCATTTCTGGTTTTTTCTAGGTATGTGGTACCGAGGAATCGAACCCTGGTTTTCATGCAAGCTAGGCAGGCACTCTACCACGAGGCCACAGTCCTGGCCCCTGAAATTGTCTTTTTGGTATTAATCCAGCCCTCTCTGCACGCTCCACACCAAGTAAGCTTCAACATCTGGAAGCATACACGGCCTGTGCAATGGTTGCATTTCTGGTCCTGCAGCAGACGACTTTCCCCAGGGCACAGGGAGGCTCAGCTGCTTTATCTGTTAGCCTAAAGTTCATAAGAGCAGAGAGCTCGGGCACGTGTGAAGCAGACAGTCCGTGCACACCGAATGCGTGAAAGAAAGCCTCGAGAGAGGTTTGTGTGATTCCCCTGGATGGAAATCAGAAAACCAAGACCGAGACGTTTGTGCATGAGCGCCTCGTGCACAAGACTGAAGTGTGCATTTCTGAAGTTACACTTAAGTCACACATTAGACCTCCAGGTATCTCTGGCTCCTCCGTGACTTCGGGCCCAGTGTCCCGTGATGGCCTGGCGCCGGCCACGGGTACCGTGTCTAGCAGCTACTCATAGACATGTTCGGTCTCCGAGTGAAGGGCAGAGGTCTGCAGCCATTTTGATTTTCTAGTTCTGTTCTCAGATAGGTTGCTCATTTCAAATATGAATCGAGCATGCCTGCATTCTATCCCACTGGCATGGACTTTGGAAATGAGTTCTCCAGACAGCGCTTGGGCTTGGCTTAGCATTTCAGACTGAATCCTTCTGGCCTGGAAATACCATTATTTCTATATAGAGTGATTTACCTGCATGATTTTTCAATCGGCAAATTATTTTTAAAATAAATCTGAACGGGAAAATATTGTTTCTGCCAGGATGAATGAAAGATTTTCTTCTTTTATAGTGTGCAACTGAAAAGATCTGCCAAAAGCAACTCCTTTCCAATCAGGAGAAAGTACGACCCACAGCCGGGAAAACCCATTTTTCCTTTTTGGTGTTGCAGCTATAGAGCCCAGGCCACTTGGGTGCCAGTAGATGCCTTCCGTCCATTGTTGAGGGTCTCAGGAGCTTTGCTTTTGCCTTGGAGAGGCCACACATGTGTCAGAATATGGAAACTTCTTCCTTGTGAGTTATTTTTGAGTGGCACCTTTAAAAAGCTTAAGAGTGTTCTGAAGGCACACAGACCACATAGCATGCTGCACACGAATGGCCACATCCCCGGAAAAGCCCAGGGTGCCTACAGCTCTGCCGCCACTACCGAACGCTGGGTTCTCGTGTTGGGAGATTTTTCTCTGATCCTAAATGTAATACTCTGGAAGTTCCAAACTGAAACAACAGCCTCTTCTGTTCTTGTAACAGCACCCTTCAGAGTCTTGGGGAGCATTCACCTAAGGTGGGAGAGGATTGAAGACACATGGCTCATGCCATCATCGTCAGTAGGTTTTTTTTGCCTAGTGCATTTGATTCTCGAGCTTGTCTTTGTTGATTATCATAAATAATCAGGCAGAATGATAAGCGATAAGGAAATATGGTGCATTTTATACCATTTTCCCAGAAAACAGCCCTTGAGCTCGCCAGGTTTGGATGTTAACGTGTATGCCTCTGTGTTTGTTGTGAACTGCAGATGTCTGGTGGAATGTCACCTGTCCTGGGTCTTCCTACGCCTCGCTCCGCCTTCTTCCTGTAGTCCACTGGTGTGGATCAGGCTGCCGTTTCCCTCATATTCTAATCACGGTTTTTCTTCCGGGTGGGAACCCCTCTTGTCACCATACAGATTTTCTTTGTATTCTGTTCCTTGGACACCTTATAAAACGTGATCCTTCCCACCCCTACCATTATTCTGTATTCTTCCTTGGAATAGTCACTTTCTGGAATTCCCTTACTTATTCATTTCTAGTTACTGTGGATCTCCTAGTATTAAATCCTAAGCTCCAGTAGGGCAAGAATATATTGGACTCCTCGATGCCGCTCTGGCACGGGCGTGTGTATGTGCTCAGTCAGGCATTAGGAGAGCCTGAGCACCGTTGTCAGGGAATGGTCCCTTTTCTCCGTAGAGGCCTCTGTGAGGGCCTGGGGGTCACGAGGCTTGCCGCCCACCACGCAGGTGGTCTCCAGGACTTGGAGCTTCGGGTGTTGCTGACTGACTTGTTCTTGGAGTGTGGGGTGGCTGGGCAGTGAGGAGTGACGAGACCTGGGGGTATGAGATGCCCTGTAAGCGGAGAGAGGTTGTGTGGTCAGCGGGGAGCTCTGGAACTCATCCACCGAGCATCGCAAAAGGATAGGGAGCCTGGGAGGAAGACAAGCTTTGACAGCAGCAAAGATAGACTGCGGAGGAGAATCTGGAATGAATGAAATATAACCAGGGCCTGATAGAGGAGAGCACTGAGGAAGGAGGAGGAGGGGACTTGAGATGAAGAGTTCGGTGACTCTGTCCTAAAATTCATATTAAATAATAGGAGCACTTGTATTTAGACTGCGTGTGCTTCTAGAACTCTCCATGGTATGTCCACTTAACCGAGACTCAGGAAGCAGGAAGACCCACTGGAAACAAGACGTGAGGAAGCGTTAGAGACATGCAGTTTCTAGAGTGCCCAGCACACGGCCCTTCATGAGGTGCCTGCCCACAGCTCAGGAACAGTGTCACAGTGTGGAACTGACCCACCGAGAGGGTGAGACCTGGTGGCTCTGTGACTAGGAGGCAGAGATGGTCAGGGTCCCTGTGAGCAAATTAGTTAGGTATGGTGGTATGTCTTCATAGACATGCAAGAGTCAACGATAGGAGGATTACATTCCAGACCTAGAGAGCACGGTGCCAAAAATGTCATGGCAAAAGTAAAAGGGCATGAGCGTTTTTATTACAGCTCTGTCGTGACAGCCCGGCTGTCACGACAACACGGTGCCCCAAACCAGTGAGCGGAGAGCACGGTGGATCACCGCTTAGCGATACTCCCGTCATGTGCAGGGAAATGGATGCAGCTGTACATCTCCACAACGACGGAGATAAACCAAGTGCAGAAAAGAGCCAAGAAGGCCCTGCGTCTCCTCCTTTCGGAATCTAGACCTTTGACGAGTAGGACGAATCTAAAAGGGGTCTCTCTGAGTAGTTACTTTTAGCATTAAATGCTGAAAAGTAGCCATCAATTATGAAACATCTTTACAAGTTCTTTTGTTTACGTGGCCTGGAAAGGTAACTCAACATTAAAACAAGTTTTATCCCTGGTTCGAGCCAGTTAAGATCCAGGAACATTTTGTGTTGTACTCTGTCACCCCCCCCCCATATTTCCTGGTAATTTTTAGGGTCCCCGAAAATGTATACCTATTCTCTAATTGCAAGAAATTTACCTGCATGGTATGCCCAGATTTTTCTCCGTTACCTTTGCATCCTTATTTCTAAAGTGTGGGATTATGCACACATAGCTATGTTGTGCTCATGGAGCCAGGGATTCAGCTCATTTACCCCAGCAAGTGCCCTGTGCCCAGGGGAACAGCAATTACACTACCTGTATGAGCTTCCTTCCTCCCAGGCTGTCACGGGTGAAGTCAAAAGTGTTGGCAGTGCCACAGAATGGGCTTAAACATTGATGCTTCTAAACTCACCAGAGTAGCTTCCTTTTTCAAAAGGAGGCCAGTAGAAAAGTTCATTTTTGCAGTCACTTTCTAGCTTATACCTGTGCAAAAATAATCAGAGTGGTGACAGACCTTTCCTTTAATCACCGTGGAACTTGAAAACAGCAATGTGAGCTTAGCTCATGCACTGGAAACTTTTATCTTATGTCAGAGCCGGTAGATCAAAAGGATAATGTTCCTGAAAGCCATGAATGAGTGGAAAGGGCTGTCAAATGCAGGCTTGTTCTCCTCTTTTTTTTTTTCTTCTGAAGTCATTATTAAAAAGGAAAAAACAAACGGGCATCCTTTAAACTATCACCAGAGAAACAGAAGACATCTCACATATATAGAAACCTGCATCAGACTTAATGGGAGCATTACAATTCTCACGTAGAACACTTTCTCAACGTGTAATTGTAGTCAGAAGTGAAGATCTATCCCCTGAATATTTTAGCTTCATAGGTATATTTTAAAGTGGCATTTTAAAGTTGCATTCGTTGACTTCCCTGCCCCAGCTCCTTTTGTTCCATTAAGGCAGGTACGGATGGCTGAAGGCCCAGGCGGCTCAGGCAGGGAACGGAGGTGCTCTGATGCCCTGATACAGTCGCACTAACTGTCCACGAATATATAAAAACAATGTATATGATATCATATGTAAGAACATTTTAAAAATCATAATAGAGCCTACAGCCATATATTTAAAATTTGTAAAGTGTGACCTCTTACCTGCATGAAGATGTGGATTTTAATCATCCACACAAACAAATAGGAGATGTTAATGAATTCCCACTAACCACATGAAGTGAGCTGGGGCGGAGCGTGTTGAGAAGTGGCGCCTTTGCTGTGTCCACGGACCAAGCCCCACCATGTGGCCGGCCGGAAGGGAGAGCCGGGGGAGGTGGACAGGATGTGGGGGCAGAGGGCCCGGGGTGGACATCTTCACTCTGGAACCCTAGATCTCTAAAAGGAAGGAGGGCGGCCTTCTGGGCCGATGGGGCCTGCACGCAGCTTACAGTGTGGGGTGGCCTCTGCTCCCCTCCTGTCCCGTGCTGGCGACTCCCTCTCTCTGGTTTTCTTCTTCCCCTCCCTCTCCTCCTGGTGAGAACCACCGAGGAGGGTGAGCCCGGGGCTTCCCTGGCCGAGCGGAGTGCCACCGAGGCGGGCAGCGAGTGCAGGCCCGCGTCTGTGTCCCCCTGACGCCTTCTTCTGTTTTATCAAACACACCACTGGGAGATTTCAGTCCTGCTGGAAGATGCTCTGAGCCCAAATGCAAACATTGGCTCACGTAATTTGTCTTCCGGGCATCACCAAAAACGTTTGCTGATGGCTCTGCTGCCCGGTCATGTGCTTTCCCCGAGTGCTCGGGGCTTCCAGCCTCCTCCTCCGCGACTCCAGTCTCCCGCCCATGCTTCTGCCCTGGTCCCCGCTTGTGCTCTGGTTTCCTCAGATAACAGCTTTTGGTGTAAGTAGAAATTCTCTGAACACACAGGTGCTAAAGCTATTTATTCATTTGTTTATTTAGCCAGTCCTGGGCCCCTAAAGCTATTTTTATTTTTTTTAATTGATGTGGATTTAGGGTTCAGTCTCCCGAGGGCCACCTCCCCAGAAGGTGACATGTAGGGATGTGACATGTGTCACAGCCAGGAAGGTCACATCACCACGGATAGGCTCAAGGAGTCCAGAACCACGCTCCATGCCCATGTGACTATGGCGCTTTTCTCAGTCTGCCACTGTGGCGCCCAAAGAACCTTCACTTATTGGCAACTACTTGGGCAAATAAAGGCTTACTTTTTTTTAACATATCAAAAAATGATGGAATTGGAACTTCATGAGAGGTACACAAATCTCCACACACATAAGCAGGTATACATATCAAACTGCATGTATAAATAAAAAATGTTTTTCATCAAAGAATTTATTACCATTGATTTTTACATCATATTTAAATGACAAGTTTAACATACAAGTATTCAAGGGGGGAAATCTCTATTTACAATCACTGGGACTTAGTATTTAGAACTCAATCAAAATTAGGCTAAGGGTTTATATGTCATAGAAACATATTAATTTATGAAATAAAATATTATGTCTATAGAGTCATATGTTTTTATGTTTATATTTCCATTACCATGTCCATTGCTTTGGGTATGCAGTTATTGAGTCCTGGCTCTTGTACTCTTTGGATTTAATAGCCACATATTAAGGATACCATGCGCCTTTTGTTCCTTAGGTCTTGACTTGTCTCACTCAACATGATTCGCTCTAGATTCATCCACTTCCCTGCGAATGCCATTATTTTATCTTGTCTGTTGGCTATGTAGAAGTCCATTGTGTATATAGACCACATTTTCTGTATCCATTCATCTGCAGTAGGGCATCTGGATTGTTTCCATCGCCTGGCTATTGTGAATAGTGCAGAGATGAACATAGCTGAGCAGGTGTCTTTATAATATCCTGGGTCATGCTGTTCAGGATAGATGCCCAGAAGTGGTATGGCGGGATCATAAGGAAGGTCTATTTTCAGTTCTTCAAGGAACCTCCACACTGCTTTCCAGAGTGGCTGAACTAGTTTACAATCCCACCAGCAGTGCAGTAGGGTTCCTTTTTCTCCACAACCAGCATCTGTCATTGTCTGAGTTCAAAATCTTGGCCATTCTTGTTGGGGTAAGGTGGTATCTTAGGGTTGTTTTAATTTGCATTTCCTTTATGACCATAGATGATGAACATTTTCTCATATGTTTTTCTGCCATTTTAACCTCTTCTTCTGATAGGTCTCTCTTTAGTTCCCTTGCCCATTTAGTGTATGGTTTATTGGTTTTGGGGGGATTAGTTTCTTGAGTTCCCTGTAGATACTGGATATTAAGCATTTGTCAGATATATTATTGGTGAATATCTTTTCCCAGTTGGTTGGCTGTCTCTCTACTTTGGCGACTATGCTTTTATCTGTACAGAAACTTTTTATTTTTAGGTAGTCCCATTTGTCGAGTCTCTCTCCAGTCTATTGTGACCCTGGGATTCTGTTCAGGAATCTTTTGCCTGTGCCTGTGAGTTCCAGTGTCTCTCCTACTTTATCATGTAGCCGTAAAACGTGTTTTTATTCCTGAAACAAATGTGCATTCTAAATTTCAAAAAAAAAAAAAAAAAACCAAGATTCTCACCTCGTTAAGAAGATGGCGCTGTCCAACTTGTGGATACGGGCCTCTTGACCAGTAACACGCTTTGGCACTCACCCGTGGCCCACCCTGTCTGTCCCGTGCTTTTCTTAACTTTGGGGTCTATAATGAATTCTTGAGCGGCATTCTTTCCTGGAAAAAAAAAATCCCATGTATTTTTTCTACTTGGTTCTATTTTATAGAACGTAGCAGGCCCTGTATTTAGTTAGTATTTATTAGCTGCACAAGGGTTTCATTATGTTATATCACCACAGAAACACATGAAGGCATATGTGTTTCTGCATCACCCCAAACCCAACATTCCAAGTGTATTAATTTGAATTATATGCAGTTGTGTATACTCTATTTCTCTTGAATAGTAAAATCAACAGTTGCATGTGGTCCAACCAAGTATTTTGAGAACTGTGACACAGTAGAGAGACCCCGGGTTGGAACCCTGCCATTCCACATTTTAAAAGTTCCACTTTAGGGTTGGGGAGTTTGGCCTAGTGGTAGAGGTTTGCCTCGCACTGACGAAGACCAAGGTTCGATTCCTTGGTACCACATACATAGAAAAGGCCAGAAGTGGTGCTGTGGCTCAAGTGGTAGAGCTCTAGCCTTGAGGATAGCCATGGACAGTGCCCCCCCCCCACAAAAAAATTCCATTTTCACCTTATAGTTCTGCAATTAAAAAAAAAGTTACTTAGTCTCCTTGAGTCTGTTTTCCCCTTGGGAAATACAGATAACAAGAACATATATGAGATGTCTGGTGTAAGGGCTAAACTTTAAAGAGACGGATGTTTTCTTGGCTTTTACGCTAGGCTACCCATCTGAGACAGACAATTCAGACAATTAAATGCACAAAAGCTGGCTAAGGGTCCTGAGTTGCCAGTCCATGGATTTTAAGGCAGGAGGTGATGTCGGGATAGGGAAGGAAATATCTCCTCTGAAAGAGGCAGTCCTGCCTCCTTAGTTTGCCTTTCAAAATAGATGGTCTCTTCTAGTTTGTTGCTTTTTCCTTCTTTTTCTTTTCTTCATTTGGCCACGTGACCCTCTTTATTTAGAGGGCTAGCAAAGAGCTCAAGAGCTGTAGATTCAGATAAACATGCTTGTGTTCACGGAGGAGTCTGGACCGTGTTACCTGATAAAGCGGTGGCTGAGATCGTGGCCAGCTGACCTTGGCGAACAGAAGGTTTGCTGTGTCACCTGCTCAGGAGAGTGAATTGGTTGTGATACCGTGTCATACCCCTACTGAAAGCCAGGTGTCAGGGAGTGACCCTAGGGACACAGCACCCTTGGTGATGAAATCTCCAGTGCCACTGCTCGGAGGGCATTTCTGGAGCACCAGACTCCAGACCAGGCTGCTTCTGGTCAGGAGCAAAAATGTCTATGACTGGAGAGTTTAAATAGACCTCAGATACAGCAAAAGCACCAGGTTCATCATCAACCATGCTAACTGGTCTCACAGTGGCATGTGAAGTTCAAGTATTTAAAGCTAGAGAAAGACGTCAAAATGTATAGTTTAATTAGGAATGTCCAGAGCCTACCAATAATTGGCATAAAAGCAAGGGAATATGAAATTAGGCTTCAGAGCTAGTGTACCCACTGGCCAAAGTGCTGGCCTCGATGACCAATTACGCTGCGCCTGGCCTCCACTCGCGGAATAACCTCTGTGACGGGGATCGGCGCCAAGACGCCCCGAGAACCCACCTGCAAACCCACGCCCGCGAGCTCAGCGCCTGAGATACGGTACCGTCCACCCCGTCGGTGTCAGGCACGAGGTGGCTTGCTGTATTCCTTAGGAAATAAGTGAAATTTCTGCATGCGTTCAACAGAGGCACGTATCTTTTGAGATGTATTTGGTCCACAGTTGGACTCCATGGAAATCATGGACCTTCCTGCTATGCAGTGCCAACCCTGCGTACATGGGACTGAAATCCAGTTGCCTTTCTCGTAGGCTGTGGTTGGTGCGCTCTTACCCTTGTGAGTGCATGAAAGCAGTATCGTTCTGTTTGTTGGTGAAGCAGGGTGGGTGGTGCCCAAGAAATCCACAGCAGAAATCTGTCCTCTTGAGGCACAGAGGACCACTGAATTGTTGGTGTCAAGTGCATCATTTGCCAAAACTACTTTCTAAAAGCTCCATTTCTGCAGGTGAACACTTAGGAAAAGCACCCACATTCGTGTGTCCTGGAAAGGACGTGGAGCCCTGTGTGACTTGAGACCAGGGGACCGGGGGCTTAGCAAGATTTGACTTGCCAGAGTCCCAAATTAAGTTTATCTCTACATTCTGGTCTCTGTAACAAAGAGACAGATCATATTGTGGTTGGCAGCAAATTAGATCAGAGCCACACTGTACGAGTTGAGAACAGCAAAAAGAATTTACTGAGAGGAAAACATCATTGTTGGAGGGACAAATAATAGAGTTTTAGAGAGTCCATGAAGAGCTGGGGAGCCTGGGCTCTCCGCCGCCACGGGCACAGCACAGCACAGGTGTGCCGGCCCAGGCCGGCTTTCTACATGACAAAGCCAAGATGTAGAGTAATTTCAGCCTCCATTTCTCAACGACTCAAGAGCCCTGAGTTCTGCTCTCTGCTTGTTTTAAAATCCGTCTCCTCCTCTCGGCTTCTTGGCACTGAACTCACAGATGATAGACAGAAACCAGTTGTGGCCTCAACCATTGCAGATCAAACACAGTGTCACAACTTTTGGCACACTCACACACAAGTATCAGTGATATCTTCTCTGCATTCTTGTACATGTTACTGCATTATTGCATTATTGCTGTTACAGATGTAATAATCCGATGGCATGATGTTTTGTTGTTGTTTTGGTGGTGGTAGAGCTTGCACGGGGGCCCGGGTGCTGTCCCTGAGCGCTTCTGCACAGGCTAGTGATCTACCACTTTGAGACACAGCTCCACTTCTGGCTTTCTCGCGGTTAATTGGAGAAAAGTGCCTCACGGACTTTCCTGGCTGGCTCTGAGCTGCTTTGACAGTAGCTAAATATTTAATAGTGTAGGGGCCTGCACACCAGCCGCAGAAGGAAGCAGGCCGGGGGGAGGAGTTGGAGGAGGACTGGGTTGAGGTTGACCTCTGCCGCCGACAGCGGGAGGTTGGCCTGTGAACACTGCCTCCCCTGCCGCCCGGTGCGGCAGGTGTCTGGGCCGCCTCGGGTATTTTCTGCAGACCACGTGGGAAACTGCAGTCCTCAGGAGCTTTACGTACAGTTTAGCTCACAGGAGCGTTTCCCAACCCCGTCCCAAGCCACCATGCTCAGCGCCCTGCCAGTGCATGGTGCCACGGCTCCTCCACAGAGAGGGCCTTCTGGACAGAGCCACCGTGCCCCTGTCCCTCCACGTCCCTGGGCTCCCTTGGGGATCCCCGTCCCCCCCCCCAGCATCTCTCTGTGGCAAGTAACAGGTAATTGTTCCGGGTCTTGATCTTGGACTCAGCTGGGTCCATTCGGTTCCACAGCCACCAGAAAACAGGGGCCATGGCCCATCCTCGTAAGAGCTGTGTGACACGCTGCTCTAAGAAGCAGACCAAGTCCTGTATGGCCTGGACCAAGACAGGGAGCAGACCCACCATGTAGAACGCAAAGCAGAAAGGAGTCCCACGATGCTCCCGTGGCGCTAGGCAAGGCTGCAGTAACAGTTCCAGCGCTGATGAGTCTGCAGGGCGTATTGGATGATGGAGGGAGGCAGAGAAGAAGGAATCATGTGGGGGGGGGCAGAGAAGCAAGTTCTGCGCTGGCTCCAGCTGCCCGGAGGAGCAGCTGGTTCTTTCAAATTCCTCCTGCCATAAGAAGCCCAAAAAACACAACAGGAGCCATCCAGCCAGATTCTGGGACTGCTTTTGGACCTAATTGGAAAATATTGTTTCATCCTACCAACCAAAGAAAGAAGCTGCTTATTTCCTTAGAGCCCTGCTGAATTTAGAGATTGCTAGAGGAAAATTCTATATTTGAAAGGATATTCCTCGCAAAACCTCTCACAAAATAAAAATACTGTCCGTATTGATTTAAAAAAAAAAAAAACAACTGACCTTCGGCATACCAAATCTGTCTCGATAATTTTCTCAGCTTGTTGTCTGATCGAGTGCGTTTCCAGGGGAGCGTTGGTGGGTTTGGTTAGGGTTCTATCGTGTTATTGCCGTTGTTCTAGCTTGTTGATTATGTTCCTGTTTTTAATTATGCAAATGTACGTGTGGAGTGGATGCTTTGTATAAACACAAGGGGGGACCACGGAGGCACACCAGGCTTCTCTCCTGTCTGGTCTGCACAGCTTCCAGGCTGGGGGCAGCTCTGCCCCACCGTCCACGCTCGGCAGGTTAGACTCCACTCCATACACCGGCGACCTAACAAACAAGGGAGGAAGAACTCCCAGATACACTCTGTTGCCTCTCTTGTCATTTTAGCACTTCTAAGAGCCATTCTTTCTTTTGAAAAGTTTTGAAGATACCACAACCTCCTCCATCAAAGGCTTTTTTTTTTCACAACAGAGACTTCATAAAGAGATAGACCCATGTAGAATCCTGTCCACATCCCACAGGAACTCATTAAGAAGCTGTCTGCGTTACGAGGCTGTTCCGTTACGTGGGATGTAAGAACAGCCTCTTCATTCTGCAGTGTCCAGATTGCATTTTACGTTCCAGATTTCAGTGTGGGGTCCAGCTCGGCTGCTCTCAGCCAGCCCTGGGCCCAGCCACCACCCCCCTCAGGCTCCAGTGTGGCTTCTGCTCTGCTCCCCGACACCAGCACACTTGAGCATCCTGGCTGTCTGTGGCGTTTCCCCCGGTTCTGAGTGTCCTGAGGGGTCAGTGGTCACCGCCCAGAGCTTCTGCTGGTGAACATCTCCTGGAACTAGACTTCCTCCCCCCACCCTCCCCCCTCCCCTCCCCCACAAACGCCCTCCCACCTCCCTCTCCTCTCCCTTCTGCCTCCTCTCCCTCCCCTCAGTTGCCTCTCCCACTTCTGCTCTCTTTTCAGAATAGACGCTTCAGATTGAAATGCTGGGGGTGGGGGTTCTGTATTGTGTTCCGGTCAAGTCTTTAGCTTCCCTCATCACTGAGGAGTAAGCATAGAAAACGTGTTCATCTGCAAGGAGACACTCCAGAATTCTTCATCAGGAATCACTTTAGAACCATTTCTTCATTTCTTCTGGTGTTGCTGGCTATACAAATAGAGCCTTGTGTCCTTTTTTGTCATAAAATCAGAGATTATCAAGGTCAGATGTTGTTGAAAGCCTTACCACTGTTCATGAGATCATACACACACACACATTTTGGAAAGCAATTTGATCATCTCATGATTTAAAATGTGTATAGCTTACTATGAATATATTTATATATATTTATACATGCATACATGCCTTTCTATCTATCAGTGTAGATATGTGGGTACCAAGATCCAAGAAATCTGCTTATCAGTTTATATATTATGGAAACAAATGCAGAAGAATTTTGCAAAAATATGCTCATGTCTGCATTATTTATAATAAATATGTACTTTATATCCAGTGGCTAAGAATAGATACGTGTATGCTAACACAGAAAGATATCAGATCTATGCTGTTTAAAGAAATTTTGTGATGTACGTGTAGCAACTTCTACATAAGATGAACAGAAACTCAGAAGCAACTTGCACACCAGAGTGTGGAAAGAGCCTCACTACCAGGTGCATTTTGGGTTAGTGGATGTTATTATGAAGATAGCATACTTGTATATTTTCTGTTTTCAAAGTAAGTTGTAGAGTTCTCATCTAGAAGAAATTTTTTCTATTTATTTTTATTGTAATTAATAGACGGGTTACATGATATTCACCAGATAGAAGGTGCATTACTTCACAAACATTGATACCTTTCTCATGACATGGTCCCCATTTCCCTCCCCTCTCCCCCCACTCTTTTTGATTTCCCCCCTTCCCTATCCAATTTCAAATAACCAATTTAGCACATATAAAATATATCAGATCATAAGGTGAAATATTGTAACAGTATGATATAACCAAGGGACAGCAAAAGAGATAAGAGATAAGAGATAACAGTACATTAAGGACAATAATCACTCATATGGCTTTTGTTTCTTTATCCTGGAGGTCCTTACATTTAGTGTCATACTATATGTTCTTATGTATCTAGGTTTTGCTCTATTGTAAATCTCTGCTAGGAGAGCCCAAGGTTTCTACTGGTTTTGACAAATGAGGGAGACTATTGGGCCTATGTTCCTTTGAGTCTGGCTTACTTCACTTAATATGATTTTTTCTAAGTCTTTCCATTTCCTAACAAATGGGTCGATGTTGTTCTTCCTGACAGCAGCATAGAATTCCATTGTGTACAAATACCACACCTTGTTGATCCACTCATCAACTGAGGGACATCTAGGTTGGTTCCATATCTTTGCTATGGTGAATAGTGCTGCAATGAACATGGTTGTGCTAGTGGATTTAGTCTGACATTGTTTCTGGACAATTGGGTAAATGCCTAGTAGTGGAATTGCTGGGTCATAGGGGAGCTCTATGTTTAGCCTTTTGAGGCACTGCCACACTGCTTTCCGTAGTGGTTGAATGAGTTTGCACTCCCACCAACAGTGTAGTAGTGATCCCTCCTGGCCACATCCCCTCCAGCATCTGTTGTCATTCGTTTTCCTGATCCTGGCCATTCTAACTGGAGTGAGGTGGAATCTTAGAGTTGTTTTGATTTGCATTTCTTTTATGGCCAGAGATGTTGAGCATTTCTTCATGTGTCTATAGACCATGTTTGTTTCTTCTTCAGAGAAGACTCTCTTTAAGTCTTTGGCCCATTTTTTAATGGGATGGTTGTTTCTTTGGAGGTTAGTTTTGGAGTGATTCAATTTTTTGAGTTGTTGATATATTTTAGATATGAGGCCTGGTCTGTTGTATGGTTGGTGAAGATCTTCTCCCATTCTGAAGGCTTCCTAGTTAATTTACTAGCTATGTCCTTTGCACCGTGTCCGCTGCGGCCCCCTGGCAGGCCCGGGGGTGGGATTTCTCCTGATGACCCCACTTTCTCCTCCGGAGCTCACGCGGTCACCCCTCCCCGTCTGATCATGAACAGCCCCTGCTCTCCCCTCTCGGTTGTGCTGGACGTGGTCCTAGGCTTGGCCTTGCCGGGTGGGGGTGATGACTCCAGAGCCTGGCGCTGTGCTTGCCGACTCCAGCAGGTGCCCACTGAGTGCCAGCCGTTTCTGTGCGATCCATGTTCTGGCTTCTCTCCCTTGAAAGCCTCCTTAAGAAGTCGTGTGTGATGCGCCCCTTTCCTTGAGGAGAAAACACTGACGTAGCCATGGCGACCCTGGCACCACGGCGTGGATTCGGCCGCGGGGGGTGGGGGGGATGACTTAGAAGACGTCGCTTGTGCGCATGCCACCTCCCTTCCCCCAGACACGGGGATGGGATAGCGGGGCGGGGGGAGGAGGGCACCCGCAAGGTCATCTGGGCTTCAGGTTTCTCATGTGCAGAGTAGTGATTGGTTCTATTTTTTTAAAGGTGAACGGTGGATTATGTTGTGTATAAACCAGATGGGCGACGAGCTCAGATGGCAGGCATAGGTCCCCTCATCGTGTTTCAGAAACATGCACGCACTCATTACACGGACGACACGTATTCCCCGTCTCTCTGGTGATTAATTTCCCTTTTCCTCATTTACTTTCTATTTGTCTTTCTTTTATAAATGTGTCCTTTCTGTCTGTTAGGTCCTACAGCAACACTACCAAGCCTGATCCACACTCTGTTTTCCCGATAACGCCAAATAAAAATGATGAAGACACACTTTGCTTTAAATCAGAACATTCCAGAAACTGAGACACTGCCAATTCAATTTCCTATTAAGTTAGCGTTCATTTGGTGCCATCATTTATCTATAAAACAATCTCTATATAAAGCATCTTTCTAAATTTTCCTTTAATAAACACTTCTTAGTTCACCTTGAAGGGCTGAGGTTCCGTTTGGTTCCTCACGCATTTATCGAGTGCCTCATGTATTACAGGTTCTGGCGAGCTGCAGAGTGAGACATACATAACGAGTCATAGTTATAGGGCACGCTGCTGTCACAGAAAAGAGTGTTCAGATAGATGCACGCTGTTCTGATAGACACTTATTGGAGCAAATACTGTTTTTGTTGCTCTTTTGCAGGTGATAAAAGTGAACCCCCCACAGGTTGCAGCTCTCATTCAAAATTCTTAGCAAAACTCACCTGTGCCAAAGGGGGGGGGCCAAGAGAATGTGTCACTTGTGTGAACCCTTTCTGTCCACCAGAGCACAGAGCTAGCATTGTAGCCACTAGGGATGTAGAATGCATTAGTAGGCAATATATTTATAATATATTAGACATCTGGCATAGTATAAATTACAGCCGACATTCAGTGCACTGCCATAAAATAGAGAACCCCCAACTTTCCTAATGGCTTAGAAAAGCTTTATGGAAAATGGACTTTTATTTGAAAGCAGAGGATTATGTGATTCTTATTATGGAGTATAATGGAGGCTTTCAAATGAGAAGTAATTTTCGTGTTCTAGGGCTCCGGTGGTTTCGGTTTTGGAGGGCTCTGTCAGAGATAAATCTGGGCAGCGTGGATTTAGAAGGGCCGATAAGTATGAACAGCACTGCCTCCTGGGAAGGCGTTTCACCTGGTCCTGGGTGTCCAGAGGCCTGGTGCCGTTTAGAGATCTGCCCAGGCAGCCAGGCCCAGAGCCGGCCACCTTCGGAGGTTGCCAGGCCTTGCCCTGGTGTAGGGTCCCAGCAGTGAACTTGGTCGTACTGCACGACTCACCTTTGGATGGCTACGTGTTTTTTTTTTTTTAACCAATCCTGGTGAAAATCCTGGGGCTTGAACTCAGGGCCTGGGCACTGACCCGGAGATGATTCTGTTCAGAGCTAGCGCTCTACCACAGTGCCACTTGTGCGTTTTCCTGTGAATGTGGGCTCCATGCATGTGAGGCAAGCACCCTTCCACCGAGCTCCATTCTCACAGTTACTTTTATACGCTGCTATCTGCAGAGTGATCAAATAAGGACTGGGAAGGAGATTGTCTAAAAGGGACGTTGTCAAGGCCTACACACTGGAGGTCTCTATACAAGTTAGTAATATCTGATCACATTTACTTTTGATTTCTCCTTCATTCCTCCTACAAAAACCAGTGGTTTTTTGGCTTTATAAATAGAAAAAGTTCTTTTTCTCAGCACTTTTCATACCCTTAGAAGTCTTTGAGAGCTGTTAAGAGTTATGCCCTTGGGAATGACTTGTCACAATTTCTGTTTTAATTGTACTTTTTGTCACCCTTCTATACAATGATAATTGTATTTAGTAATAATGGTATTGAAGATTAGCAGTAGTAGTACTAGAAAGGAAATGGATACATGTGAAAAATGGTACCTGAGGCCTAATTCTCTCAAGACTCACACTAAAGTGATAATGCAAACTTACTTGGGGAAGGATTTGGTTTGTCTCCTTGGAATAGGAAACAGGATGAGAAGCAGAAGTGGGGCACGCCGGGGAGAAAGCGACTGCTGTAGGTTGATCAGGTACAGGGTTCTGACCGCATTCCGGGGGGGCCGAGCCGCTTGCCCCTCGGAATCAGAATCAGAAGATGGGATCCCTGATCTAGGGCTCTTTCACAGAAGGAAGGAGCAAGGTCACCTCTGAATGGGAGAAGTACAGACACGTGCTACACAGTAGAGAAAGGAAAGTAGGTGACTCCCGCGCTCTGGCAATGCACAGAGGGCGGAATCCGCGGGGCTGAGTCGGTCCAGCCGGGTCTGCAGGTGGCAGGTGCTCCTGGCCCTGGTAAACCACCCCCCACTCCACCAGACTCCACCAGAATGGACTTTTGGAGATCTCTTCTAGCTACGTCTTCTTTTGGGTCTGTAAAGCAGCCTCTGCCTCTTTAAATCGCCTCACCTTTCCATTAGGCCCAGCATCCCCCGGGCTGTTTTCCAGTGTGGACTGCTCTCCCAGCCTGTGCGCCCATGTGCAGCTGTGTGTGCTGACCTGGCGAGATGCCCCGGGCACACGGGAAATCCATATTTCACCAGGATGCCAGCAGGCCTGGCTGTGCCCTTGCCCCTGCTGTCTGCTTCACAGTGGCAGAGCAGCGGTGTGGCCTGGCTCCCTCGGGAGGCGGGGCCTGGGTCGGGGTGGTGGTATAGTCCCCACTCCATGAGGCCACCCCGACCCCTCTGAGGAGCGTGGCCAGCCCCTGCCCTGCCCGCAGCTCCTCCTGCCTGGCCGCCTCCTCGTGTTCAGCTTTCTCTATGTGGCATGTAGACGAACAAATGAACCTTTGTGGAACCTGGACCTCTGCCTCGATTCTGCCACGGGGCTCCAGCACACCACTGATCCCCTGACTGGTATTGCAGCCCTGACACGGTTGCTGGGTTATCGTCCTTTGGGAAGACTAAATTAAAAGGAAGAGAGGTAGAAACCAACGTGACTATTAAAATTTGCAGGGAAAGCATATCTTTTTTCTGGATGCCTTTTAGGGATTGACAGTATTCACAGAACAATGATTTTTATAGAGCCAAGTCAACATAGTAATTAACCCCACGGTGTAGAGCCTCAATAGGAAACAGCTAACAAGCCAGTAAGGGCAAAGACGTCCATGACATGACCTTGAGATCTCAGCTGATGGTTTTCTTTGTCCTTCTTCATCTCTTTATAAATCTGAAAAGTAGACTAAATCAGTTAGCGTGTACAGTCAGTCCGGGACGGAAGGTGGGAGAGAGTCCAGTTGCAAACAGGGCCCGCCTGGAGTCGCTTCCCCTTTACCCAATGTGATGGGAGAATTCATGGGATTTAGGTTCAGTACCATGTCTAAGTTGCTAACTGAGTTAAACCCAGCCTGGTCTTAAGAGGATGAATGTCCTTTAAACAGTGGGGTAAGGGAAAGAAATGTCAGCCCACCACTGACCCATTCCCAGAATGAATTGGAATCGTTGGGACGAGGCTCGTTCATGTTAATTCAGCTATGCTTCCCACAAACTATTCAGCAGACAGGCAGCAACCAGAACCTGCCACTGTGTATGTGGTAGAGCTGAAAGACCTTTATTCTCCCACTATAACATAAACAATATAAAATCTATGATTGAATGGACAGTTTGATGCAGGAGCCTTGTTAAATGAGACAAATGAACAACTCAGAAGTCAACACAATGTCAAGTGCAGCCTGGCACAGATGCCCTCAGAGTCTGCCCAGGAGAAAGCAGCTCTTTCCCTTCTACCAGACAGCTCTCCCCAGCAGCAGCAAAGAAAAGGGGGACACTCACCTGACAAAACGGCCGTTGAGAAGGAACTAGGCAGCAGCACAGCCAGCTGTTAGGAAGAAAAGAGGCACCGGTTGGCCTTCCCTGTTTAGGCTGAGTTCATAGAAAAGCTGTGGTTCACAGGGCGTGAGTGGCAGGGTGTGGTTACAGGGGCCTTCCCTGAGCCCCCGTCTCCAGAGCTGCCCAGGAGAACCCAAGCAGCACCGGACGCCCGCTGGGCAGGGCAGCTCGGCGCTGCTCTTTCTCTTGCACTTAGCAAACAACCAGATGCAGTTCTCTCTTGTTGATGTCCTCCCTTGATTTACTCTTTCTTAGATACATTTTAATCTGGGAAATGCAATAAGCTTATCTGTATTTGACAGCAGATCAAAGATGATTTGTCCAACGAATATAGAATATAATCCTCTTATGAGAAGATTAATGTGAACACGCCCGTGTGTGCGCGCACACACACATCCCCCCCACACACACCCCACACACGCACACCCTGTGCTCCACACAGCATACGCCCGTGAACTCATGTGGCCAGGGCGTGCTTCCTATTTCTTTCTGTGTGGCCTTTCTATTAAGTGTCATCTTTGGGCCCTCCCCGAGAGGCGCGGGCACACTGGTTTTACATTTGGCACGTGGTGGCGTGACGCCCGGTCACGCCGTGCCCCCAGCACAGCCGCTGGTCCCTGGCATCTGCAGTGAGATGCGGGGTGGGGTGGCCCAGGTTCTTCCATGAGGCTTGCCGAACGCAACGCGTGGTATTCTGCCTCCGCGCCTTCGACATCCGTGTCTCAAAATGGGGCCCGTGCTGCTTCCTTGGTTTGCCTGGTTGACGGGCATTTCTTGAGGTTAAACATATTCTCCACAAAAGGAAGACTCCTAAATGTCATGGCATTCTTTTCCTGGGCTGCGTGGACGTTTCTTTTCTCCTCAAGGCCCCTTGCCCAGCCCAGTCTACTTTGGTAAGAGTTTTAGACCAGGCATGGTGGACTGGGGGTGATGAGGACTGTGTGGTTGGTGATTTCATTTCTGGTGATGAGCACACCCATTAAAAAAAAAAAAGACAGCTGGAACCCCAATGTTAATGAGCATCTGGAAAAGACTGAAATCTGTTCAGACTCCCACAGTACTAATCAGTACAGCAAATAAACACTCGCATGATTCCCCCTGACTTCACCCGTCATCACAGAAGTGCAGACAAAGTCACAACACTCCCAGACCAGGGGAAGGGCGGAGATTAAAAATGCAGAGTCGGGGCCGGGAGTTTGGCCTAGTGGTTAAAGTGCTTGCCTAGCATGCATGAAGACCCGGGTTCGATTCCTCGGTACCACATACATAGAAAAAAGCCAGAAGTGGTGCTGAGGCTCAAGTGGTAGAGCTCTAGCCTTGAGAAAGTCCAAGGACAGTGCTCAGGCCCTGAGCTCAAGCCCAGGACTGGCAAAAAAAAAAAAAAAGTGCAGAGAGTACCAAGGGTTGGCAAGACAGGGGACAAGAAGGGTTCCTCTACACAAATGTAAGTTGAAATATGTTGGATAAGTTATTTCAGGAAACTATTTGGCAACATCTATCAAGAGCAGATAAGCCTACTCTTTGACCCAGAGACCGCAGGCCTAGGTGAATTCCAGTGGACGGACATTGATTAATGCTGTGACTCTATCTGTACTTGACACGGACATAAACCCGAGTCTTTAATGTCTGCGTTAGACAGAGAGATCTACTGATTTACACCACAGCGTGCTTGAATTGGAATGCTCGGAGGATATGTAGTGGACTTTGCGAAGCAGAGAAGAAGCCTTGGGTGTCAGCTTTGGGAAACGTTAGGGCGAGGGAGGGATTCTGGGGACAATGTGGATGTGCGTCATAAGGCCGGGCCTACTGTGTGCATAGCTGTATGGAAGAGGCTGAATGGCTAGGATTTATATGCTTTTTACTGGTATATCATGAAAATTTGTTTAGAAGTAGCTATAAACTTAGGAAAAATTTACCTGAATAAAAATAGTAGAAGACCAAATATGTTTAAGACACTCCTATAAACATACTCATAGTCTGTAAGTAGAGCTGTTGCCATGTGTTTTCAAGCTTCGTGGTTTACATGAGAGTGAGGCCAGAGACTTTTTAAAAGTCCACATAGGAAAGCAATGAATCGTTTCAATATCTCAGTTGTTACATAAATGGTTATGTGGGTATGAAAACGGTTTTCTTTTCCTCGATATTTTCACTAATACTGATCGTCATTTTATTTTTAAAACCCATGATTTTTATCTCCAATAAGGAGAAAATTGAAATATAGATGAAGTATTTCTTAGATCAGTATTTCTGGGACACTGGAGGAGGGTAGCAGGTTAGCTCTATGGAGGCACTGATTTAGCAGACATTTCTTAAGGGCTCAAAAGTGGGTTAAAATTCACCTCATAGTCAGCATATCTGTCTGATATATCAATGTATATATATATATAAAATCTTTATATTCAGGCTATTTTACCAAATTTCCAGGAAAATCAAAAGCACTCTATTGGTAAACAAATCAGCCAAACTCAGTCTTTCAGTACAATCTGATTTTTGTATGAAGACATGACAGAAATGAACTCAGCTTAAAAAACGAAAAATGACAGTCATTTAAAAAGAGTCGGTAAAACAATTATAAAACATGTAGGAAGACTTTCATTCTAACTAAATGGCAATTTTAAAGATGACGACAACCTTGCTTTTCCTATCAATGAGCAGCTGATTGATTGCAGGTGATATGTGCCTATTATTAATGAGACCTGACAATTCCATTAGACAACTGCTTTTTAATTCTCCTGATGAGCTTATCTTTCATGTTTCCCAGCGCTGATGGGTGCAGAACGAAAAAATGTTTAGAAAGTGAAATAAAGGTTCAAATTGAAGAATAAAGGAATGTTTAGGTTTCCATTTTCCTAGATTAAATGATAAAGAGTGTTAGGCTTCTAATCCATCAGGAGCAAGCTGCCAATTCTTGAGCAATCCATTAGTCAGTTTTTAATTCTGTTTGGACAGCTGCAATTTTATTCAGTCAATTTCTTGAATGTCAATCTACTTCCCATTTCCCGAGAATCTCAAACAAATGTGAGACCAAGAGACTCTGAACCAAAATTTATCCAACTTAAAAGTAAGGGCAATTCTTTCATCGTTAACAATTGCCTGCGGTCTTAGAGGTATTCTCTGAGATGCTATCATGCCATGTTGCTGATCAGCTTCTCTTACTACTAATGAAGACTAATTTTTGAACTGGGGATTCAAAAGTGTGCTGAAACACTGAAGTAATGATGCTATACCAGATAACAGCTTATTTCCATATGGCTGGATTTGTAAGGATCCAAATATTCCATGACAATAATTATAGAAAATGTGAGGAAAATGTATATGCAAATGAGACTACCAAATCCAGAATTTGAAGAATAAATGTCGGTTCAGTTACGTAAGCAAGACGAATACAAAATCAATATGCATATGTGGCAATTTCAGATGATTCTTACAGGGCAGTGTGACCATCCAGACAGAAGGAGAAGCAGCAAATATGAGTTGTGTGTCAACCTCCATCCTCTTAAATGTTGCATGAATATATATGTTCACACACATGTGTCCTGTAGCTTACATATGCAATTACAGATAAATTTAAATATATACATCCTGATTATCTTTATACCCGTTTATACATATATAGAGAAGATAGATACATATTCAGCTTAACACACCTAAAGCTCATATTTGACCCGTAGACTGTCAGGCTGCAGTCTCTAGATTAAAGCTGGCAATGGTTGCTTGGAATATCAGACAGAGGAAGCATTTCAGAAGAGTACAGAATGTGGGAGGAGGAAGGGACAGGTCAGCTAATGTCCAGAGAGCACTGGCTAGTCACATTAAAGATATGCAGAAAATTCAATGACTTTTCCAGGTTAAAGAGTCCTTTAAGCATTCATTTCCTTTAAAACCCAACTTTTAAAATTTGAATTAGAAACTGTGCACTGATGATCTCCTAGTGAGGCTTGCGCATCCTCAGAACACCGGGCCTCGCTCGTGGGTTTTATGCAGACTACTAAGAACTGGCCAATGAGCTGTGCTCGTCATGTCCTAGACTGATACAGGTGGACAGGTGGGATGTGTGTCCCCTCGCTTGGCTCCTCTTCTTGTGAAGCCCCTGTCCTTCCATCATGAGGTGCCATCTAAGGCCGGTCACCTCCTGAAGGCTGTGTCAGAACATTACAACTGCACCTCAGGCTTCTCCATTCTTTTCCACCACTTCCGAGTGCCAGGACTGTGAGAGACACACAAACCACAGCCACCTACAGCAGTGTAGATGAGACACACAGACCACAGCCACCTACAGCAGTGTAGGTGAGAGACACACAGACCACAGCCACCTACAGCAGTGTAGGTGAGAGACACACAGACCACAGCCACCTACAGCAGTGTAGGTGAGAGACACACAGACCACAGCCACCTACAGCAGTGTAGGTGAGAGACACACAGACCACAGCCACCTACAGCGGTGCAGGTGAGAGACACACAGACCACAGCCAGCTACAGCGGTGCAGGTGAGAGACAAACCACAGTGTGGTGTGCTTTGTTTAACTTTGGGGTGGGGGTTAATGACCCAGGTAGAATGCAGTATTATAAACTTACATTTTAGATTTATTATTTCAAAGATTAAAATATTAAGCTTTTGCAAAAAAATAAAGCACACTTCAGTTAGGGTTTTCCAGTGCTGTAGATAAACCTGGTAAGACCCGACCTGTGAGGTCTGACCACCGTTCTGGCTCTGACCATTCTAACTGAATATTCTGTTTTGAAGAGAAAGCCAGCTCAGTTCTCCTAATCATGGCTGCAGTTTCCTGAGTGTTCATCCTTTAGGGCTTTCTTCTAAGGGACCTCACTTGTCCTGTGCATTGCGTCCTGCACACCCTGCTCTCGGGTTCCCCTCTCTTCTCAGGGAATCATCGTACTTTCCCTTCTCACCTCCGGTCTGAATATCCTTTCCCAGCCGCAGTCAGAGCTGTATGTAATGGTTCACATCACGACTCCACCATTCCAGCACAGCTAACGTCTCAGCTGTGCCACGTTGGCTGTGTCGCAGTGACAGTGGCAACATCTCTTCGTACCAGCGAGTTGTAGGGATTAAGCCGGGTCATCTTGGAAATGCACGCATCCTATCTCATCTTTATACCTCTGCTGTGCCAATTGGTCCTTAGACTTCCCACGATTGAGAAGGAAACTTACCGATTTTTGTTACCTCTGTAACTGGAAAAAAATTAATTGCTCACTCTCCCAAGAGGTGATTCAGAGAAGGAAATTGTCTTTTCATGTAAAATATGCCAATAAATACATGAGAATTTTCCTTCCTTCCTTCCTTCCTTCCTTCCTTCCTTCCTTCCTTCCTTTCTTTCTTTCTTTCTTTCTTTCTTTCTTTCTTTCTTTCTTTCTTTCTTTCTTCTTGTTGGTCATGGGACTTTAATTCTGGGCCTGGGCACTGTCTCTGAGCTCTCCAGCTCTAAGAGTCTCACAGACTTTAGTGCCTGGGCTGGCTTTGAACCGCGATCCTCAGATCTCAGCTTCCTCATTGGCTAAGATGACAGGCGTGAGCCACCTCAGCTGGTGAGAATTTTTTTTTTCTGAAAAATAGTTTTTGCTCTATTCTTTACCCTGCCATTTTAAACTGTTACACGTTTATCTCCGAACTGTGTCTTTTCTAAATTAAATAATACATGTGAACCACGTAGCCTATTTCCAGAGAATGGCAAGGAACAAATGAAGACCCACAATCACAGTTCCTCCACCGGTCCTGTCATTGTCATCCCACTGTGAAGATGCCCACATGCAAAGATGCAGAGATACGTTTAGAGTCATAATGAGAGTCAAAAAATCACCAATCTCCCTTTTCAATCAAAGTTGATTCTGGTGAATAGTCGGCAACCAGGACCAAAACACAGTGAGGCCTGGACTCTGCTGTCCATGGATGTCCAGACTACTCTGTCTTACTGAGTTAAGCCCTTGTGTCCTTCAGGCTAGAGACGTCATCTCTGTGATCCAGAGTTCACAGTCAGTGCTCAATAAGTAATATTAATTAATATCGAGCCTCACTGCCTGGGGCCGAGCTCCCAGGATTGATGATGATTCCCAGGGAAACGTGCGCCATGCCTTTCCTGGCTGGATCCCAGTTAGAAGCAGACGAGGAAAAGAACCCAGAGCCTGTTCTGCAATAACTCACAAACACAGGAGCTTCATATTTTATTTGATGTATAATTCGTAATATCAACAACTGCAAATCCATAACCATACCCAAGAAGTGACCAAATAATGCACAATAGATGTATGGTGATGGTATACACATTGTCCCGCAAATAAGACAGAAATACAGAGCGGGCTCGTAGAAGCAGGCTGGAGACCTGTGCTGCAGCAGGCGGCCTGGAAGAAGGCAGGTGGGGAGACTGTACAGGAAGCAGGGAGGGAGGAGGGGGGGAGGGAGACAGGGAGGGATATAGGGTTCCCGAGGATACACACATTCAGTTAGGTTTTGTGAGTTTTCAGTTGTGGGTCTGCAGTGGTGAGGTGTCCTTTGGTGGCCTGGGGTGTGACAAAGGCCGCTGAAGGCACTTTGGCCCCAGTGAAGTCGCGCGCCTTTGGCTGTTGCCTGGTGGGTGAACGGGCCCACGGTGTGGGTCGGCTTGGGCTATTGGCCTCCAGTGCATCTTACACGGCCCTGAGCATTCTCAGCCGTCCACCGCGGTGGTGTCCTCCAGGTCCTGCCTTCGAGGCCCGGTGGTAGATGGGCCCTGCAGCCAGCAGCGTCTTTGTGCTGAAGATGATAAAGATTCTCCCAGGGGGCCTTTGGGAAGAAAAGAGCTGCCTGCGTCTTTTCCTGGAAGCCAGGAAAACCTCTGGGGCTGGGAATTTGCTGCTCTCAGTGGATTTCTTGGCTTATTTATCATTGAAAATTCTCTCTCTCTCTCTCTCTCTCTCTCTCTCTCTCTCTCTCTCTCTCTCTCTCTCTCTCTCTCTCTCTGTCTGTGTGTGTGTGTGTGTGTGTGTGTGTGTGTGTGTGTGTGTGTGTCTGTGTCTGGGGGGGAGGGAGAGGGAGAGAGGCGGGGAGATAAGAGACCGGGAGATAATGACCAGGGAGGATTTTTTAAGAAGGAATTACTGACACAAATCCAAGAGTAGGCAAAAACTCATCCATTCCCATGAGGTGGGTTAGTTTTCATCCATTTTGATGGGCGTTGTCTTGTTTTCCTCGACAGGTAGAGGAGTGAGTAAGGAGGCAGGGAACAGGATGCTCCTCTTCAACTCAGGTGTTATGATTCAGGGCATGAGCTGGAGGCTTTGGTTCAGTCCCTGGCCACACGCGCACACACACACACACACACACACACACACACACACATGCACATACAGACACACAGACACATGCACACACACACCACACACCACACACACACACAGAGACACATGCACATGCACGCACACATGCACACACACAGACACACACATGCACACACACATGATGCAACAAAAACCCCTTCGTTGGAATTGATCACAATGCATTGTATTCATAAACTGCTTTGTTGAATGGCAACTCCTTTGTACAACTACTTAAAGACAACTTTTTAAAAAACAAAAACCTTAGAAATCATTGCCATAGAAACTCTAGGGCTTGTGCCAGTACTGTGGCTTGAATTGAGTGCTGTCCCCTCGCTGCTTCTCTTAAGACTTGCACTTGCCAATTGAGCCAAGGCTATGTGGCTTTTTGCTTGTTAATTGGAGATAAAAGTCTCACGGACTTTCCTGCTCAGGCTGGCTTTGAACCGTTTTCCTCCGCTTCCCAAATAGCTAGGATTTATACGTCTGAGCCACGGGTGCCCAGCGGAGCCTGTCTTTTTAAATAGACAAAGCCTGCAGTGAGTGCATTGCTTGCAGTGTTTCCATCTTGCCACGTGCTGTTCATATGAATGAATCTCCAAAATGAGACAGCAGGTTTCTTGATCCATTTGACATTTTGAAATAAGATTACCACGAAGATTGGCCTTAATCTATGGATTCAAAGGACATTACACCACGGCCCCAGGGAAAACTGTCACACTGGAAGAGAAGCCTTGTGCTACCTTCAGGCTGCCATTAAAGCCGCCTGTGTTTTTAAACTTTAGTCAGGTCAAAGCCATCAGTATGGGTAGCGCGGCTTTGTCCCACCTGGGGACACTTTCCTACGTCTCTGACGGTGCCTGGCCTCTCTCTGACTGAGACCCACCTCTGCTCCCTTAGGTGGCAGTCAGCCCGCCCTGCTCTGCCATGGGAGGAGGTGAGGCCTTGGTCCCCCACACCTCCCTCCCGGGTCTCCACACAGGAACACACCTGCGCACCTCCGCGCCGGCCCTGGGCGCAGGCAGAGGCCGCAGCTGTGCTTTCTTAAGCCACAGGCAGCTCTGCCGTGATCTCAAGAGTGTAGAAAACCTTCTCCCTCCCTGCGTGGTTTGCAAAACTCTTGGTTTATGCTAAAGTGGAAGTGACTGGAATTCTACCAAAGAAAGTAAAATGGTAGCCTATATCTTTCTTGAGAAGCTCATTTTATCCCATCCTGGGTTTGAACTTGGACAGGATTCCGCTGTCTCTTGTGGCAGAGACGCTGTTGACGCAGGGCTCTAAGTTAACTCTAGGTTTGGGCTCTGTGTTGATCCTTCTATACAACTGATGCTCTGGCTCCAGTTTCTGCAATGTGGTTTTACTCCCTGTGCAGCTGTTTTATAATAAGCAACGTAGGATAGTTAACTACCGTTTTAAGCCGTCGTTTTAATGGACCTTGGCGTATTGCTGACTGGGGGATTTACCATTAAGAACTACAGGTTTGCAGACTCTGGGACTCTCAGCTGCCTGTCCTCACCGAGCTATCACCCACCTTGGAGAGGAGTGAGGGTCTTCAGGCTGTGTCACATCTTCTGTTAGCACCTCTCCCAACGCGGTGGAATTCAGGAACGCAGCTCCCATCTTGCAGAGGTGACAGCAGTTCTGGGTTAATGGATTCAATCCATTATGTATTCAGAAAAAGTCTGCTGGCTGTCAAAAAAATCACCCAACAGCCTCTGAATGCCCTAAAATATACCTAAGTGGCAGAATTCTCAGCTTTCCCCGGGAAGCTGGCCCCGGCCTCGCTCTGTAGTGGGGGTGCCCTTGCCGAGTTAGCATCCGAACCCTCCTTGGCAGATCCTCGGCGATCCTGGGTGAGAAGAGAAAGGGACGATGTCTCGAGAGTCCTCCCCACTGGGGCCGAGAAGGAGATGTCTGCACAGCACTGCCGTGCACGTATTTGCAGCCCGAGTGTTTCTGTGTTCCCAAGCTTAGCACCGCGCCTGCCACCAGACGTCACCGGACGCTTGGTGTGTGACAGGTGACTGCTGACGAGTGCCCTCGCTCTCTGCTCACTGCCAGAGCACTGCTGCGTCTCTTTAGCCCACCTGCTACTTAGCATGTGGCATCTCTTTGTTGATTGACCGTTTCCTTCTTTGCTGTCCTCCGCTTTTTCTGGTGGTTTTCCTGGGCTTCCAGGGGCGTTTCCTTCATCCTCTCTCCTGCTTCGCATCGGGAAGCCGCAGCTTTCACGGAGGCAGCACTCTGTTGTAGTCCTAGGTCTAGCACATGGACCCAGGCGCTGATAAGAGGAGACTGAGCATTGACCCGGACGCCGCTGCCGTTGGCTGAGTCCTGTGTCCTGGTGGTTGGAAAGCTCTAAAGAACTGGGGTGACGTCTGAACCGTGACTTTGCTAAGAATGTGCAACACACCATGTTTTCTGAAGACCTGCCCTTTTCTGGCTGCCACTCTGGCCCCTAAAGCCTCACCTGGTGGTGATGAAAGCCCTCTGCCCCAGGCAGGACACGGGTCTCGGTGGCCCTCGGCCTCTGCCCTGGCCGGGGGGGGGGGCGCCTCTGGCAGACTGCTCCGGGAGAGATCACAGGATTTCAGCAGTTGGCAAACCTGTACCCTGCTACCATCCCAAGTCCAGGATCACGGCACAACCACCCTAAAGATCTCAAGATCCGGGATGATGGTGAAGAGAATGAAGTAAGGTTTTTTCCAGGTGGATACCTCTTTTCCTGATCCGGCCATTTTCCTCAGCAAGTGACCCAGGCCGGACTCTCAGGCCCACAGGCCGTGGTTATGGAGGCGGCTGCTGGAGGCCAGCGTGTCTTCTCACTGACCGTTGACACGTTAACAGGGCTTTGAGAAATCCCGGGTGGACTTCCAGGACCGGGGCTCAGCTGGTGCCCCGAGGCTGGCAGGCAGAGCTGGTCTTCTGCACTGCTGTCCCCACCCCAGGCCTCGCTGTGAGCGTGCCGTGAGCGTAAGCGGGGGAGCTGTCCTCTGGGCTTCCTCACTTCTGCCGGTCTGTTTCTTGGACCGTTGCACCTTCCACCATGGGTCAGAGGTCTCGTACACTGGACCTGGCTTTCTCAGGTGTTGGAGTAGCCATTCCGCGTCTGACAGCCTCGTCACCGTGGCAGCTCCCGTGTGACTGTGCTGACCCCACAGATAACCTGTCCCTGGACGCCGCAGTTCTCACTGCCTGGCCCAGACACCGCCTCCCCCTCAGAAACTCTTCATGGCCCCTGTACTCACCTGGCGTCTACTCTCTTTTCAAAGTCACTTTCCACAATGCAGTGCTGTTTCTTCCCAAACACCAGCCTACCGCTGCACTTGCTTGCTTCACGTCTTTTAATTGGCTCTGCATTGCCTGCTTCAGCCACTTTCTGTTGTAAGTCTCCTCCAAGCCTTTGTTTCCCAGTGTCTCTGAGATGGGGTCGAGTCCTGTCCGTCTTGGTTCACAGTCCACATACCTCACCACTGTCTGGACTTTGTGCCCTGCCCCCCTCAGATGTCAACTTCAGGCTCCATTTTTGATCACTGTATTTTCCAAGTCCTCGTAGTTTTTGTCCCTCAGTTGAAGATCCCACCGTTGACCCCTGAAACACTCCCCAGTTTTCTCCTACTCTTTGTCTACCCAATTTTCTCTACTTAGTGATTGATTCTTTTAGAAACAGCCCAAATGTTATTTTCCCTTAGCTGTTTCGCTCTCTCTCTCCCGAACAATATGAGTGCTTTGGGAATTTTAAAGGAACAATGAGCTACTCTTCTACAACTTTGTCACATTGCTGGGCATGTGAGACTCTATCACTCTCCTTAAAAATAAACAGCAGCTTTCTTCCTTTGCAGTTCACTGCCTGATACACAAATGGTCGTAATTGATATCTAGTAGAATATTTGCTAAATATGGTATAGAATGGAACTTTTATTTTCCTCATTCTTAAGGTGCACAAATGAGGAAAGGGGAGGGGAAGGAGAGAGAGAAAGAGGAAAAAAAACTGGAGGGAGAAAGAGGGAGATGCTGAGCGAAAACCTGTTGCCAAGCAATGGAATTAATGCCTTTTGTTTCCAGGAAAGGAAGTGTTCACTTCATAGGTCCCTGAATCTGCGGAAGGTTTTGATTTCTCGTTTCCCGTCATTCCCATTCTGTCAGCCATATTCTTTATGGAGCATGGCCCCCCAGACTCTCCCGGCGAACGTCTGTGAATGTCTGTGTCACCGGGGGCTATGTGGCAGTTAGGCGTCACCCCGCGGGGAGACACAGGGCCGGAGGCTGGGCCTCGGTGGCTTCTCCAGAGACACTCAGCCTCCTGCCTCAGGCTTGCGTGGGTGACGCGGCCAGCCTGCCTCTCGGACAGAGCCCAGGTACGGCGGCCATCGCCAGGGCTCCGAGGAGATGGCAGGCTGCCAGCCACCGCCTCCGCAGGGCCGTGTGACAACGCCCCAGACAGAAAGAGAAAGGGAAAAGTCCCTCGCAGACTGCCGTGCACACAGTTGGGGCCGCTTCGCACGTCCTCTGCAGCTGTGCATTTGTGGTTCTATACTTAAGCAAAAACCCGTGTAAGAATTCAGCACCAGGCGATGGGAATGGGGCAGCCATTTTGGAGACTTGCGGGAGATGCCAGGATGGCCAGGCTGTTCTCGCTGTCCGGAGTAAGCGCTGCTGTTTGCGGGCCAGCTGAAGGGGCTGGGGGGGGACAGGCAGAGGGGGGCGCTTGGTGAACTCAGTCTTTTCACGAGACTTATTCACGAATTTAATCTCTTCGTAAGACTTCCTCATAACACTTGCTCAAGACTTGTTTTCTTCACGAGAGAGATTTCTGTAATTGCCCTCGTTGTTTTACTTAGGAATATTGTACAGCGGGGACTCTTAAACAGTCGTGAAAGAATAGCCATCAAAAGTGCTGCTGGGAGCACTGAGTCCCCTTTCCTGTGTGTTTCCTCTCCCTCTCTGAGGACATTGATAGACCACGTCATAATTAATGGAAAGAAATCTGCCCGGCTGGAATGTGCACGATGAATTGTCTGTCGGCAGGCTGCAAGTTCTAGTGTCGGGGGCATCGCTGGTTTAACACTGCCAGACTGAAGAAAGACTTCAGACCAGCGCTGAAATGAAGAAGGAAAAGGAGATATCTCAGGAATTCACCTATTGCTGGAAAACACAACAAGCAGCCACTGGAAGGCGGAACATTCTCTGAATTGTTTGAAAATGCCTTGTTTTCAAAGACAGGGAAAAGCTAGCTCCTTTGAATACGAATTCTGTTTATACTTCGGTGAAATGCCCGAATCTCAGAAGGCTCTTTTGGGCTATCGGCGTTCAGCGGATTCATTAACGTCCTCTCTTAAAAGCACTATCATCTTTCCCCTGGAAACCGTGAGGCTGAGATTTATGTAAATCTTACTTGCCAATTGCTTGCTTCAGATATTTGTATACCCTTGGAAGCAGAGCTGAGCGTGAAGTTTTGCGTCTTTCCCACGAGCGTTGAGAATTTAGTTGATTTTTTTAGATTTCCCGAAGCTCAACCACGTCTTACCCCCATCCTCGCAATCTGTACTTAGGACTTTGGTTGCACTTCTCATGAAATTCTTTATCACCACCCGGACACAGGGAACTAATTTGTCCCCCAGTTATACTGTGTTTTTAAAATTTACTTGACTGTTATTACAGAGGTGTTGTTTGGAGGGTGACAGTTACAGGGGATGGGTAATAACTGTATTTCCTTCCATGCAATTCTTGATTCCCTCCCGCTCTCCTGTGTCCAGTGAGCTCTAAGGCTGTACTTTCTCGTGCTTTCCCCTCGAGTTCCAAACACGGTTCCTCCATATATGTGCGTATGTGTGTGTGTATATAAATATATATATATATGGATATATGTATATGTGTAGTCTCCATGTGAGTATCATTTTAAATTTAAAGAAAAGTGTCACATATAATAAATGGGACATACTCAGTTTCTTCCATAATTAACATCTCAACTAATACGGCACATGGGATGAGAATTCACAAGCCAGTGTTTAAATGTTACTAATTCGCATTCATACTTAATTTAGACTTCTGTGATTTTCACCACATGCCCTGCCTTTGGTATTCCATCCAAGGGCTGAGGTTGAATTTGGGGTATTGTGCCTCTGAAGGTTCTGGCATGTTGTCAAAGTTGCCCTCCTTTTATGGAGGAAGTTGTGGTGGTCAGACATGTTGGAGGGTGTGTCCACCCAGCTTGCTCTGACGTCCACCGTGGCCTGAGCTCTTTGCTCTTCAGGAAGGAAGACCATTGGCTGTTCTGCCACACGGTGTGAAGGCACAGGGCACCGGCAGGGCCCCCACTGCTGGCTGAGGGCTGGCCGACATCCTGGCCCTTGGGTTCCTCCCTGCTGAGGGGCGAGGGCTCACTCTGTCTTTGTGACTGTTTTCTATGGCATAAAATATTCAGCTTATTTGGACTTCTGCATGGGAAATTTGTGTCTTCCTCCCTGAAGAATTTATTTATGAAATGGTGATACTGAACTGACAGATGTTTGACAGGATGCATTTGGAAAATCCATAAAATTATAGCCCCCAAAGTGAAGGCATACAACTGAAAATAAAATCTACTTAGGAAATCATAGAATGCTGTGACACCAACATGTAGCCGTGTGCCTGGCGTGTGAATTCGCCTCTGGAAGGCAGACGGGGAGGAGCTGGCTGGGAGGTGAGGGGAGACTGGACCCGAGTGCCGGGAAAGGTGCAGGCCCTGGGCCCAGACACTGGTGAGAGCTGCCGCAGAGGGCGGAGGCGATACTGCCGTGAAACACAGAGGACAATGGAGGCTAGGTGTCGCAGCCAGGCTCCTCGCTGCAGGAGTGAGGGAGTGCAGAGAGGGCTGCATGGAAATCCACCGGGGGCCACTGCACAGGCAGGTGTCCGTGCACACAGACCCATGAGACACGCATCTGCGTCCGTAGGTTAGTAGCCACACACAGATGCTTTGTCTCTTGGTGGCCTGCAGCAGACAATGCACCTATTGGTCTTTAATTTCACCTACAGATACAAGAAATGGCGATTCCTCTCTTGGGGCGCCCTGAGGCACCGTCGGCTGTCTGTGAGTGTGGAATCTTGAACACAGGCCACTGTGGGGTATGCCAAAGGGCAGAGAACCACCCAGCGGGGTCCACAGAGGCTTCCGTGATTGTCCCTTATTTCTCCAGAACTTCTATGAGAGGCTGTTAGTGTAAGCCTGCTCCTTGGCCGGGATTCTGGGACCTGATGACTCAAGTTCAGGTTTGGGCTCCAGTTCTTATGAGTCATCTTGGCCAAGCTGATTAGTGGGTCTGCAGATCAATTTTCACATCAAAATGCTGGGTGACATGTGTCATGTAATGACACGTGACGTGTCGTATAATGTGGCACGACTGCTGGGCACACTGTAAGGACTCAGAGCATTTGCACCATCATTAAAAGTTTCTTTGCTACTCTACGCATTTAGTGAAATTAGCAGTCTTCAATATCCAGATGACAAGTTATTTTTCATAGCTTTGGGAGTGCATAGAATTCATTGTGCAAATTAATGTGCTAAAATTCATCTGTACAGACAAAATGGCCTTTTTGAATATTTATCATTTCCACCATTAGATTTCCAGATAAGCCCTGAAACGAATGCTGTCTTTGATATTTACAAATGAGTAAATTACATATTTGGCTTTTAATATTGTTGTTTATTCTCGATGTAGCAATGTAGCTGTGGGCTGTGATTATCTGGCGTCACGAGTGACCGGCTCTCTCATTCCTGTGGAAACTTCTGTCAGAATGTTTACTTGATTTCGAATAGAAAAAAAAAATAATTGGAAACTGACGGAAATTATAGCCACAGAAGAGCTGTCATAACCGGGTATGAATGAGGACCTCACTAGGCACCAGGGTGTCCCTTGGTTTGAGCCCCTAGGAGGGTGGAGGAGGCGGGGTGTGGCGGGCGGGGGCCCCTCAGCGTGCTTCACGTCACCCTTCCATTCTTCGACGTGGAACACACTTTGTAAGATTTCTCATGAGAAGTGACGTGAACGAGCTGGTAAAGCATTTCTTCTAGGTCATCCCAAACCTTAGTACCCATTCTAGATCCTTGAAAAACCCCGAAAACTTCCCTAATAACACGAGGAATACCTGTGCATCTACACATATAATAGGTTTCTGAAAAACAACCGCAGATGTATTACTGTGGCCACGTCAATATATTTAATCCAGATCTTGAGCTCATATCAAGTTGCATTTGATACTTCCACGTGGTGTTGTTTTTCTAACCTTCCTCAGGGTAGAACTTCTCTCGTTTCTCTTTCGGTTCCCTGGAGGTTGTTTGTCCTTGGAGCTGGAGGACACAAAGCTGTCTTACTATGTCCTCGTCCTTGAAGAGGCTTGCAGCTGGAGCGAGCTGAGAGAAGGCTGGGGCGCCAGGGTCCGGAGTGAGAGGAGGAGGATAGCCTGCGGTCGAAGGCATCCTCACAGGGGCCGGGTGGGTTCCGATCCCCTTCCCTTCCTAACTGGGAAGGTCTGTGGTTCCTGCTGCCATCTGCCCCAAGGTCCTTATTCATCCAGAAGGCTCTCCTGGCTTTCATTCATGGCACCCGAACAGAAGGTTGCTTTTTTAATTTTTAGTTTAGGCCCAGCAGTGTTTGGCCCGCGGCTTGGTGGGGATGTGCGGGGTTTCTGTCTGTGGCATCGCTGTCTAGGAGCGGGGCCAGGCCTGGAAGGGGTGTCTCCACAGGGCTCCTTCCATCTCGCTGCTCAAGAAGGAGCAGCCAGCGACGTCCCCCAGAGCTTTGGCCTCACCACGCTTCTCCACTTAGAAACAAAATCAGGCATGCATGAGGTTTTCAGAAATGGGTTTTTCATGAAAAATTAATACTTCACAAAAATATCTGAAATAAAAAGATCTATCCACAATGCCAGCAGTCTTAGAAAAATTACCAAACATTAACCTACATTTCTTTGGACCTAGTTGAAGTCTTTATGTTTTTGACATCATCAGATTTCACTTTATGTGTTGGTGCTTTTTAATTTAAGACAACACTAATAAATATTTCCATGTTAGGTTGTTTTTCATGACAGTGTATTGATGTTATTTGCAATTTCATAGTGATTTTAGAAATACTATAAGAAAAATGTTCAGTCTTTAGAAAATCATTACCTATTGCCGGGAGTTTGGCCTAGTGGTGTAGTGCTTGTCTAGCAGTCCACATACATGGAAAAAAGTACCAGTCCCACATACATAGAAAAAGCCAGAAGTGGTGCTGTGGCCCAAGTGGTAGAGCCCCAGCTTTGAGAAAGCCCAAGGACAGCGCTCAGACCCTGAGTCCAGGCCCCAGGACTGGCAAAAAGAAAGAAAAGAAAGGAAAATCATTACCTATAAATGTAATGCATTTCTATATCCGTTCCCTGTTCTAATTTTGTTAAGTGAGAGGCAAAAAAAAAAATCATCTGATACCCTTTACCCAAAAATGTGGTTTGAAGAGGTTTAGTGGTTTTCAGCCGCATTCTCTGTTTCAATGGCTTGCTGGAGTGACACCGCTGACGGAAACACCTCTGTATTTCTGGAGATTGCATGGAGATCTTCTCAGAGCCACTGAGGGCCTTCTCCCACCAGGGCGGGTGACCACCTCGAGGCCTCCAGAGACCTCCAGAACCCCACCTCCTACCTGGAAAGACCTTGATGAACCGCTCGTTACCGTTACGCAGTGTAATCATTACTACAAGGGAGGACTTTTCTCCTGTGGGCAGTGCAGTGCTGGCGCTGGACGCGGGCTGCCCACTGCCCTGCCCGCCGCCCCGCCCGCTCCGCCTGTGTCTGAGCCCGGCTGTGCCTCGTGGCTCGTGTGCCTCGTGGCTGGGCCGGCTGGCCCACACCCCACTGAGTATGCTTCCCAGCAGGTTGCCCAGCCTTTCCCCTTGAAATGATGGCTCACAAACTTGTTTCCCCTGGCTGGCCTGGAAGCACAGTCCCCCCGAGTGTCACCTTTTACACGGACATGCATCGTCGAGACTCCCAGCTCTCCCTTCATTTCTTTCTCAGTGTCCATTGGGTTTACTGAGTTCTAATGGAGGTGTGATAGGGATTGTTCCTTTTCCTGGGGAGGGTCTACCCTGCCTGCGTTTGGCCCAGGCTGTCGGCACCTACTGCCAGATCCAGCTTCAGGTTGTGACTGGCCCGGGGGCTGGTGGGGGAAACCGCTGCGTGTTTTCCAGTCCTTGTGTGTGTGCGGGGAGGGGGGGGGTCCTTTGACTTGCCCTAGGAGTAAGCCGGTGTCAGTGTGTAAGCGTACGGAAAGAGTGTGTGAGAGCAGAAGGAACTGCTAAACCAAACCTCGGCCAAGATGGTGCTGCCATTTTGTATTCTTAGGTGTTCTGTATTTTACGTGCTTTCACGGGGATTTGCCTTGTCCGTGTTGTCACTGTGATATGCATTTGCTTAATTGTAGTTTCTGCAAGATTCCTGAATGACAAGTTTTGTTGGGCATCTTTTCATATGCATATTTGCAGTGGCATATATTATCTGACAAAATGAGTATCCAGACTTATCTATTTTTATTGAGTCATCTTCTGTTTGCAAGAATTTTTTTTGTATCAAGTCTTTCACTGACATGTTTATGTAAATACAATGTCATAGTCTGTGTATTTGGTGTCATCTTAATTTCAGCATCATTCAAAGTGGAAATGTGTTTTATTCATGATGAGATTAAGTTCATAAAAATTCTCCAAGTTTTATGTATATTTTGACTTCTCTATCAAAATGGTGCCAACCTAAAGATTCAATGACTATTCTCTGTCTCTAAAGCTTACTGTTTAGCACCTATGTCTTGGATTATGATACATGTAAAATGAAAGTTTTCTGGTTGGCAGTATGTCAGTGGGTGGGTGGTTGGCATAGAATGTGCATAAGACACTACGTTTGCTACCAGGACTATTAAACCAGTGAACAAATATATACAGAGATAGAGTTTCATGTAGCATTGGGTCTTTTCTTTATGTTTCATTAGAAATATGGATTTTTTTCTTATAAGTATTAGGTGTTTTCTTTATTCCTGTTGGGGGGTGGAACATGGTATTTAATCATTCCAACACCATTTGTGGGAAACATTATCTTTGTCCACAAAATATTTTCACATCTTTGTCAAAAACCATAGACCAGGGGCCCAGAGTTTGGCCTAGTGGTTAAAGTGCTTGCCTAGCATGCACGAAGACCCGGGTTCGATTCCTCGGTGCCACATACATAGAAAAAAGTCAGAAGTGGTGCTGAGGCTCAAGCGGTAGAGCTCTAGCCTTGAGAAAGTCCAAGGACAGTGCTCAGGCCCTGAGCTTAAGCCCAGGACTGGCAAAAAAATAAATAAAAATAGACGGTACATTTCAGGATCAGTGTCTCAGTTATTTACTGTGTTCTCCTAGCTTGTGTTATGATCCTATTTTCTTGATTATTATGGGTCTAGAAGCAGCTTCAATGAGGTGATTTATTTCTACTACCTTTGTTCTTGCCAAAATCGTGTAGAATATCTCATATATACTTTATAATCAGACAAATCAAACAAATAAAGACCATTCCTTTAAAGGGATTGCAGTGAATTTATAGATCAATATGGGAAAGTTTTGCAAGTTAATATCACTTAGCTTTCAGTTTTGTGAACAAGGTGATTCTCTTCATTTGTCTACCTCTTTATTAATTTTCTCAGCTTTTAGCATGTCATCCTATGCATCATCTACATATTTCAATATGTGCATGGGTTTGCTCTCATTTACTCACACACATTTCATGCTAGGATGAACAGAACCTTTCTTCTGTCCTCCTCTGCTGTCTCCCCCCCGCCACTTTGCTTTCCTGTCTCCTCCTGGGTTTCCATGTCTGTCTCCCTGTCCGTCTGTCTGACTGTTTGTCTTTCCCAGGTTTTGAATTCAAGGGCCCCATGCTTGGTTAAGTAAGCACAGTAATATTTTAGCCAACTCCTCAGACCTTTCTCGTTAGTTGTTTTCCGAGTGGGGTGGGTAGTCTGGCCTTTCGCAGGGCGGCCGGGAGGCTCCAGCCTCCATGTGTGCGTGGGTCACAGCCAGCCAGCTTCCACACTTGTGCAGAACTTTTTTTTAAAGACGCATAAATTCACCTACTTTAATTGTATATTCTAGATCCTTGGGAATTATCTATTATTTATTATGTATTTATGGAAAGCATCCTTGTTATGCTGCCTGAATCATGGCTGCACAGGCGAGAGAATGAGTCTCCTTAGTTTTCTTCTAAACGTTGGGCAGACCCTTCACTCACTATTAAGTGTGAATCAGGCTGTATTCTTTGTCTCTTTTCTGTTCTTGCTTCCCACTTTCTTTCCCTCTCCCTTTACACATCCTTCTCCCCTCTCTCCTCATCCTTCTCCCCTCTCTCCTCATCCTTCTCCCCTCTCTCCTCATCCTTCTCCCCTCTCTCCCTCCTTCCTCCCCATTTCTTTCCCTTTTCCACCTCCTGTCTTTCCTTTTCTCTTTTCCCTTTTCCCATTTTCCCCTTCCTATGCTGCCCTCCCCCTCCACCCTCCTCCTCTCCCCCACATTTCTTTGTTGGGGTCAAATCTAGGGCCTCCCCTGGAGCCATGGCCAGCCTGTTTGTTTTTCTATTCCTCTTCTCTTCTGTCACTAGTCTTCCGAGAGTTTGGTCACAGATTCAGTTTGCTTTTCCTGATCTTTTCCTTCGTCTTCCGAGACACTCGTGGGTGTTGTCTTTAGAGACTGTTGGCCTGTTCCATTTATTTGATTATTTTCATGTGTTTGAATTTTGTATGGCTGGACTAGACCTTGCTTTGTGGTGAGGTATTTATTGTTCGTGGAACTTCCTGATGGATTAGATTTGTTAATACTTGGTTGAGGGATGTTGTGTCTATGTTAACATGTGATATCCATCTTGCTTTATCTTTGTCTGATTCCTATTTCAGCGCAGCACTGGTATCATAAAACAAATTGCGATTTGTTTCCCTCGATCCTACATTCTGGAAGAATTTGTCATTGTTTTTGGATTGTACTGTTATTTTCTCGAGCAGGCGATAGAATTAAACAGCTAAGCTATCTGTCCTGGCATACTTTTTTATGGAGAGATCGGTAACTACAGATGCAGTTACAATACCGCTAGACGCAGCTCTGACCAAGTCACGTGGCTCTGCTTCACTAAGTTTGTATGTGTCAGACGTTGGACGGCCGCTCATGAGTTAGAAAAATAATGCGGCAGAATCATCTCTGTCCCCTCCCTGGCTGGAATTGCCAGAGCCCAGGATCCTCTTACTCTCTTCTCTTGCTCACCCTGGCTACTTGGAGGTCAAGATTCTGTACTCATTGACCTCTGGTTTCCTTTCATTGGCTCATCTACAGTCTCTGTGTTGTACTTGGCTGATGTCTTCTGTCTTTCTCACGTCCTTTCATCTCCTCGCTCGGCCGTGGTCTCACCTAGCGATTTGGGAGGCTAAGCAGGAGACATTGCCATTTATGTACTAAAAAATCTTACCTAACTTTTTCCCTATTTCCTATCCCTTACGTGGTTTTCTTGGTCTCTTTTGGAACTGGGATTGAACCCAGGACATTGAACTTGCTAGGCAAGTGCATCGCCACTGCGCGACATCCTAGTCCTTAGAGATACTTTTTACAGTGACTTTTGAATAATTCCCGGCATAAGGGTATTTATTTTCCTTGCTCTATATTTGTGAGCTTCCATTATTAAAAAAAACCCTCTATACACTGATTATTATTCACAACACATATTTTAACTGATAATACTTAAGTACCTAAGTGTGTTTTCTTTTCCTGCCAACTTCTAGAATGTATAGGGGTTCTTGATAACTAAACCCGGTCATTAATTCAGCAGAGACTCCCTCCCTCTCCTCTTTCCTTCTTTCCTGTCCTCCTCTCTCCTTTGCCTCTCTCCCTCCATCACTCCCTCCCTCCCCATCGCCCCTCCCTCCCTCCCTCATTCCTTCTCTTTCCTTTCCGTCTTTCCTTCCTTCTTCCCTGTCTTTTCCCTTTCCTCTCTCCTCCCCGCTCCCCCTTCTTTCCCTTCATTTCTTCCCTCCTGTCCGTATCTTTCTTCCTTTGGACGAAGGCATTGTGACCCAGGGCTGCGTGCGTGCTGGACGGGGTTCGAAGGCTCCGCTGCCTGCCACTCTGAGGTTGGCTTTCTTCCCATCCCACTGGCTGCCCCTGTAACTCAAAAATGCTCTGATTTGCGTCACTTTTGGAGTGTCTCCACGCTTGTTTCAGTGCTCCTCTGCCCTGGGCTTTCAGAGGGCAGGGCAGGGGCCCCGGGGGACAGCCCAGCCCACCGGAGAATGCTCTGTGTCGGGCTCAGCTGAGGTAGATCTGTGCACCTGGACTGTGGAGAGGAATTCTCTTGCTCTCTGGCCAGTGCTCACCTCCAAGGGAGCCAGGCTTTGTCTTTTTTTTTTTTTTGCCAGTCCTGGGCTTGAGCTCAGGGCCTGAGCACTGTCCTTGGACTTTCTCAAGGCTAGAGCTCTACCACTTGAGCCTCAGCACCACTTCTGGCTTTTTTCTATATGTGGTACCGAGGAATCGAACCCGGGTCTTCATGCATGCTAGGCGAGCACTTTAACCACTAGGCCACACTCCCGGCCCCAGGCTTTGCCTTTGGATTGGAGGAGGCCAGGGGTGCGAGGGAGGCCATGCCATGAGAGTGGAGTAGCAGCAGGCCCGGCTGGTTTCAGTGTGTGACTCCGTGACCCCGTTCCCGCGTAGCCTCCTGGGGTAGCTTGGTATTAGTGGAAATACCTGAAGTCATTCCCTTCGGGATAGGGCGGGCTCCGTGTGGGTCTCCCAGTCACTGCATGGCTGGGAACAAGAGTGAGAGAGACCAGAGCCCCGCGACCTGGGTCTGCCCTAGTCACAGCATTCGTGAAGGACTCTGCCCACCGCGGGGCGGGACCCAGGGCACCTCACCCCTCTCTCAAGCGACACAAGCTTTGCAGGTTCTGAGGACGTTCCTGTTGGTGAAATGGAATGCGGGTGCATCCGAGGAGCTAAAAACGCGTCCCTGGCTTCCAGCATAGTAAACGAGCACTGGGCAAAGTCCGCTCCTCTGTGTGTTTTCATTTCTCACTTCCCCAGAGGATGTATTCATCTATTCATGCTGTAACAATTTCTCTCTCTCAAACAAAAGGGAAGCCGTCCTGTTAGGAAGATGTTTAACCCCCCCCCCCCGCCCTGCGCTTGGAAACCAGGTAATATATTTTTTGACTCAGATGACTTTTGACTTTCTAACTGTGGAGATTTCCCCTGCGTCATCTGACCTGCGATGCAGATTATTCCAGACTTCATGGCTGCAGGAGACTTCGTGTGGCCTTGTAAATCCCTAGCCAAATGCAAGAAGTAAAAAATAGCAGTATTTCACCTCCCAGCTCCTGACACCAGCGTGGACATCTTCCCCCGGCATGAGTTTCCGTTTCTTTGTCCCTACTGACTCACTCAGAGCAGGGAAAGGTGAAACAAGAGGGAGATATACATGTTCTTCCAGGAGAGGATTTTCTTCTAAAATCCCACAGCCTTATCCTATAATAGCCTAGAAATACCTTGTACAAACTCACTCAGAGGAAACAACTCCAAATACCGGTTCCCCCCCCCCCCCCAGATCCTTAACTAAACTGAAATGTCAGTTTATCCATAAGCGGAAAGTCCTCACCTGTAGACATCGGCTCATTCCGTGACCATTTACTGTAACTGTTCTTGTTGCAGTCATTACTCTTACCATAATAGCCAGACTGGACTCAAAGCCAGGGTCAAGGAAAACAGCACTGGATCTCCACCAAATCTCACGCTTGATTTTCTGGGCATGGTGTTCTGTTCCTCCAGTGCCAGTACGTGAGAGACTGAGTCACGAAGGATCCCCCAGACCCAGGAGTTCAAGGCCAGCCTCAGCACATAGCATGATTGACAAAACCAGAACAAAGGCGAGAGGCAGAGACCTCTGATGCTGTTAGGTAGCGTCCAGTCAGGAATTAGGAATTACGGCACTGGCTCTACTGTGTCCTGCTGTCGCAGGTGACTCCTCCTCAGTGTGAGTATAAGCAGTGTGTTCTTGGGGGTCAGTAGGGTTCTTTGTGGAGTAGATCATCTTTTTAAGAGACAGATAAATCCACAGACCCTTTCTCCTCCAGGACATGGGGCTTGTAAAGTGACAGCGGCATGCATCACACCCGGTGTTACTGTGTTGAGAATAGCTGCCCTGGCGAGTTTCATGAGCAAGAATATGAGCTTTGGTCTCAATGACTAATTTTAAAATACAGTATTGGTAAAATTCTGCCAGTGCTACCCAAGGAGGGCCTTGCCCAATGTGCAGACTTTTAGTAGTACTTGACAGTCAAGGGCAGAAATGAGTATTTGACCAACTTCCCACAGTTGGATACTGTAGTTTTAATGTCTATCAGATAAAAACTTGTATCTTACTTTTTAACTTTCTAAGTCTTCACTAGATTTTATAAAACACTGGCCTGTGATCCAGTAGGAATTTTACTGTTAGAATGGCACTTGATAAAGAATACTCTGGTCCTTCCAGAAAAAGTGCTCTCTTTATGAAGTGTTGAGAGGCCCCTTCTTGCAGCTAGGTAGATTGCCATGTTCTTCTCCATGATAGACCTCAGAAGTTCTACCACTGCTAGGCAAAGCTGAGCTTGTTCAAAACAAGTTAGCTTAACAGGAAGAGAATACTTTTGATTCTCAGTATAAAAATACGTACATGCATGCATATCTCTGCATATCTGTGCATATGTTTCTGAGTTCCCCCGGGCTGTCATTGCTCGTTATCCTGTCTCCATTCTAGACTCTGTGTCTCACGAATGCCCTCCTCCAGCGTGTCTGTCCCGAGGGCCCTGGCTGCGTTGCTCTGCAGACCTGGGTCCTGTCTGCCTCTCGCTCTGCCTTTCCTTCACACTGCAGACATTGTAACGGGAGAGTTTGCCTTCCTGTGAGGCTGTGCCATCAGTAGTGTTGGCATGATCATGGCTGCTTTGAAAACTGAACTTTAGGGAGCTGAAGTAGGGGAATGACCTGGAGAGGGTGAAGGCTCACACAGATACAGAGGCTTGGCACTTGGCTGGCCAACAGAAGTGAAGGTTGAGACAATCACGATGTGCACCTGATCCGTTTCTGGTGATGGCACCGTGGTTTTCAGAGCTCAGGCTGTGGAGGTCTTGGGAGAGAGGATGAGTGGAGGTTGTGGTGGGTGGAGTAGACGAATGTTGAGTTGTCTTGCACAGTGTCCATGTGTGAGGGGAGCTATGACCGACGGAGCAGATGGGAGGGATGGGGGCTGTGGCGGGGACCCTGATCCAGGTGTATCACACACATCATTGAACGTGTTTAATTGAAATTCCTTTGTACAACTATGTGAGAATGTTAAGAAAACCTTTTTCTTCCAAAAATAAAAAAGAGATCTAAAGTGACGCGGGTGGCTGGCGTCACACTCGAGTGAGATCTTCAAAGCTGAGTGGCCACATCACAGGACGGCTTCGTCATTGACACACCCACGCTTTCACAGCGCAGACGGCCAGGCTCGTCCGTGGGCGTCGCCCCCCGTTACCAGCTCCTCTACCCGTGTGGAGGAGGGTTTTTCCTCTGATCATGGCACTAGAAGCTATCTGGTGACACATTCTCGGCCCTGATCACTATCAAATAATTACAGGAAATTGCTTCCCACTGGTGTTTGAAAGGTTTGGGGGACTCTGTGCGCGTCCTGGATTTGTGTGAGGTTATGGATGTGTTTTAATTAAGGCGGAATTGCCAGGCCTTGTGTATAAGGTGCACATTCTTGCCTTGAAAGAAAAGCCACATGCAATCTTAGCAAGGAAAATGTTTAGTTTGACTTTGCTGTTGCTGCAAATCTTCCTGAAATTACACGGTTGACACTTAAACTGTCGTCTGAAGAGCAGGAGGAGGATGCATTCCTCTGCTTCTCCACAGAAGTGGGCTTTCCTGAGGACACAGGGGTGTGAGTGGGCGGGTTGGGGTGAAGGCCCTGGGAGCCCTTAGCAGCGGGCACGGGCCCCGGGGAGGGGAAGGCTCTTCCCCGCAGCAGAGCCCGAGGCGGGCCCTGCCAGAGCCTCTGGAGAGCACGGAGGAAGGGCCTCGAGTGGCCAGTGGAGCCTTCTAGAAGCACAGGGGTAGCACAGAGGAAAGCAGATCTTTAGATGCCCTGACGGTGAGAGAGGAAATGTCTTCCTGCTTGTTAGCTGGTGTGTGACAAAGTCACAGGAAAAGCGCAGATCCCGTGGGAACCCACAGCAGGGTCAAGAGAGAACCCTGTGGGTTTTACACCCCGAGATGGGCTGGGAAACACAGTCTGTGGAATCCTTCTACGCCATTTCTAACAGATTCCACGGGATGGGAAGGTGGAGGAGGTGGGCAGGGTAAGCAGCAGCCATGGCTCTGGCCACGCAGCAGCTGAATTCTAGGCCCCAGGGTCAGGGCAGTGAGGTGCAGTGAGGGCCACACATGCTAAGCAGGACAGGACAGGCAGCTCCTGCCATGGCCAGAGGGCTCCGTGCACCCCGCTGGGCCCCAGCTCTTACCTCCAGGCGAGCCCTCCTCCTTCTGGGGGAGGCTTCCTTTCTGCTCTGCCCCAAATGTAAGAGGAGAGGATAAATAGGAGTATCCCGTAGGTGCCTTCTAACCGCCATTGTGGAATTCGTCTCTGATCACGAGGTCACTCAATTTTCAAGCACAGGGGGCTTCTCCAGGTGTGTTACGCCGTTGATTTCAGAGACCGTTCTGTGCAGCCTGCGTCCTTCATAACGTGTAATTCGCTTCACAGTCCACGTCTGAATATTGCGCGCAAGCCCGCAAAGGCTCTGTCCTGCACTGGTGACATGTGGTCAAATTGTGAGTGTGCCTGGGCCGGGCCGAGCCCGGGGCTTTTCCCAAATCTTCTCTTCCCCTGTTGAGGTTTTCTGGATACTGCTGTGCTCCTGGGCTGGTCTTCTTCTCCCTTCCGTTCTGTCCATGTCTGCTTTGCTGATTGAGAAGCACTTTTCACCGGATGCGAGCAGATTGACAATCAGTAAATGTTTCTTGAGCATTCAAGTTTTTCCCTAGTTACCTCTCATCATTTTGTCTGGTAATACTTTCTGTCAGGAAATCCATATTGTCTGATAATAATGTAATCACCGCAGTCTCCCTGTTATATACCCACAGTCATTTAGTATATACTTAAATCTTTTAATTTGATGGTAGTTTTACATTAATTCAGGACCACCACCTTGGAGTTTTCTGTCACATCTTGCTCTTACTCTGTTTGTTCTGTCCTGATCACTCAGATTTCAATCCATTTCACTTGTCCATGAAATTTGACATTTTAAATGCCTCTTTATTTTTCACTGGTGGTTTTTAGAATTTTTTTATTTATCTGCATAGACTGCACATTGTATCATGACCCACAATAATGTTTCCATTAAAACATACACTCACACACACTCACTCCTTTCCAGCACCCGCTCCCTACTGTTGGTTGTATTGAGCTTTGACTTTGCCTTTCTAAGAAATTACTGTGTGACTTCTCCCTTGAGTCTACCCTATGTCAGTTCCTACCTTTGCATATACTTGTCTACCACCCTGAAGATTCACTTCCGAGTTGGTAAGTTGAGGTTTAGCTTCCTAAACGTGCACCCTCTGTCTCTCTGGGCCTGACTTTACTTCACAGAATTCTTTCCAGGTGTTTCCATTTCTTTACAATGCCATTCTTGCTAATGGATATTAGCACTCATAAACTGTCCCTTGTTCAACTACTGAAAGATAATTTACAAAAAAAAATAAGAAATGTTAGGAAAGCAAGAAACATGCAGGTCACAGATCTGTGGCCAATGCTCTTTAAAAGCAAATAGAGAAAAAATGATTCCATGGCACCAAACAGCATCTCGGCAGCGTGACGTGCCACCTCCTCTTTGGCCTTTCACCATCCTGTCGTGTGAGCACATAATAGTTTGTTCTGCTTGCGCCGAGGCTAGCCTCAGACTGGCAGTTCCAGGCTCATCTTTGTGCTTGGATTACAGGCGTGTGCTGCCAGCCTCCGTTGCTGCATTAGCTCCTGAGTAGGCCTCTTTGCCTCTCAGACAGCTGCATAATTTTTGTACCTGTGCCCAGGAGGCCATTTGGTGCAAACTGTCCCTCTGCCTGTCTTCCCAGATTTTTATCACCACTCGCCGGCGCCTTTCCATTGGTTTCCGTCAGAGTGAGGGGACGGCAGGCCCGGACGCTTGGCCGGCGCTCAGCTGGAGAGCTGAGGTCCCTTGCTGAGAATGGACTGCAGGGCTCGGGGAGTTAGCGGCAGGGGGCAGGAGGACAGTGTCCGGGCCCTTGGGAGAGGCGGGGAGCATGCTCCAGCCTGGCCAGCCTGCCGTCCCTCCATGGCGCCCTGCTGCCCGGGTGGGTGGGGAGCACACCCTGGTGTGGACACGTGTGTGACACGCGTGGGGACCCCGGCCCCAAGAGAAGACACGAGCAGAGACGTCTCTTAAAAGAGGAACTACTAATCTGTGTCTCTAAGAACTGATGGATTCATATTTAATTCAGTGATAGCTATACTACATGGCGGTTTCAACATATCAAGTAATGTAACGATCAATAACGTAATTACCTTCTCCAACCCCAAACACCTCATGTAAGAGCTTCAAGTGAGTTGATGGGTATTTAAAAAAAGGTTGCATTTTCACACATGCATGGGCATATAAGTTTTATTCCTAAACTCTCAGTTTATTTTCACTAAGTATTAATCCTTCTCGTTTTCCACGTGAAGAGTGTTATCTGGCTTTATTTGTGACGGAGGGCATGGCTGTGGCTTCCTGGGTGTTCGGGTCACGGCTGGGTGCCGGGGTCAGACCTGTGCCGCAGGAACGTCAGCGTGGTCCTCGAAACCCCAGAAGTCTCAGCTCGAAAATCATGTGCACATTTGGCTTTAAAAATAAAGCCATTTTTTTCCCCCAGAATTCTGTAAAGATACTGATCCCCGGTGGCCACACACAATCATGTTTATCCCCTCCGTGCTCTGCTAGACTCCTAGCCTCCATTTTTTTCTACTGGCCTTTTTTCTTACTTTATTTGGGTTCGTTGGGAGTTTTATTTTTTATTGTTTTCAAGCAGTTGTACACAGGGATTTCAATTCCGTATGCCAGCTTCTCTTTTAAATTAAACATGGTAATTCTTCGCTTTAAATTATTCTTTCTGTGTACCCTTTCTCACGCTCTGGGCAGGGATACTTGGGCTGTGGCCTGCTGCAGTCAGTGCAGGCTCCTGTGATGAACTCAGCTTCCTCTGTGCACAGAGAGGTCTCCAGACCGCAGCCCGCGCTTGAGCTCTAGCCCCAGCCGCTGTACCTGCCTGCTCCACGCCTATCCCAGCTGTCCCCACAGCTTGTCCACTCAGTTGCTGAGGCACCGCCACTCAGGATTACTCTTGTCTCCTTTTTCTTCAGGGCCTTCTCACTGTCATTGCTCTCTGAGTCCAAGACCACTGGCCCATCAGCTCTTACCCCACCACACTGTCACGCCTGCCCTTTTCCACAGACACTGGATCAACACGAGGTTTCTGCAGGTAGAGCGACCCCGCTGGGTTTGGATTTGAACCCGATGGCGTCTGGCTGCACTGAAGGCAGAGCCCAGACAGTGAGCCCGGCCTCGGGCCGCGGCTCTCCCTAACAGCCTGCCTCCTGCCCACTACGCTTGCTCAGTAGATTGCATGGACTCCCGGTCTTCTGAGTGTTTCAGACCTTGGCAGTCACTTTAGGCCGCTTTCCTGGTTCCTGGAATGTTCTTTGTAGACGTTTCTGTGGGTTTCTTCTTGGCATTCAGTTCTCGGCTCCAGGGCTATCTCCACACACAGCCTCGTCTGGTCCTCTGGCCGCCCAGCTTATCCTGTGTTTGTTTCTGGATATTCACTTGTCTCTTGTTGGTGCCAGTCACATTAGGCACTCAATAAATCTCATTCCGCGATGTCTACAAGATCCTAGATGGCTTCAGAGTGTTCTCTTTTTAAGAACACTCTTCTATACATATGCTTTATTACTTTTACTTTTCTGCATTTATTATTATTATTATGCTTCTACTCAGCCCATCTATAATTGTTACTTTACTAGGAAAGGCATAAGTTTTTTTCCCATATGAATAGGCAATTTTAGTAGCACTCCTGTTGGATAAATCATTGCAACGTCATGTGTAATACTTTCTAAAGAAAATGTTTCCTGATACATAATGTTGGCTTTATTAGCTCTGTAAGAGTTCACACAAATTGTTTCCAAAGGCAACTTTTATGGAAGTGGGGAGTCACTCTGCAGGGCCCTGCAGGGCACTGCATCCCCAGCGCACTGGTCAGCTGTGGACAGCGGCGCTCATGGCCCCGTCACTTTGGCAGGGATGGGCCGCTAGCACCACTGAGGCAGAAAATTAGACATAAGGTCTGGCATCATGGGCTTATTCATGAAATTAGTTCCTCAGGAAAGTTGGTGCCTCACCAACTCCCCAGGTCTCTGCCCTGGGGGGGGGGGTGCGGCTTCCTTTGTGGGGACCCTGGGTGCGGTGAGAGACGAAGGGGGGTCTCCATTCTCCTTGGGGCGAGTGGAGCATGGGGCCTGCTCTGAGGTTCACAGGGAGGGTGAACTGCAGCCTTGCTCCAGGCTGCCTGGAGCTCCGGACAGGTAAACCGTAAGCCGGGTAGTGTCCAGTGTCTAGGACCAGGTCCTGGAAGGCCCCAGTTGTCCACCGCTCCCTCTGCTCTGTGTCTGTCTGGCTCCTTCCTCTGTCACATGTCTGCGTCCTCCGGCTTACGGCTCGCTGCAGTCCCTCCATGGCCCCTTGTGCAGGGAGACATGGAGCACGCAGGCTCCCTACCAAGCAGTGCCCAGGCCTTGCTGCACCCACGAACCTATCGCTGAAAGGTGCAGTGATTCCTTGCCTTCTCTGTCTGTCTGCTGTCTGAGGGGATAATGCTGAGCACTGTCCTGGGCTGGGAGCCCCTTGCCGGCATCCCGTGCTTGAACCTGATGGGGTTCACGCGATCCTGGGAGGGGTCGCACAGCCACCCCCGCCCCAGATCCCGAGCCCCTGGCACAGTAAATGCTCGGGGAACGCTCTACACATGAGCAGCTAACAGGTGTTACGTGGATAGGAAGAAACTAAGTCAAAAGTGGAATTGACACTGTGCAGTTTGCCTTCAAAGGTGAGGGCCATCCACGAGAAATGACCCCGAACACACGCTGATTTTACATCTTTCCAATAACCTAGATGTTAAAACCCGAAGGAGTTTTGTCTTGCTGCACATGGAGTCATAATCACATATTTCTGCATCTTTTAAAGTGCTCAGCGGCATTTACACTTCAAAGGAAAAGTTCCCCTCCCCAGTTTATATCATGAGGATCGGTGGAATTATTAATCGGAAAAACTAAACCCTTCATCAATTTATGGCCTCTGGAGCTTTAGGAAGTTCTAACTTTTAAAGCTGATTCCATATTGTGTTCTTTCCCTTATCTTTAAGAAAGAGCCCCTTGCCGCCAGAGAGGGAATACAGACCACAGTGACGCGCTGCCAGGGACGGGGTCCCCGGTGGAAGAGGCTGGGCGGGGTCCCGGGTGTGGAGTCCTCGGTGCTTTGTGTATCCTCACTCTTTCCTGTTTTATTCAGCGGGGTTTGAACAAACGCAGGCAGTCTCCATTCATCCACTGCTCCTCAGTGTAAAATCCCGGCGGGTCTCACACCTTCCTTTACACCATGCGTGCCAACGTCAGATGTAATGAAAACCCAGGTTAGAAAAAGTACAGGGTCCCCGGTTCACCGGGTGACCGGTCGTGAGGATGCGGTGGTCAGAGCCTGAGCCTTCTATGATCCGAGCACATTGACCCTTCTTCCTCCCACCTTTTGCATAGTAGTGATTTTTTAAAGTTTTCTTATACTAATAAAATTTATACTATGAATTATACTGGAAACATGGCGGGTCTTCAAATTACCTGTCTGTGGGTGCCAGCTTCTGACCTGGTTTTCTCTGGTGAGTAGTCTTGGTGAATCCCCTAGCTCTTGAAAAGGAAAATGTGTAAATCTAATTCGGAAGGTCAACAGTTCGAAATGAGCTCTGGAAACTGTGGGACCGACACTTGTGCATTCCTACATGTCACTCAGTGGCATTACAACAGACCTCAGCCAGTTAGCCAAAGACTGTAGGATTTTGACAAATACCTTCTGATTCATTCTTTAATCACAAGGGCGAAAAAATTTACCATCTGCTACTTGGCTATTTTTACATGAGTTTTGATATAACCAGGAATGCCAACACGGGCTTTGCCCAGGCAGTTAGGATGCATGCCCTGTTTTCTAATAACATACTATCTGCCCTTTTGATAGCAAACAAATTCAGTGGCAAAAGTACACACATGGCAGCTTGGATCGTTGAGCGCAGATGCTCTCTACCTAAAACAACCAGAACCAGGGCAGCACGCGTGGATGGCAACCGCTGGCAGAGAATGCTTAGGAGGAGCGGGGTCTGGACGCCGTCTCCACCAACGTGAGCGCCTCCCAGCCTCCGCTCTCAGGGTGAATTAGCTAAGTAACTTCCTGCAGCTCATAGTCCTTTCCGAAGGAGAAGGCAGTTGAGTCTTAAAGCCCAATGTGTGCCCGTGCTACCCGTCCGTAGTCTCGTCAGGTGTCTACGTGTAAAACAGGAGTGCTGCACACACGGGTAGAACGGAGGAAGAAGCAGCTCCCGTAAGATATGTGGCTCGGGGTTTGTGGTCCCTGACGTGGTCCCACTAAAACACGCGCCCTGTGGGAGGCTGTGGGAAACATTTCCACCACGAGGGGGCCGCTGCGTCTCCAGCGAGCCTGCCTGCCCACCCCGCCTCTGGCCAACCGCGCTCCCAGCGCTGACTTGGGTCCCTCTGTAGGCGGCGCCACCTCTGGTCTCAGTGAATTTCTCACGGTGTGAGTTCACACTGTCTAAATTCTTTAACTGAAATGAAACCTTAGAACAGTTGATAAAAGAAAACAGCAAAATGCCAGACTTCATCAGGAATTCAATGTGTTTCCTATAAAAAAGGTTTTGGTTAAAGTGATAAAAATGTTACAGAGAGCAAACCATGTAGATATGACAGAAGATTGTTATGGGGAATATAGAAAGAACGTTGAGAGACCAACCATAAAATAAACAATCAAATTAGAAAACAAGATGGCTATAAGCCATAAAGTGACATGGAGGAAATGCTCGAGATAATTACTGTTAAAACAAATGACTCTACAAGATGAAAACAATTTGAGAGTAGGCAAAGTAAGACAAAATAATTTAATTTAATGGTGATTAAATTAGTGTGAGGTCTGCATCAAAATTACCAAAATCACTTAAGCTTATTTAAAAAAAAATAAAGGTGGGCTGGGAGTGCCGGCCTAGCATGCACAAAGCACAGGGCTCAGTTCCTCAATACCACATACACAGAAACAGCCGGAAGTGGTGCCATGGCTCAAGTGGTAGAGCGCTGGCCTTTGGAAAGCAGATGGACTATGCCCAGACCCTGATTCAAGTCCCAGAACTGGCAAAAGAAAAAGCTATAAATGGTAAATAAAATTTCCTGACTGCATTGTAGAGAAGAAAACAAAATTCAGAAATTAAAGGTTAGAACAGGTTTTTCAAGTAGTAGCACAGGACCTTGAAAGTAAAGACACCAGGTTGCTCAGAAGACAGAACCGTCAGCGACGTTGTGAAATGGAGGAGGTGTGAGCCACGAATGCTGTCCGTGGCACTGCCGTGGCTCTCAGCCCGGGCTCGTTAGCAGGGGGCCCCTGAGACGGGAATTCAGAGATTCACGAGGTCAGTTCAGGCATGTGTTTGAGAAGACAGGCTGCGCGTGCATCCTCCACAGAAGGCTCGTGGATCCTCAGGCAGACCCTCAGCGTCTTCGCTGGATCCCCCAGCTGGCCAAGCCCCGTGGCCTCCTGTAGTAGCCTTTCCAGAAACCAGCGCACTTTCCCTCCATCCTGGGTCACGTGATGGGGAGGACGTGGAGGTGGGGAAGTGGGCTCCTCCCTGGCCTTCCACCACCACGTGGTGCTGAGAGGGTTTTGTTGTTGTTAGCAGTGAGAGGGGGAAGGCTGTGACACAGTTCCAGGGGTTTTTTGTCGTCGTCGTCGTCCCCGCCGGTCCTGGGGCTTTGAACTCAGGGCCTGGCGTTGATGCCCAAGGCTGTCTCTGGACCACTGAAGCCTCTTCCAGCTTTTTGGTGATTAACTCGAGATACGAGTCTCACAGACTTTCCTACCCAGGCTGGATTTGAACCTGGATCCTCAGATCCGAGCCTCCTCAGTAGCTAGGATTACAGGCAAGAGCTGAGCCACTGACACCCCATTAAGTTTTTGGTAGTTTTTCTTTTTTCGATAGTTTTTGAATCCATACGTTGAAGGTATGGATTTAAGAAGGGAAATGTACACACCCTGAAGGACTGCATTATTACAAATGTACTTTTGCCGTATTAGACAGTCAACAGTGAGTCATTTTCTGAGTTCATAAATCAAGGCTTCCTACTGAAACACTCTAGATTTATTTCCATTACGTTGTTATTGTAACATTTTAAATTAAAATTTATAGCAGGAGGCTCCAAGGGTCAACCACTGAAATTTCAAACACAATTATTTACCAAGTATCTGAATGTCAATAAACTCCTCCAAGTCAGGCAGACTTTCATTGTCATTGTGTGTCACCCTTGGCAACCACCCAAACATGTCTCTGTCCTTTAAACTTCCTCTGAGCTGCTGGAGGGACGGGACGCCCCACCGTGGCCCGGTGGGTGCACACGCCTTCTGTCCGCACATCACCGGAACATCTGTACATTCTCACCACCAGTTACACCCTCCCAGATTCAATCATCAATTTCTTCTTATGTATGGATCTTGAATAATAATTTCTATCTGATCATTAGCACTACATCCCAGGCCCACGCTGTGTATTAAATATTTTGTGTGAAACAGCAGCTGACTTATGAAACAGAAGATGACTTACGATTATGGCAAATTACATTCATAATGGCCATTGATTTTTTTTTTCTCCCCAGATCTCTTGACTAGTCGCTTCAATAAGAATAAAAGCCATGCAGCATTTTGAATTATGGAAAATCTATTCAAGACAAAATACAACTTGTGTAATATTCCTTTTTGGGGAAGATTCATTTTTCAGTATTATATATTGACTGTCAGAAGCATTTACTGTTTGCAAAGGAATATTATGTTTAAAAGAAGGAACTTAATATACTGGACCCTTATATTAATTTTTTAGAATCACTTATTGAAACTTGTTCATAAGTAGGAAAATTTAGCACTTAAATACGTGTGGATTCATCATCATTTAGAAAAATCATAGGCAGTCGTGTTAAAGGAGACTAATGTAATGTGATATAAATGTATTTTTATATGTAGAGCTGTATAAACATTTTCACATAAATAATTTAATTTGGGGCAAAGAATAAGAAAAAAGCGAACCCACAGCTGTACATTCCAATTCTTCCTTTTTAAAAATAAAATTAGCCATTTTCCTTACCAGTCAAAGGAGAAGCAGTTACCCGCTCTTACTGTGTGTGAAAGCTTTGGGACCTGCTTATCAGATCTTTTAAAAACCGAGCTGTTATTGACTGATAAGGATTAGCTTTGAGATCCAAGTGACAGTATTGATAGAAAACTTGTGTGACTCCCTCACTGCGGGGCAGGGGGGGGAGCTGGTCACGGGGTTTGCTCTGATGTGGAGTATTGAACTCAGGGCCACAGCAGAGCCTTCCTCCCTGAGCAGGCGGGGGCTGGGTGGGCCCTCTGACCGGGGAGGGGCTTCCTGAAGCGCCTTCTCTCCTGTGGATGGGTTCATTTCCCTCTTTTTCTTGCTCTCCCTACTTGGTCTTTCAATGTGTCATTAACTTTTCTTTTTAAGTGAACACATTTAAATGATACATGTTTTGAGGTTCCGTGTAATGTGTACACATAGGTCGTTTGAGGGGCACTTTATGAATTTAGCATGTACAGGGCACCGCATGTATCTATACGTATGTGTACACACATATAGTGAGTTTTATGATTAAATCAGGATCTTCAACTCCTCCATTGAAACCTTTTCTCCTTCTCTGTCTCTTCCCCTCTCCCACCTGCCCTCCCTTGCCTTTAAAATTATGAATGAATCACGTAGTGTACGTATTGATTGTCATCTTACTTCAGAAGAGTTTTGGCACTAAAATGGTTTCTTACTTATGAAAGAATAAGATGCCCAGGGTGGACTTGAGGAATGCGGTCACCGGAGCAATTTGAGGGGACTTTCTTCATCTTGGGGCCCCGAGGACGTCATCTTGTCGTACGCAGTCCGCATAGAAAGTGCTCGGCTAGCACTTGGAAAATTCTGAAGGGTCCTGAGGTGCCGACCGCGTGTCCTCGGTGACTGACTGCAGAGCCTCAATTTCCAAACGGAGCAGGGGAAGGTGGGCCAGGTGCCCGGCGCCTCTGCCCTCCCTGGCTGCCCTTCTGGCTCTGAACGCTCATCCAGGGCTCGCTCCCCACCGTTCTTCACAATCTCGTGAACTCACAGAGTTCCAGATCCTGAGTCTCTTCAGCTAAAACCCCCACACGCTGCCAACATGAGCGTACCTAGAAGTGGATTCATGTGGAAAGGGCGCAAAGCTCTCCTTTCTGTCACGCAGTAGAATTTCCTTGAGGTTGGTGAAGGAGCAGGAACCTGGCCCGTCTTCCTTCCGCGTGACCGGGGGTGACCCTGGGTGGGCAGGCCCAGTCTGCCTCAGGGTCAGGTGAGTGATGAGGCTCTTCACCCCTCAGATAGCCCAGGTCAGAAAGGCGCCCCTTTGTCGCTGGCTGGCTTCCTCTTCTAATGTCACGCTGGCGGGCACGATCACCTCGCCAGGCGAGGCTGAGCGTCTGAGGGGCGCGGAGCCTTCAGCTTGCTCTTGGGGATCAGGCCGTAGTTTGGGGTGGGTCGTCACACGAGTGCACAGGCCTGGGTCAGACTCCTCAGCAGAGAGGTGTCATGGCGGGCCTGCTCCCGGCAGTCACAGGTGACCCTCCATGCCTGGCACGGTGTAAGTCTACACTGCGTGAAATTCTACTGGAAAAGCATTTTCCAAACAAACACCGTCAGAAAGGTGTGTGAATACACACACGTGTACACACATACACACGTATACACACACACATGTACACACATGTACACACACACACACACACACACTCACTCACACTCTGCTTCCCTGATCGGAGAGACAGGCTGTAATCCTGGTCCACAGTGTCAAGCCAGCCCCTTCAGTGAGCTTCACTGGGAGCAGGACACAATGGCTGGCTTTGCTGAGCTTTCTGTTTTCATTATGTGTCTTTAAGCTTAAGATAGAGTTGTGAACAAGACACCATTTATCACCAAGCCCAAGGTCAGGGTGGCGGCTTCCTAACAGAGCAGGCATTCACTGTGAGCAGGCCCTGGGAAGGCCTCTCAGAGCCCAGGCGCCTTCCTTGCTCTTGGCTTGGGGAAGGGTCATTTTAAGAATGCCATTTTGGTAAATGCAAAATAAGGAAGGCAGACAAGTACCAGAGGAGGACACTAGAAAACATGCAACAGGGAGAAGAGTGATTTCTTTTTTATTTAACTAGAACTACAGTTGAACAGAGAGTGGATGGAAACTAACCTGAAGTCAACAGCTGTTCTTCTTATGTGAGAGATGGTCCCAGAGAGTCCAGTGTGGGAAGGATCATGGCGGGTGGTCCCGGGTGCATCCCCCCTGCATGTCCATTTTCCCTGCTCTGGGTTGGCCGCCTGGTACGGAAAGGCCAAGGGCATCTGCGTCCTACGCCTACAGCTCTTCCGGCAGGGACATGGCGGGCGTCACTCCAGGGAGGCTCCCTCAGAGAGCTTCAAGGCTGGTGACATTGGAAACAATTCCATCCTCGCATCTCTACCTCTGGAGTCCATCCTCACCTCCACCTCTGGAGCCCATCCTCACCTCCACCTCTGGAGCCCATCCTCACCTCCACCTCTGCAGTTCCATCCTCACCTCCACCTCTGCAGTTCCATCCTCACCTCCACCTCTGCAGTTCCATCCTCACCTCCACCTCTGCAGTTCCATCCTCATCTGCACCTCCGGAGCCCATCCTCACCTCCACCTCCGGAGCCCATCCTCACCTCCACCTCCGGAGCCCATCCTCACCTCCACCTCCGGAGCCCATCCTCACCTCCACCTCCGGAGCCCATCCTCACCTCCACCTCCGGAGCCCATCCTCACCTCCACCTCCGGAGTCCATCCTCACCTCCACCTCCGGAGTCCATCCTCACCTCCACCTCTGCAGTTCCATCCTCATCTCCACCTCTGGAGCCCATCCTCACCTCCACTTCTGGAGCCCATCCTCACCTCCACCTCTGGAGTCCATCCTCACCTCCACCTCTGGAGTCCATCCTCACCTCCACCTCCGGAGCCCATCCTCACCTCCACCTCTGCATTTGCAGTGTTACAGGTGTAGACTGCTGCCAGTGCCCAGCCAGGGAGTCCTGTGGGAGGAGCGGCCTCCCTGGTTGTGGTGAGTCTTCCTGCACTCCTGTGTGCTGGTCCTAGGCGGACATCTCCCTCCTCCAGGGAGTAGCCTCGCCTCGCCTCGCCTCATGTCTGCCGCCATAATCCTTCAGTTATTTGGTCCTAGCTCTTACTGAAATGGTTTCAGTGGTTTTCATTGCTGAGTAGATTTCACCATGAAGAAATATCTCCAGCCATACGTTTATCGTCCCTGAGGATTTTTCCCCAATGCGTGCTCTCATTTCTATAGTCTATCTTGTGGTGCGTCTAGGAAGGAGTGTGTCTTGGGGCGGCCTGCTTTGGTTATTTTCAGGCAGGGTTTCACATTGTTGCCTGGTACCTGAATCCTCCCGCTCCGGCTTTCTGTGGAGCTGGAGTTCAGGAGTGAGTCAGGGTGCACTGAACCCTGTTTCATTTTAAAGGGCAAATAAAGTGGAGTAAAAGTTACCACGCCTTCTTGCCCCGCAGAGCTTGTCTTTCCCCGCAGGGCAGGACATACATTGTATGCTGGGCTTCCTTCAGCCAGCTGGCTCACCTCAGGCCCGCTGGCTTCCAGATTCAACGGCCATCCGCTCCTTGGCTTCCTTTTCCTGAACCACTGGACTTTGTGCTGCCCAAGTCCATTCCGTTTGCCTGGCCCTCAGGCAGAAGGGGTCCAGGGGCCCTGCGGCTGGAGCGGGGACCCCTCCCCTGCGTCCTCTGCTCCTGGACCCCAGATTCCGCAGGATGTGACTGCCCTGTGATCAGAACAGCCTGGAGAGGCGGCTGCGGGTCGTGCATTTCAGGGCACCCAGTTTTGGGCCCACCTTCACCCAGCCCTCTCCCCAGGACCTGCAGGGCGATGGGGTTTCATATTGTGGTGCCTTATGCCTGCCAGTCAGCCAGCCCAGCCTGCCCAGCCCGCCTGCCCACCCTGCGTTCCGTACTTTAATCTTTGAAGTCCAGTAACCTGACCGGGTGATGCTCTGGCTGCCCTTCTAGCTCGGCATGCTCCTTTCACACACACGCCCCTCCTGTCTGCGGTCCAGCAGGCTTTGGGTGCCTCCACTGCAGTAAATAAGGACCCCTGTTTACCCTGGTCAGCCGCATCTTTGACCATCATCCTCCTTTAGTAAAAATCTCATTGTTTTCCCCTGTGCTTATATGATTAACTCAGGCCGTTGCTCCGTTAGTAATTCGATTTTCAGTGGTTTCATTATTCTATATTATTTCATTTCTTTGGTCGTGGCCTTGCCATGAATGCATTGGGGCTTCAGCTTTTCTATTCTTAGTTAACTATAGTCCTCGGTGGTTTTATGATCTTTTTTTTTCATTTCTTGGCCTATTTATGTGCTTATTAAGGTAGTGAAAACACACAGTACAGGAATGTGATAGAGAAAGAATGCAAGGAAGGAAGCTAACTGGGCTCCAACCCTGGTGTCACGCTGTTAGACACTTCTTGTTACTCCTCTGCAGCCTGGGGCAGGCGAGCGAGCGGCCCCCGACCCACGGCTGTGCAAGGAGGTGTGCGGCTCCCTGGGGGTTTGTGGAAGTTTCTGGAAGACTTAACTTTACATTAAATACAAACCCCCGAAGTCTGAGAGACATTCTATTACTGCCTACATGTATTGCTTCTTCTTTTACACCTGATTGCTTTAGTTAAACAACCATGTGCTTTTCCCAAGGAGTCATTGAATAATTTAAATATTCCTTCAATTCTTATTTAGCCATAACTTTCACTTGGTAACACACTGAAAAGAATAATGTCTTTAGAGTACATTAATTACGAATGGAACAAGTTTCACGGTGGCACTTGCAAGCATGCCGATGATATACTGGATCGTCTTCACCTTTCCTATTCCTTTACCCCTTTCCTTTTCCTTTTCCAGTCTCAATATTGCTTCTACAAAGAATCATTGGGAATGAGGGTGAGCCTTCAAATATTGTCGGTGGTTCGCTGGAAGGAGAATCAGGGGACGGAAAGGGTTGAGTGTAGCTTCAGCGGAAAATAAGTTTCATTGTGTTACAGGAGCCCAAATCATTGTTCACCCAGTAATGTCTCGATACGGGTCACGTGGTTCTGTGGACAGAGAGGTATGTCGTAGTTTATGTCTTTTTTCTGAAATTTTACAAATGGAATAAAGTGTGCAGCTTCTGTCCTCGTCGTCCTCTTCTGGAGGGAGGTAGAAGTCCCCTGCACTCGTCCAGGAGTGAGGTCCACTGCCTTTGTATCCGCCTGTGGGCCCAGCCTGCCTTCCTCCCCTCAGATGCCAGAGCGTGAGGGAGACTTTACTAATGAAACGCTAGCCCACAGCCCTCGGGGCGAGTCAGGAACCGTTCTGTAAGCGCTGCAGGAGGACCCGCCGGTGACACGCACAATCCCCAGGGATCGTCGTCACGTGTGTTGAGACAGTGATGCTTAAGAGGTGATGTTTTGAGGGACTGCATGACCTACTTCACAATTCATCGTCAACCTCCCGCCAGCTGTTAGGAAATGAGCTGATCAAGCTGAATAAAAAGTATGGAGGTGTAGAATTTTCCCCCCAAATTCCGAAGCCCTGAAATTCTCTTCTCCTTCCCTCTCTCTTTCATTGACTGTTTTCTCTCTCCTCCTTTCTTCTTTCCTCTCTCCCCTATTCTCCTCTTGCTCCTAACTCTCATTTTCTCCTTTCCTCTCTCTCTCCTCCAGGGCTCTCTTCCTCCCCTGCCTTTCCCTCATTCCCCAGCTCGTCTCCACCTACCCTTCCACTTCCTTTTTCTGCCATTTTTCTCCTTCTCTCCTCCCGCTCTTCCTCCCTCTTCCTCTTCTTCTCTCCCACCTCCCTCTTTCTTTTCCTATTTGCCCTTCTCCCCGCCCCCCCCGTTTGACCCCAGCCCCCATCTCCTAGCTCTCCAGAGACCACAGTGCCCTGAAAATGGGGAATCAGAATTCCACTAAAATGCATTAGGAAGCACTCTGTGTATCGTGGCAAACGCTGCTGGTTCTCTTCAGATCTCATTTCCTGGGCCTGTTATCAGAAGTGATGTAGCTAATTTTTCAATGTTCTCAAGATACACAGCAAGGAGAAAATAAATGCTATCTCATCACCCAGCAATGAATATAAAGTGACTCACTTCTGACTTCTGAATGCTTACAGGAACGTGACTTGCTGCATTGTAAAATGATTTTGATGATTTATTTTTAAAACCTTAATTGATTTCCAGTACTTATTTTGCCTTAGCTCTTAAAAATGAAACAGTAGTCTGTAGCCAGAAAGAATAGAAAGATAGTCTTAATAATGCCATTACTTAAATATAACTCAATAAATTAAAATCTCTAACATATATTTGGCAGAACATATGTATTTGATGTAAATGAGTAATATTTTTGATATATTTATGGTATTCTTCTTTCTAAAGCGGATTTCACATTTGAAACCCCTCGTATTTCAAGACTGTTAACATGGAAATGAAAAATCAATATAATTCTACTTACTAAACAGGCAATTTAATTTTAATTTGGCCAAAGTAGATCACATTTTAAATTTTCTACAAGGTGAAAATTTTGCTAGTGTTTAATTATAAATTAGATTAACTGGTTATTCTGACTCTTACGTTTAATCTGTATTTTGACAAAGGACACACCCAGTGGTTAGGTCAGCTTTAGAAAAAACAAAAACAATCCCAGGAGGGAGTCTGTTGGTGGGACTGGGGGGTGGGGAGAGGCCGGGAGATGGTTTCTTCCATTCACCTGGGCAGCTCTGCAGGAGGGCTCTGCGTGCCATCCCCCCCGTGAGGGGGCAGCTGGCCTGCCACGCTGTGGAGACAGGCGAATGCAGACTGTACCGCCACTTCCTTAGCTACTGGTCCAGTCATCGGTCATTTCCAGGGAACCTTGAGAAGACTGTTTGTCCTGGAACCCTCCAGTGTCTCTGCGATGAGATGTGACTTCACAGGCATCATGGCAATACCTCCATGTCTGAACCTTTCCAGCACGCGCAGCAGTAGCTCCAGGTGTTTTGAAATATTGAACTGAGAGGTGCAAAGAGCTTCTTGGTGACAGCGCCATTGACTCTGCACGAGCATAGCATTCTCCAGTGTTTGCTTTGCCGTGTCTGCTCATTTGCACAGTTATATGTCCACCTGTTTGGAGGCGGTTCAAGTTGCTTGCCTGAATTACTCTAACTCAGCTGCGAGTGCCTTAGCACCCTCAAGGCCACCTCAGCTCAGTCACGGTGCACGGCGTGTTCTAAGAGAGTAGTTTTCTATGCGGTGACACTGTCTTTCTAGCTGGTGCTCTACTACGTGTGACTTTTCTTGCTTTAGTTGACTTTGAGCTTGCACCCCCGCCTGTGCTCACGCGCGTGCTGAGATGGGGTCTTGGTCACTCTGGAACCATGGCCGTGACACCTCCAGAGCCTCTGCCCCGGGATCGTAAAGATGTACTGAGTCTCCTGAAAGCTTCACAGAGCATGTCTTCAACAGGGACAACTCGTGGAGATGCAATCGCTCGTCTGTTTCCTCGTGCGTCAATTTCAGTAAGAGCAGGAGGGACCGTGGTAGTTTCCCTTTATTCAGCTAACGTAACCCCAAAGGCGCAACCGTGACACATCACATTACAGGGCATAGAAAGATAACAAGGGAAGAGTTTCCCGAGTTGACCCTGAGTGTGTGTGTGTGTGTGTCGGGGTGTCACCTGCCGCTGTCCAGCCAGGCCCCCAGAAACCACGGCGTCGCGTGTGACTGCGGAATGTGGGACGGAGGGGGCCACGCTCGCCTTCTGTGCCCCAGCCGCGGTGCAGACAGCTGCATTTTTGCACAGTTTGCTTTTCTGGCATTAGCATCGACTCCCTATCCTACTGCGCTGGACTCACCAAAACCAGGTCGTAAGCAATCTGTCCAGCGGCCACCAGAGAAGCCTCGGCTTGACCATTCCCTCTTCCAGCTCGTGCATTAGAAATAATCTCGTGAAGATTAATATGTATAACTGCAGGTCTTTAAGAGGCCACGTTCTTTTGATGGTGAGCATGGGATCTTGATGGTGCCATTCACACGTCTCCTCGGAGATGGACAGCTTTTCATTTCACATGAACCTGAACCATAGGCTCATGTGACAAAGTGTTCAGCGTCCCCTCCAGGCTTCCGTAAGGAGAATAATTGCGGTTCTGCCAGCATTTGTAAGAGCTGGGACAGAGTGGCGGATTGGGCAGACGTGGAGTCACCACCCAGGACGGCTTCCTTTCACCCCAGAGAGGCCAGCGAGGCCAGAAAGCGTGCATTTGCCTTCTTTTTCCTACCTGACCGGTACGCGTGCCTCTGCTAGGTTTGTAAATAGGTTTGTGTTGGCGCCGGCCCTGGCCTGTTTCTGGGTGGGGTTTTGCGTTGGCTTGAGCTGCTTCAAGCAGGCATATTTACCGGCCTTACGCAAATGGCGATCCCACCAGAAACATTTCCATCTCGCAATTAAAAGACATTTATAGTCATTTAGACACATGTTGCCAAAACCACTTTTCAGATTGTCTCGCTGGCTGACCAACTATTAATCAAGCTCTGCGTCTCTAGTGTGGGAAAAATGTCAAATGGATTCTGTCATCAGTTGCACCATCTGTCTTCTTGAAGTGATGTGCTGGATTTCTATTTATTTTTGAAAATCTCTGACTGAAATGAGAAATGGAGGTGGAGGAGGTAATCAGGGAACATAACCATAGCAGCCCTTCAGATGTGTTTATTACTTTTTAATATTCAGGCCGTAGGAGGTATAGATAGCATTGTGGATAGGTGCAGATTCATTCATAGTTCCTTATGAATATTTCCGGGAGGAATTACATATTCCTGTTCTGTGCGAATATGGCAAAGCCCGTTTGCTTCCAGCTGGGAATGGAGGGGATGGCAGATACATGCAGAAGGGGGTGGCCAGGGAAAGGGGTGCCCGCGCTCGCCTCTCCACGGGCTGGAAATCCTCCTGAAAAGAAGCTAAGATTGCTTCCTGCTATTCTTCCTGCCATCTATCTTAAATATTTCTCCTGGCTTTACTGGAGTGTTGCTAAAAGCTGATACTTGAAATGAGATTTTAAAGGGAGAAGTACCCCAAAAAGAAGGAAAAAGGAAAGAAAGAAGAGCTATCGCCGTGCCCTTGGCCGAGGCCCCATGTCCTGCCTACCCACGTGGCCGGGCGCGGAGAGCCCCTGGCAGCTCCGGGCTTCGCCAGGGCTGGGACATGCCTGTCCATGGGAGTCGGCTCCCTTGCAGACACACCCTCCCCGGTCAGCAAGCAAGGACCTCTTTGCCAGCCTCCTCCTGCCAGGAGACCACGAGCTGCCTCTGCTGGGCTAGGTGTGTAATGGGTCATTACTTCACCGGAACTGAGTGGGTGCACTCAGCGAGCGGGGTCTGCATCCACTTGGAAGGGTGTGTGCTCACAGGAGCAGAGCCTCGCTCGGGAGGCGGGTTGGGGCCGGTGACCTCCGGGACCTGAGATCATTCATATTTGGTGCTGATAAGATACACGCCCTGAGTAATTACTGTCAAGGTTTTCAAAGATTGCTTTCCAGGCCTACTGACATCCTTTAAAAGAGGAAACGGAAAAAGAAATATAGCAAATTTTGACATAACTTTCCTATATTTAAATCTTGGTGACCTTCATATGCAGCTGGGTGTTTAGTTCATGGATGTGGAGAAGTTATCTAACAAAGTAGTTGGACCAGTTGTCTGGTTTTTTTTTTTCCCCAGTCCTGGGCTTGAGCTCAGGGCCTGAGCACTGTCCTTGGGCTTTCTCAAGTCTAGAGCTCTACCACTTGAGCCTCAGCACCACTTCCAGCTTTTTTCTATGTATGTGGTACGGAGGAATCGAACCCGGGTCTTCGTGCATGCTAGGCAAGCACTCTACCACTAGGCCAAACTCCCAGCCTGACCAGTGGTATTTTTAAGTCTTTCTTAAAAACCTTCCTAGGGGACTCTTGGCATCCATTTTGACATGATGATTTAAGTCTTTCTCTAATGATGCTTATATGCATATGATAAGACTTTTTTATTGTAATTAATAGAAGGGTTACATGATATTCACCAGATAGAAGGTGCATTAATTCCCATACATTGATACCCTTTCTCATATCTTGGTCCCCATTTCCCTCCCCCGACCCTCATCTTGTTTTCCCCCCTTCCCTATCCTATTTCAAATAACCAAATATGCATATATACAGTATATCAGATAACAAGGTGAAATACTGTAATAATATGAGATAACCAAGTGACAGCAAAAGAGATGAGAGCATAGTACATCAAGGACAACAATCACTCATTATATGGCTTTTGTTTCTATATCCTGGAGGTCCTTTCATTTAGCATCATACTATATGGCCTTATGTATCTAGGTTTTGTTCTATTGTAAATCTCTGCTAGTAGAGCTTAAGGTTTCTACTGGTTATGACGAATGAGGGAAACCATTGAGCCTAAGTTCCTTTGAGTCTGGCTTACTTCACTTAATATGATTTTTTCTAAGTCTTTCCATTTCCTAACAAATGGGGCGATGTCATTCTTCTGACAGCAGCATAGAATTCCATAGTGTGTGCAAATACCACATCTTCTTGGTCCACTCATCAACTGAGGGGCATCTGGGTTGGTTCCATATGCATATGATAAGACTTTTAAAGAACAATTATTAATTTTCTTCACTGCATGTGAATTCATACCAGGTTAAAGGGGACAGACGCTCGTGACTCACGTGAACATTACCTTTTTAATAAGAAGCTTGTGTTATCTTCTGCCCTAAATGAGAAACACATAGCCCTATTGGGATACACAAACCTCAGCAAGACGTGCTGCATGCTACACGTTCATCTGAAGTTTCCCTTTCACCAACAGTGGTTTTGAAGTCTTCGGAAGGAAAAAATAAATCATTATTTTGATGAGGTCAGTGATCTTGTTATTTCCTTCCTGAGCCACCATCACTGAGACTTACTAAGGAAATCCCTTAATTCCAAGGGTCCACTCTTATATAATCTGAAGAAATGGATGTAATGAGCTTAGTTTAGTTCTGCCAAGTGTGTCACTCCTTCATAGCTCACTTTGAGACTATAACACACACCATGAAAGTGCTAACTATTATTAAATATTCAGAGTGAGGCTTTTCTCTGAATTTATTACCATGCCTTAATTGAATGCTTGCCACCGGACTCCACATGATACACTTTCAATTATTCATGGGCGTGTCTTCTGTAGTGCGTTGTTGGTAAACAAGCCGGTCGATGTGCTTCCATTGATTAGTATGACAGTTTCCAACAGAACTTTCCTCTCCAGGCAGGGTGAAATGAGATGCTTTAGGCAGCTATTCCTTTGAACAACTCTTCATCTGATATACAGCCATACAGGAAAGTTTCTGCAGTATATGTCAGACTTCTTGTCTTCGGGAAGGCCAGTTCACCTGCGTCAAACCTTCCTCTCCTCAAATGAACGGGAAAGCCTGGAGGGCAGGCGAGCTTCGCAGAGCAGGGAAAGCAAAGTGACGTAAATCAAGGGAGATGAGGCAAACATACCCCCACAGACTGACCACAGAAACTGCCAAGGGAAATGAAAGAGGCACTGAATGGGAAAGCAGGCTTTCTTTTTCTTTTTTTTAGAATACTCTTAGTTTTGCATGAACTAACACGGAATAGGCAGGGACCCCGGGAAATCCAAGGTCCTTAGATAAAGGTACTGATAAGTGGCATCAGAAGAAGGCTACAGAATGGGCAAAGGGTGAAGCAGGGGTAAACTGGCAGGGTATGATGGCTGCTAACAAATGTCCTCAGAATGGGCACGGGTTCCTAGCTGAGGACTGTGGATTTCGCTTATAAGCAGTGCTGCGTGTAGGAGAGGATGGTTTGGGCAGATATTCTCCCTGGCACGGAGCAATTCAGGTCCACGCTTGGTTAGCTTGTCCTCGGGTGAAGAGCCCAGGAAGCCAGGCTGCTGTCCCTCCCACTCCTTTGGAGACGGCGCCCTTGTTGGACGCCCTCTGGGGCCTCCCCACTGCTGTGGAGAGCCCCTGGGCAGCTAAGGGTGATCTGTAGCCAGTGGACCTCGTAACTCCAGGGTGAGGTTACCCCGGCCAGGGCCCTGTGGCAACCTTGTCTTCAAGGCAGAGAGTGAGGCCTAGACAACCAGAAGCGAAGCGAACTGGGAAGCCAGAAAGAAGGACTGGGAAATGATACCCGACGTACATACCTGTGCTTCCGTCCTGTAGTTACAGACGAAAAGCATTGTATGGAAAATTGACAAAAGGAAAATCTATTCAGAAGTACATAACATTATGGATAAATGCTAACCTTCTTTGTGTTAGTCTCATGTTTCATGGAAAGAACTTTGTATATTGAGCTCCCCTGTAACACGGAGAGCTTCAGATAAATCGTATCCTGTGATTTGGTTAGGCAGATGTGTCTGAGTCGACTGCACAAGTGTGTGGAGCAGTGCAGGGGTGCTGTAGGCCAAATGCAAGAGTGACTTGCACTTTTGTTTCAGTGAACTTTCCCGGCAAGCTCTACAGAGTATTCTTAGTTCTGTGGAGAGGTAAATGCTGGTAGGGGTGGGGCCCGTGCTCCGTGTTCACAGCTGGCAAGCTCAGATCACAGTGTTGGCTGGGATTTGCTTGGGGACTTCCCGCAGGGGATGGCGTGGCAAGCACATGCTGGACGCCCGGCTCTCTGGGGCTGGGAAGAGGCTGGCGGGGGGGGGGGGGGTAAGCATGTACTGGCTCACAATTATGCTATTATGAGCTCGGGTCATTTTTAATATTGCTCTGTAACATAAAAAGTGGAACGTTCTGCAAAATGAATGCAGACATTTCAGTGCACCGGCGTTTGGGTTGCGTTGAGATTCAGGCCTTGCTCTCCTCCCCGGGGAGCTGGAAGCTGGCACTCCTCTGCCTTGGTGGCTGGCGAGCGCTCTGCATCCGACACCGTGGACTCTTCCTGCATTTCTGGAGAGTCACAGATGAGGCTCAATAAAATGAGCTTTAAAAGAATACAAAGTAAACGTGACCCTGTTCTAAGGATCTCTTCATTTGGTCTCACTGTGTGGATGTTTAGAGTCCTGCTTACTTTGTCATTTTCCATCTTTTACTGTCCATTGTGCTTACTTTCAGGCACGTTCTAATTATTCTAGATGAGGGAAGCCAAGCAACCTGTGTTTCTTTGGGTCTGGGTTACTTTTGCTTAATCTATTTTTGCAGATCGCTGCATTTCCTTATGCATGGGGCAGTGCCATTCTTCCTGACGGAAGCGTAGAATTCCTTTGTGCATATACATACCCGTGCATTTCTTGACCTGTTGGTCCACTGAGGGGCTTCGGGGATGGTTCCATCTCTTTGTTGCAGTAAACGGTGCTGCAGTGGACATGGTTGTGCTGTTAGCTTTCGTGTGGCCTTAGAGGATTGCAAAGGCTCAATGCAGTCATATAAAACAACATTTATCAAAATGGAAATGAGGTTTTCCATTCTGTTTTTTATTTCTGTGCCTTTTGTTTCATGTAAGTTCATGAGTTTGGGCGAGGGTAACCGAGAACACAGAGACAAGGGTGCTGCTCGCTGGATACCAGGTTGAAAATGGACTCTGCAGGGGCCAGGAGTTTGGCCTAGTGGTAGAGTGCTTGCCTAGCATGCATGAAGACCCGGGTTCAATTCCTCGGTACCACATACATAGAAAAAAAGCCGGAAGTGGTGCTGAGGCTCAAGTGGCAGAGCTCTAGCCTTGAGAAAGTCCAAGGACAGTGCTCAGGCCCTGAGCTCAAGCCCAAGACTAGCAAAAAAAGAAAGAAAGAAAATGGACTCTGCAGCTTGTCAGGGAGAGGAGTAGGGAGGAAAAAACTGGGGGAAAAGGAGGGAAGAGGTGAAACTTAAAAAAAGAGATGTGCTCACAAATAAAGTGGAAATGACAACAGTGGCCATTGGTGACTCGTGCCAGTTCCTCCCCGCCGGGAGGTGGACCTGGACGGTGAAGAAGACCATGCTCAGAGCCAGCTCAGGCAGACTGTGTGCGGGACCCCATTTCAAAGTGTATAGCAAAAAACAGACATGGAAGCATGGCTGACGTGGTAGAGCGCCAACTGTGATCAAAATGGCAACTGAGAATATGAGGTCTCGAGTTCAAGCCCTAGTGCTGGCACCAAGATAGGTAGGTAGGTAGGTAGGTAGATAGATAGATAGATAGATAGATGATAGATTGATTGATTTAGTGGATAAAAGCAAGGTAATGATTGTAATTTCACTAATGAAATTCTCATGGTTCCTTTTTAGAGGATAGACATGTAAATCCGTGAAAATACTCTTCAGTTTTTTAAGGATGGTTATCTTAATATGTTGCCTAGTTTTATTGTCTAGAAACAAAAATTTGAAGGAAAAAAACTAGTAGCTTATAAGGTCCAATTGTAACACAGAGTGTCTTGGGATGGTAGTGATCCCCTGGGGTGGTTTCCTCTGTGGTCTTTTTTGTTTTTTGAATGTTGGAGGCGTGTGGTACTGAGGTCCCAGCCTTGATCTTCTCCAGTTACCATGTTTGAGGTAGGTCTCCCTTCCCAGATGCATGCCTGCTCACTTTAGGCTTCCTGACCCCACCGGGGGCCAGGTGAGGAGATCCCAACCTCCTCAGTGGCTAGGATGACAGAAGTGAGCCACCAGGCCTGGGGGAGATTTTAACCGAGGAGACAAATGGCTCTGAGGTGAGCCAACCCTCAAGCCACATCGCCACAGCACCAGACTGCTTCCTGCTTCCCCTCACTCGTCTAATTCTTTCATGAGGCTCATCCGATTCCTAGATGGTTCTTCTTTATGTGGGAACCATTGTTCACGTTTGTTAAGTTTAAGATATTTTATAGATTCACAGATAGGGAGCTGGTTTGTTTGAAAATAAGGAGGACTTTTAGCAGGAATAAACTAGTGTTTAATGACATAAAATGAGATGTCCAGAGATAACGTTTTTCTTTGCACATTCTGTTTCAAGTTAATGGCAATGTACAAAGATCAACTCTTCTAGTATTCAACATACTAGGTCAATTCACTTAGAAGTTAGAATTTCCTTGCCATATAGTGTTATTCCTGATCTTGATGAGGCTTTATTTGACATTTTCTGTGAATGACGTTAACTTATGCATGGGTTTTCAGAGCTTGCATATATTTATATATAATATACATGTGTTATGCACGTATGTACTGCAGGCCTGCACTACAGACACATGTAGGCATAAATACATGCATAGCTATACATGTGTGCACAAATACTTATGCATCCCTATCTATGTGCACATTTACACACATATATTGTTACATAACATGCAAAAATTGTGTACCCACGTGTTTAACACCTTTATAATTGTGCCTTTTATATATATATATTATATACACATGCATATGTGGCACATTGTCCACACGAGATGGAAACAGCCGTCTTACACACCTTAGTCACACACACGCACACACCGGAATGCCAGCCCACATTTCCTCCTTGGTAAACTCTTTTCCTAACTGCTTGGTTCCACGGTTGCATTGTGGGAGGTGCCAAGGCAGCCGCGTTCCTGTGTAAACCCGCCAGCCTTCATGGAACCTGCCAACTCGTGTAACTGTTGGCCATCTGAGTTGTTCAGTTCTCTGGTGGATGAGAACTAAGGACATGGATGAGCTTGAGAGTAGAGGAGGAGCTGCTGGCAGACCCTCGCCCAGCCGGCAGCCTGAGCAGGGCGGGGGGGGGGAGAAAGGGGGGGCTGCAGCTCCACACCAGAGCCAGCCACACCAGGGCTCTGCCTCCTCCCTCAGGACAGCGGGCTAATAGGAGCACCAGATTTATAAATATTGGCTTTGAGCTCACAGGTGTCTTGTTTGGTAATAATAAGAAATATTTATGACCTTTCCTGTCAGTGGGGCACATTATTGCCTGTAAATTGCCAGATGCGATGTTTAACATTTACAGATGGCGGGGGTTCATCTGCTCCTACCATCATTTCATGGTGGATGCTGTCCTGTCCTTCTTGAGAAATATTATCTTCCAGGTGGCAATTTCTTTTTTTATTCCTAAATTACAGAAACGCTTTGAGCAAGCCAACGAACGGCTTATTGTGTGGGTGCCGATGCGGAGCGGTGGGACTGTGTCAGGCTGGTGTGGGCCTGGGCGGGAGCGTGGAGGGGAGGCGTGTCCCCTCCGCTGTCCGGGGAGGGGGTCCCCGTGACTGTGGCGGCCCACCCCCCCAATGCCATATTTGTCTAGCTCTACAAAGCAAACTTTGTTCAGTTCATGAGACAGAGTAGAAAAATCCATGTGCATTGCTGGTGTAGCTAAATGGCCGGCCTGCAGGGAAGGGGATGGGCTGGCCCCGTTCAGACAGTTCCTTTCTAATGCGATGGCCGCCATGATTTTCCTGTGTGTGTGTGTGTGTGTGTGTGTGTGTGTGTGTGTGTGTGTGTGTGTGTGTGTTGTGGAAACTGAACCCAGGGCCTGCTTGTGCTTGCGCGTTCTCGTGGTGTGGAGATAGCTGCCCAGGCCGACCTTGAACCCAGCGTCCTTCTGCCCTCTGCTCTCCTTTTCCCCCCTTTCATTTTTCTCTTGTCTTTTATTTCCATCAGATGAGAGCTAGGGTGACTAGAGCTGTGACAGAAACCAGTTCTCAGTGTTGTGCAGCTGCAGAACACAAACTGGACATTGATGTCATGGCCAGACGCACGATCCACAGGGCAGAGCCCTGTGCTGCCCCCTCCCGCAGGCCCAGGGCGCCTGGGCAGAGCCCTGTGGCCCCCCCCCGCCCCCCGCAGGCCCAGGGCTGAGTCCGGTCTGCAGGGCGCCCTGAGGCCAGCCACACCTCCCTGGTGTTTTGCATAATGCATTTTCTTTTGTTGAAAGAACCTGAATGAATCTTTGCTTCTCACTGAAAGCCCCGCAGCCACCTAAGCAACATAAAATAGTCCAAATTATAATCTTCTTAAAACTCATGCCTGTGGCGCCTCATGGGCAAACATGTGGGTGGAGGTCATGAGAAATGACACTGAGCGCGAGTCCATGTTGAGGCTTCAGGGAGCACACCCAGACCTTGGTTTCCTCCTCCTCCTCCTCCCCCCACCCCGTCATCTTCCTCCTCCTCCTCCCTCTCCTCCCCCCTCCCCTCCTAGCTTCTCCTCTCCCCTTGCTGTGCTGCCTTCTCCTGTCCTCCTTGCCTCACCTCATTTCTGCCTCTTCTCGTCAGATTTTGTCCATCAGAATATTTCACAGCAGCGTTGCTGTGTTAGTGTTATGAACAGTGATGATGTTATCAAAAGCCTAAGTTTTGTTGAAAGAAAATAATTGTAGAGAAGAGGGGAGAAGTTGCTTACAAACTTTCACAAAAATATCAGAAACTGGACTATGTAAGAACAGGCCTGTGGTTTCATGTATGCCTTGGGGCGTATTGCCAGTATCTAATTGCTGAACATTAATTATAAATATAATGACATTAATTCAGCGTAATTTTTTAAAAAGAATTTATTAACATTGATTTTTATATCATATTTCAAAAGTCGTGTTTAACAAATGAGTATTCAAGAAGGGAATCTCTATATACAATCACTGGCACATAGATTTTGAAACATAATTAAAATTAAGCTGAGGGTTTGTATGTCATCGACACATATTAACCTATGTAATAAAATGTGTCTATACAGTGTAATTTTTATACGAGTAAAGACCTCTGATGCTTGGTAACAGTTTTGAGACAGCTTCAAGCAATAAACCCAACTGCAAAGAAAATCAACATACATCTAATTATCAGATAAATAAGAAATTATTTGGCACAAAGGGATGGACACTTCAAAGCCATAAAGTTGCTACTACATTTTAAGACCAAATTAATATAGTTCGTTAAAAATTTAACACAAAAGTATTTTGCAAGTCTGTCTCTTAATTATAAGTAGTATGAATTAATGTTTAGGTTCATGACTGTGTGACTAAAACTTCATTTTTGAGTTTAAAACTTTATTTTTGCATAGTTGAAATAAAACAATTTGTAAAATTTTATAGAGAAATGAATATCTGATGGCTTCATTTTCTGGTTAGCTTAAAATGGTTTATTCCATGTCTGGACTAATTACCGAAACTCTGAATCTATAAATTGACATACTAGAGAAAATATTTTAGTGTCTTCTAAATTTAATGAGTATTTCACGCAAAGTTTATCCACGGGAAGTTTAGTTCACAGTTGAAGTTGCCCTGTGGGTCTTCCGTGAGTGTAAATCCTCTCTCTGTGCAGTTATCTTATTTGGAGACGCGTCCACTCTGAGCCACCTCCATTATTCTCCCTCTTGGGCTGGCGCATTGGGGGCATCGGCGGGAAGTCGGGTGGTTGGGCTGCAGTGGCCAGTGAGCCAGGCATGCGGGGCGGTGAGGCGTCTGACCGCGTCAGCTCTGAGCGCCCATCCCCCTTGCCTGAAATCCCCAACATCTGACAGTTGTCACTGGAACTGGAGAGCCTCCCCACGGGTCTGCAGACCCCCGCACACCGTGTTGGCGTTTGAAAGGTGCTGTATCATTCCAAAGGTACTGTAACGGCAGAATGTGCCGCCATGTGTGTACCTAGTTAGATGCCAGTGATGAGCTTGAAATCCATTCCTGGTGTCCCTCTGGAGTCTTCTCACAGGAGGAGTCAGGGCCAGCATGGCGCGTGCTTGCTTGCCGGGTTGGTCTTGTGAAATGAGCTGAAGCTCTGGCTGAAGAAGCATTTCAATGTTCTTGTCCTTTTCCCCATTTCCCACCTCATTCCTCCTCCCCACTCATTTATTTTAGTTCCTGTGAAAAGTAAAACAACAGCTATGAAGAATGACAGGAATTCAGTCCATAACCGAGGCCCGGGGTTTGGGGAGAGTGAGGCCCCGCCGCCCGTCTCCTCCTGGATTCACAGCAGACTGGTGCTGAGTCCCCAGCCAGCGAGGCCTGGCTGTCTCTTACCCGCCTCGCCGGCTCGCATTCGGGTCTGTTTCGTGTCCTTCTCTCCAGACTCCTCTCGCTCTCATTTCCTGTTCTTTCCCTACTCTTAGAACCACTTCTCTGTGCCCAGTGACCCGGTTTAATTATTAATATGGCTACGCGGCGAATGAGCAACAGGAAGGGCAAGCAAAGTTCAACCAATCCATAAACGGTGTACCCTGGATTTTACTCTAAAGCACTCTTGAACATTGTACAATTTAAAAAGACTGTGTTTAATAGAGGGAGACCTAAAAGGCCACTTTAAGTTCTTAAGAACTATGAACGCCATGTTATATATTCTACATGAATGCTTTACCAACCACTACAACTTCATGCTTCAAAAAATAAAAACAAAGCCCAACACTTGAAATATAAATGAAAATATTTAAAAGGAGAAATAGCAATAGATGAAGAAGCAAATACATACCACAGGCTTGTTCTCAATTATTGTACAAATTGTGCTAAATTATGATGAGCCAGACAGCAGCCTGGGCCCCAGCAAAGCAGAGCCCTGGAAGGCAGAGCCACCTGCAGTGAGGTGGGGGTGGGGTGGAGGTGACGTCCCTGCAGTGAGGTGGGGGGGGGTTGAGGACAGACACCCACCCTGGGCAGGCGAGGAGTGGTCTCTGACGCTCTGTCGTGTCACTGTGCATTGGGCACAAAGCTACAAGAGTGAGAGGCCGAGTTCTCGCCCCTGTCCTGGCACACGCTCACTGGAGCTCCTGCTGCAGGCAGAGGCTGGTGTGGAGTTCAGGGCAAGCTGGAGGCAGTGCAGGGAGCGCGGGCCCAGGCCGGCGGGTGGCACCAGCTCCGCGCGGCTGACGAAGGCGCAGACGCACAGATTTACAGGGCGCCACTGACATTTACAGCCCTTGGAAGCCTCACATGAAATTCTCTCCTGCAAGAAGTTTGGTTTTGCTTTGTTAGAAATACCTAATAAAAAGAAATTCCTCTGTGCCTAAATCAACACGTCAGCACGTTCACGGGGCCCAGAAGCATTCATGTTTTTCAACACCCAAACATGTAATATTTTAACTTTGGGTAAGTGGTCACTGTATTAGTGAGGAGAGTTTTATTTCTTTAAAGAACGTGACGTCTCGTAGGTTTAGGGACCCTGTAATTTACGGAGTGACACAATATGACTTTCAGCGAACACCACGCAGAGGAGTTGATGTGGAGGTCAGCGCCATGGTCTGTGTGGAGGTCACTCCCCTGCCAGGCATGGCGGCTCGGCCCGGGGCAGAGCTCGGGTTCAGAGGGTTGCAGGCACCAGCGCCGCCTTCCAGGACAGCACCTGCACTAGGTCAAGTCACGGCCCAGGGGCGCTGGCACCCCCGGGCCCAACCCTGCCCGCTGAGTGCGGGACTCCCCCAGGAGTTCAGGGTGAGCGCGGTGCTTGCTCATAGGTTTCTTTATACTTTTTTGGAGAAACCCCAAGTCCATGATTTCTCCAGTGAACCTCCGTGTGTCCTTGCCTCAGTAGCTGAGAATGTCTTACGTTTTGAAGATCCTTTCAGTATGTCCAGGGTCGATGTCCCTGGTAAACAAGGTCACAGGACCAGTCTTCGCCCAGTACTGGGGAAAACACGTGGTGACGCCTATTAAAGGCCAGTATGTGATAGGACCACAGTAAGGCCTCTGGGGACACCCCCGTACGTCATCGAGGATTCCCAGGGCTTGTTCTGGTGGGTTTACTTATTGAGCAGACACGGTTACCTAGAGGAAAACCATGTCCCAGGGGGAGGGAAGTTTCCTGGAGCGCACGAGTTTCTCTGCTGGACCTGTCCACTGCTGCTGCCATTTGAACGAGTCAGCCAGGCGTAGTTCTGTAACCGCGTGTGCCTGCCTCGGGGTTTAACCACATGTGCAGCGCTTTCTTGGACGTATCTGGCAAGTGTGCAGAGGGTGGACTGGACTGGCTTCCCCGAGGAGGCCAGCTCGCCTCCGTTCTGCTGTAATTGTGGGGTGGGGCGGGTCTGGGATGAGCTGGCGTGGCACTGCGCATTTGTAAGCAAAGCCCTCTCACAGGGAACCCCTCTGCCGCATCCCTTACACATTTAACCTTACAAAATGTAGCTGAGCATGAGCCAAGCAGGTGTGCTTTTCTCTCACCCCCAGGATCCCATAAAAGGGCGAATTCAGGCTGACTGTGAGCTCGCATCCCCACCCGGGGGCCCACCCCTCACCCCGGCCCCACCGCCCCAGGGAACGGCTCCCTGCACTCCTGAAATCCATTCTGCTTTCTTTTCTTCTCTGCTTTTTTCTGGTGATTTTGCTTATTCATAGTTAAGTAGGGTCACAAAAGCCACCGCCCTGGTGTGCATGCATGCATGTGTGTGTGTGTGCATGTGTGTATGCGTGCATGCGTGTGTGTGCGCGCATATGTGTGTGCATGTGTGCGTGCATGCATGTGTGCATGTATGTGTGTGCGTGCATGTGTATGCATCCGTGTGTGTGCATGTGTGTGCGTGTGTGCGTGTGTGTGCGTGCATGCATGCGTGTGTGCGTGTATGTGTGTGCATGTATGTGTTTGCGCATGTGTGTATACATGCATGCATGCATGTGTGTGAGTGCTTCGATCCGTGGAAAGCTGGTAGAGCTTCATTTCCCCAAATCTGTGCATTTCTCTCCACGTGCCCACAGCTCATGCCGTCTCACTGTGTGAGGACGTCTTCACTCCTTCTGTCTCGTCCTGCCTGTCCTGTCTCCAGCTCAGCTAAATGACTTACGGATTTAGCCAGCTGAAACAGTCTAAGCTCCTTCTCCCCAAGAGAATTGGATTTTGAGACCAATGTAGAAAAAAGAAAATGCTTCCCAGCTGAAGGAAGCACATGCTGTTTTGTTCTTACCATCCTCATTCTAAAAGTGAACATTTCAGGAAAGGAGTTAAATTAGGGGGGAAAGGTGCATATCTGCTCTGGTCAGTGCTGGGGTGCACATTCAGGAGTCCACAGCCTAACGCCCATCAGTGCAGAGGTTAGCTCTGCGTTAGGGCAGTGGGGCCGGGCCCGGGCCAGCCCTGGCCTCTAGCTCTGCCTCTGCCTCTGCCTCTGCCTCACTCACATCTCTTTCCAAGTTGTTCTGTTAGGCAAACCCGGGCCTGAGACCGTCTCATTTGTGCTCATGAAGAACTTCCCATGTGAAGAAGTCACATTTCTTTTTGGGTGGTGGGGCTTGAACTCTGTGCCCGAGCACTGTCCCTGAGCTCTTCAGCTCAAGGCCACCCCCATCCCTGGAGCCACAGCCCCACTTCCCACTTTCAGGAGTTTAACTGGGGATGAGAGTCTCAGGTTCTTTCCTGCCCGGGCTGGCTTTGGGCCTCGATCCTCAGATCTCAGCCTCCAGAGCAGCCAGGATGGCAGGCGAGAGCGACTGCAGCCGGCTTCCACTCACATTTCTGTCATGAGTGACTGTGGTTAGATTTAGAACCGCTCCGCGCCCTCCCAGTGCTGGCAGCTGACGGCTGGAGCCGTGGCGGCGGGGAGGCCCTGTGGCTGGATGTTGGGTGAGCGCGGGTAGGACCACCTCCTGTCAGACCCCCTGGCCCTCCCCACACCTCTGTCAAGGAACTCCCCCCGCCTGCCCAGTGACTGAGCTGCACCTCTGGGTGGGTCTCCAGTGTGCAGAGAGCCTCAGTGTCGCAGCAGGGGACAGAAAGTTGAGCGTACATGGATGCTAAAGCACATTGTGCTTAAGCCATGGTTGGTCGCCGTATTTCCCGAGCAATGGCAGGCCTGCTTGGTCGGTGTCATCGCCGGGCCCTGGGCCTGGGTTCGAGGGGCAGCAGGAGCTTGGTGCTTCCACCCAAGACAAATGCCGTGCGTTCCCGTCCCTGTCCCGGTCCAGCGGGTCCATCACAAGGTGGAGCATCGCTGGTGGAGCACGTCCACTCCTGTGCCAGCCCTCGTCAGCTGGGTGCGTGATGCTCCCCACCCCCCCTCCTCCCTGGGCGTGACACCAGACCGGTGACACAGGGGCACGGCAGGACTCGAGAGCCCAGTGTGGGATGTGGTTCTCGCTCCTGACTGCAGGATTTTATATTTGTCATCTTATTTCCCTTTAAGAAGAGATTGACATTTCTTTTAATTTTGTATTGCTGTATGCTGGTCATAACTGCCTCAGTGCTTGCTTTTCTGGAGAGCCGTGTGTGTGTGTGTGTGTGTGTGTGTGTGTGTGTGTGTGTGTATCATACATAGATGTATGTATGGTATCTGAATATGTAGATATATAGATAGATAGATAATCCTCTAATACTGAGGTTTGAATTCTGGGGCTCCTAGAACTCGCTCCTCCGGTGTATGTTGGGTTTAGGCTTTAAAAGCATTGCTGTGTCACACAGACTGGTCTCAAGCGATCCCTGCACTTTAGCCTCCTGTGCTGGAGCTGGGGGTGTGAGCCTCTGCACCACGTGGAAAACGGATGTTCACACAAGGTGTTTGGACTTGAAACCATCACCTGTTAACTTTAATTCAGATTCGTTGTGTCCTCATTCCTCCTTTTCTATTTCCTAAGCCCTCAAATGAAACAGTAAAATTGAATGCACACACACACACACACACACACACACACACACACACCCCTGAGAGAGGAAATCACAGTGAAGGTGGAAGGGGGGAGCTCAAGAGGGGAGATGGGGAGGCAGAGGCTGTGGTCAGTGGAGGTCTTAGGCAGGAGGGACAGACGCAGGACAGAAGGAGTGGCCGAGGACGGGTGCTCGGTGGCAGAACCTGAAGGTGGACCAGAGGGCCTGTGTCGAGCGAGTTTGCTAGCTAAGGAACGCTTTGGCAGAGCTCCTGAGCTGTGTCGTGTGGAAATGCAAGGCGGGAAAGTTCTGTGCATGGATGTATCCCAGGCACAGTACCCAGGACCCATCTGCCCGGTGATACTGATTAACAGTGCATGAAGCAGGCCCCAGATGCCAGCCAGATGTGGAGGAAAGCTGATGCTGCTTGACTGGTGGAGAAAGGTATAACTCATGTGGACTCCGACACACACAGCGGGGCGAGTGGAAAGCCCCCCCCCCGAATCCCCGCCCTGTGCCACAATTCTCCTTAGCTGAAAAAGATGCAGAAAGACGTGGTACACATTCAGGCCTGAGAGAAATGAGGGCAGAAACAGAAACCTCTTACATGAATGGATGGATAAATACACCCATTACAACTTAAAGCTAGCCAAGTATTTAATCGGTGACAATGTACATTCCACCCGGGTTTGGAGACAACGCCAGAAGAGCAGTTCAGCAATTCAGGTAGCTCTAAGGGGAAGAAAATGAATCAAGTAAACCTATGGACTCCGCCAGGGAAAAAAACCTTTATAAAGCTGAATAATTAAAAATTTCAGCAGACATAACAGAGAAACCTAACTTAGCAAAATCAATATTTGTGATTAATATTAAGTATGTTTGTTATTTACAGTCTTCTTCCCTTACATGCAGATAACTAGAAACTAGGATATCATTTGTAAAAACTAAACCTCCTGATGTGCTTTGGTAGCCTGGTCTGATGTCGCCATGGTCGTGTAAGGTTCTCAGATGACAGTACAGGTAACGGGGACACAGCCAGTGTTTTTTCTCATTATAAACAGGGAGAGGACGAGACAACCATCAACCATGATGCACAGTTTATTTTATTTTTGATCATGGGACTCGAGCTCTGGGCCTGGGCGCTGCCCTGGGCTCGTCAGCGCCACTTGTGGGTTTCTGGGGGTTCATTGGAGGCAGGAGTCTCGTGGACTTTCCTGTCCACTGGAGCCGTGGCTTTGAACCGTGACCCTCAGATCTCAGCCTCCTGAGCGGGTAGGATGCCAGGCGAGAGCCGCCACGCCTGGCGTGAAGTCCTAATCACCAGGGCTGAATCAGCAGACGCTCGGCTGCTGGTGTGCTGTGAAGGTGGAGAGGACGGAGGTTCAGAACACTCACCCAGCTGCTGGCCTCCACGCACTCGGGAACACAGTCCAGTCTGCTGGTGGATAGGGACCACAGCTCCTTGTGGACAGGTTGTGGGGGAGGAGGAGGGGGAGGAGGGAGAGGAAGAGGAGGGAGAGGAAGAGGAAGAGGAGGGGGAGGAGGGGAGGAGGAGGAGGAAGAAGAGGGGGAAGAAAGGAAGAGGAGGGGGAGGAGGAGGAGGAGAAACAGGAGGGGAGGAGAGGAAGAGGAGGGGGAGGAGGAGGGGAAGGAGGAGGAGAAGGAGGAGGAGGGGGAGGAGGAGGAGGAAGAGGAGGAGGGGGAGGAGGAGGAGGAAGGGGAGGAGGAGGAGGAGGAAGAGGAAGGGGAGGAAGAGGAGGGGGAGGAAGAGGAGGGGGAGGAAGAGGAAGAAGAGGGGGAAGAAAGGAAGAGGAGGGGGAGGAGGAGGTGGAGGAAAAGGAGGGGAGGAGAGGAGGAGGACAAAAAGGAGGGGAGGAGAGGAAGAGGACGGGGAGGAGGAGGGGAAGGAGCAGGGGAAGGAGGAGGAAGTCATGGTGTACACTAGTCTCAGGTCATGGTGTACTCTAGTCTCAGGTCACGGTGTACTCTATGCTCAGGTCGTGGTGTACTCTATTTTCAGGTCGTGGTGTACTCTGTGACTGTATTCTCAGGTCGTGGTGTAGTTTATTCTCAGGTCATGGTGTAGTCTATACTCAGGTCATGGTGTACTCTAGTCTCAGGTCATGGTGTACTCTATTCCCAGGTCACGGTGTACTCTGTGCTCAGGTCGTGGTGTAGTCTATACTCAGGTCGTGGTATACTCTATTCCCAGGTCATGGTGTACTCTATGGTCAGGTCACGGTGTACTCTGTGCTCAGGTCATGGTGTACTCTATTCCCAGGTCACGGTGTACTCTAGTCTCAGGTCATGGTGTCCTCTAGTCTCAGGTCATGGTGTACTCTAGTCTCAGGTCATGGTGTACTCTATGGTCAGGTCACGGTGTACTCTAGTCTCAGGTCACGGTGTACTCTGTGCTCAGGTCATGGTGTACTCTATTCCCAGGTCACGGTGTACTCTAGTCTCAGGTCACGGTGTACTCTAGTCTCAGGTCATGGTGTACTCTATGGTCAGGTCACGGTGTACTCTAGTCTCAGGTCACGGTGTACTCTGTGCTCAGGTCGTGGTGTAGTCTATTCCCAGGTCATGGTGTACTCTAGTCTCAGGTCATGGTGTACTCTAGTCTCAGGTCACAGTGTACTCTGTGCTCAGGTCATGGTGTACTCTAGTCTCAGGTCATGGTGTACTCTATTCCCAGGTCATGGTGTACTCTAGTCTCAGGTCATGGTGTACTCTAGTCTCAGGTCACGGTGTACTCTAGTCTCAGGTCATGGTGTACTCTAGTCTCAGGTCACGGTGTACTCTGTGCTCAGGTCATGGTGTACTCTATTCCCAGGTCATGGTGTACTCTAGTCTCAGGTCATGGTGTACTCTAGTCTCAGGTCACGGTGTACTCTATGGTCAGGTCACGGTGTACTCTAGTCTCAGGTCGTGGTGTAGTCTATTCTCAGGTCACGGTGTACTCTAGTCTCAGGTCACGGTGTACTCTGTGCTCAGGTCATGGTGTACTCTAGTCTCAGGTCGTGGTGTACTCTAGTCTCAGGTCGTGGTGTACTCTGTGCTCAGGTCATGGTGTACTCTAGTCTCAGGTCACGGTGTACTCTAGTCTCAGGTCGTGGTGTACTCTATTCCCAGGTCGTGGTGTACTCTAGTCTCAGGTCACGGTGTACTCTAGTCTCAGGTCATGGTGTAGTCTATACTCAGGTCGTGGTGTACTCTATTCCCAGGTCATGGTGTACTCTAAGGTCAGGTCACGGTGTACTCTAGTCTCAGGTCACGGTGTACTCTGTGCTCAGGTCACGGTGTACTCTAGTCTCAGGTCACGGTGTACTCTAGTCTCAGGTCATGGTGTAGTCTATACTCAGGTCGTGGTGTACTCTATTCCCAGGTCATGGTGTACTCTAAGGTCAGGTCACGGTGTACTCTAGTCTCAGGTCACGGTGTACTCTGTGCTCAGGTCATGGTGTACTCTATTCCCAGGTCATGGTGTACTCTAGTCTCAGGTCATGGTGTACTCTAGTCTCAGGTCACGGTGTACTCTGTGCTCAGGTCATGGTGTACTCTATCCCAGGTCATGGTGTACTCTAGTCTCAGGTCACGGTATACTCTATGGTCAGGTCACGGTGTACTCTAGTCTCAGGTCATGGTGTACTCTAGTCTCAGGTCACGGTGTACTCTAGACTCAGGTCACGGTGTACTCTAGTCTCAGGTCACGGTGTACTCTAGACTCAGGTCACGGTGTACTCTAGACTCAGGTCACGGTGTACTCTAGTCTCAGGTCACGGTGTACTCTGTGCTCAGGTCATGGTGTACTCTATTCCCAGGTCACGGTGTACTCTAGTCTCAGGTCACGGTGTACTCTACTCTCAGGTCATGGTGTACTCTATTCCCAGGTCATGGTGTAGTCTATTCTCAGGTCATGGTGTACTCTATTCCCAGGTCACGGTGTACTCTAGTCTCAGGTCACGGTGTACTCTATGGTCAGGTCACGGTGTACTCTAGTCTCAGGTCACGGTGTACTCTAGTCTCAGGTCACGGTGTACTCTAGTCTCAGGTCACGGTGTTCTCTAGTCTCAGGTCATGGTGTACTCTGTGCTCAGGTCATGGTGTACTCTATTTTCAGGTCGTGGTGTACTCTGTGACTGTATTCTCAGGTCGTGGTGTAGTTTATTCTCAGGTCATGGTGTAGTCTATACTCAGGTCATGGTGTACTCTAGTCTCAGGTCATGGTGTACTCTATTCCCAGGTCACGGTGTACTCTGTGCTCAGGTCACGGTGTACTCTAGTCTCAGGTCACGGTGTACTCTATTCCCAGGTCATGGTGTACTCTATGGTCAGGTCACGGTGTACTCTAGTCTCAGGTCACGGTGTACTCTAGTCTCAGGTCATGGTGTACTCTATTCCCAGGTCATGGTGTACTCTAGTCTCAGGTCATGGTGTACTCTATTCCCAGGTCACGGTGTACTCTAGTCTCAGGTCACGGTATACTCTATGGTCAGGTCACGGTGTACTCTAGTCTCAGGTCATGGTGTACTCTATTCCCAGGTCATGGTGTACTCTAGTCTCAGGTCACGGTGTACTCTAGTCTCAGGTCATGGTGTAGTCTATACTCAGGTCGTGGTGTACTCTATTCCCAGGTCATGGTGTACTCTAAGGTCAGGTCACGGTGTACTCTAGTCTCAGGTCACGGTGTACTCTAGTCTCAGGTCACCGTGTTCTCTAGTCTCAGGTCACGGTGTACTCTAGTCTCAGGTCACGGTGTACTCTGTGCTCAGGTCATGGTGTACTCTATTCCCAGGTCATGGTGTACTCAAGTCTCAGGTCACGGTATACTCTATGGTCAGGTCACGGTGTACTCTAGTCTCAGGTCATGGTGTACTCTAGTCTCAGGTCACGGTGTACTCTAGACTCAGGTCACGGTGTACTCTAGACTCAGGTCACGGTGTACTCTAGTCTCAGGTCACGGTGTACTCTATTCCCAGGTCATGGTGTACTCTATGGTCATGTCACGGTGTACTCTAGTCTCAGGTCATGGTGTACTCTATGGTCAGGTCACGGTGTACTCTAGTCTCAGGTCACGGTGTACTCTAGTCTCAGGTCATGGTGTACTCTAGTCTCAGGTCATGGTGTACTCTGTGCTCAGGTCACGGTGTACTCTAGTCTCAGGTCACGGTGTACTCTGTGCTCAGGTCATGGTGTACTCTAGTCTCAGGTCGTGGTGTACTCTAGTCTCAGGTCGTGGTGTACTCTGTGCTCAGGTCATGGTGTACTCTAGTCTCAGGTCACGGTGTACTCTAGTCTCAGGTCGTGGTGTACTCTATTCCCAGGTCGTGGTGTACTCTAGTCTCAGGTCACGGTGTACTCTAGTCTCAGGTCATGGTGTAGTCTATACTCAGGTCGTGGTGTACTCTATTCCCAGGTCATGGTGTACTCTAAGGTCAGGTCACGGTGTACTCTAGTCTCAGGTCACGGTGTACTCTGTGCTCAGGTCACGGTGTACTCTAGTCTCAGGTCACGGTGTACTCTAGTCTCAGGTCATGGTGTAGTCTATACTCAGGTCGTGGTGTACTCTATTCCCAGGTCATGGTGTACTCTAAGGTCAGGTCACGGTGTACTCTAGTCTCAGGTCACGGTGTACTCTGTGCTCAGGTCATGGTGTACTCTATTCCCAGGTCATGGTGTACTCTAGTCTCAGGTCATGGTGTACTCTAGTCTCAGGTCACGGTGTACTCTGTGCTCAGGTCATGGTGTACTCTATCCCAGGTCATGGTGTACTCTAGTCTCAGGTCACGGTATACTCTATGGTCAGGTCACGGTGTACTCTAGTCTCAGGTCATGGTGTACTCTAGTCTCAGGTCACGGTGTACTCTAGACTCAGGTCACGGTGTACTCTAGTCTCAGGTCACGGTGTACTCTAGACTCAGGTCACGGTGTACTCTAGACTCAGGTCACGGTGTACTCTAGTCTCAGGTCACGGTGTACTCTGTGCTCAGGTCATGGTGTACTCTATTCCCAGGTCACGGTGTACTCTAGTCTCAGGTCACGGTGTACTCTACTCTCAGGTCATGGTGTACTCTATTCCCAGGTCATGGTGTAGTCTATTCTCAGGTCATGGTGTACTCTATTCCCAGGTCACGGTGTACTCTAGTCTCAGGTCACGGTGTACTCTATGGTCAGGTCACGGTGTACTCTAGTCTCAGGTCACGGTGTACTCTAGTCTCAGGTCACGGTGTACTCTAGTCTCAGGTCACGGTGTTCTCTAGTCTCAGGTCATGGTGTACTCTGTGCTCAGGTCATGGTGTACTCTATTTTCAGGTCGTGGTGTACTCTGTGACTGTATTCTCAGGTCGTGGTGTAGTTTATTCTCAGGTCATGGTGTAGTCTATACTCAGGTCATGGTGTACTCTAGTCTCAGGTCATGGTGTACTCTATTCCCAGGTCACGGTGTACTCTGTGCTCAGGTCACGGTGTACTCTAGTCTCAGGTCACGGTGTACTCTATTCCCAGGTCATGGTGTACTCTATGGTCAGGTCACGGTGTACTCTAGTCTCAGGTCACGGTGTACTCTAGTCTCAGGTCATGGTGTACTCTATTCCCAGGTCATGGTGTACTCTAGTCTCAGGTCATGGTGTACTCTATTCCCAGGTCACGGTGTACTCTAGTCTCAGGTCACGGTATACTCTATGGTCAGGTCACGGTGTACTCTAGTCTCAGGTCATGGTGTACTCTATTCCCAGGTCATGGTGTACTCTAGTCTCAGGTCACGGTGTACTCTAGTCTCAGGTCATGGTGTAGTCTATACTCAGGTCGTGGTGTACTCTATTCCCAGGTCATGGTGTACTCTAAGGTCAGGTCACGGTGTACTCTAGTCTCAGGTCACGGTGTACTCTAGTCTCAGGTCACCGTGTTCTCTAGTCTCAGGTCACGGTGTACTCTAGTCTCAGGTCACGGTGTACTCTGTGCTCAGGTCATGGTGTACTCTATTCCCAGGTCATGGTGTACTCAAGTCTCAGGTCACGGTATACTCTATGGTCAGGTCACGGTGTACTCTAGTCTCAGGTCATGGTGTACTCTAGTCTCAGGTCACGGTGTACTCTAGACTCAGGTCACGGTGTACTCTAGACTCAGGTCACGGTGTACTCTAGTCTCAGGTCACGGTGTACTCTATTCCCAGGTCATGGTGTACTCTATGGTCATGTCACGGTGTACTCTAGTCTCAGGTCATGGTGTACTCTATGGTCAGGTCACGGTGTACTCTAGTCTCAGGTCACGGTGTACTCTAGTCTCAGGTCATGGTGTACTCTAGTCTCAGGTCATGGTGTACTCTGTGCTCAGGTCACGGTGTACTCTGTGCTCAGGTCACGGTGTACTCTAGTCTCAGGTCACGGTGTACTCTAGTCTCAGGTCACGGTGTACTCTAGTCTCAGGTCATGGTGTACTCTATTCCCAGGTCACGGTGTACTCTATTCCCAGGTCATGGTGTACTCTAGTCTCAGGTCACGGTGTACTCTAGTCTCAGGTCATGGTGTAGTCTATACTCAGGTCGTGGTGTACTCTGTTCCCAGGTCATGGTGTACTCTAAGGTCAGGTCACGGTGTACTCTAGTCTCAGGTCACGGTGTACTCTAGTCTCAGGTCACCGTGTTCTCTAGTCTCAGGTCACGGTGTACTCTAGTCTCAGGTCACGGTGTACTCTGTGCTCAGGTCATGGTGTACTCTATTCCCAGGTCATGGTGTACTCAAGTCTCAGGTCACGGTATACTCTATGGTCAGGTCACGGTGTACTCTAGTCTCAGGTCATGGTGTACTCTAGTCTCAGGTCACGGTGTACTCTAGACTCAGGTCACGGTGTACTCTAGACTCAGGTCACGGTGTACTCTAGTCTCAGGTCACGGTGTACTCTGTGCTCAGGTCACAGTGTACTCTATTCCCAGGTCACGGTGTACTCTAGTCTCAGGTCACGGTGTACTCTACTCTCAGGTCATGGTGTACTCTATTCCCAGGTCATGGTGTACTCTAGTCTCAGGTCACGGTATACTCTATGGTCAGGTCACGGTGTACTCTAGTCTCAGGTCATGGTGTACTCTAGTCTCAGGTCATGGTGTACTCTATTCCCAGGTCACGGTGTACTCTAGTCTCAGGTCACGGTGTACTCTACTCTCAGGTCATGGTGTACTCTATTCCCAGGTCACGGTGTACTCTATTCCCAGGTCACGGTGTACTCTAGTCTCAGGTCACGGTGTACTCTACTCTCAGGTCATGGTGTACTCTATGGTCAGGTCACGGGGTACTCTATGGTCAGGTCACGGTGTACTCTAGTCTCAGGTCATGGTGTACTCTATGGTCAGGTCACGGTGTACTCTAGTCTCAGGTCACGGTGTACTCTAGTCTCAGGTCATGGTGTACTCTATTCCCAGGTCACGGTGTACTCTAGTCTCAGGTCATGGTGTACTCTATTCCCAGGTCACGGTGTACTCTAGTCTCAGGTCACGGTGTACTCTATTCCCAGGTCATGGTGTACTCTATGGTCATGTCACGGTGTACTCTAGTCTCAGGTCATGGTGTACTCTATGGTCAGGTCACGGTGTACTCTAGTCTCAGGTCATGGTGTACTCTATGGTCAGGTCACGGTGTACTCTAGTCTCAGGTCACGGTGTACTCTAGTCTCAGGTCATGGTGTACTCTGTGCTCAGGTCACGGTGTACTCTGTGCTCAGGTCACGGTGTACTCTGTGCTCAGGTCACGGTGTACTCTAGTCTCAGGTCATGGTGTACTCTGTGCTCAGGTCACGGTGTACTCTAGTCTCAGGTCACGGTGTACTCTAGTCTCAGGTCACGGTGTACTCTGTGCTCAGGTCATGGTGTACTCTATTCCCAGGTCATGGTGTACTCTATGGTCAGGTCACGGTGTACTCTAGTCTCAGGTCATGGTGTACTCTATGGTCAGGTCACGGTGTACTCTAGTCTCAGGTCACGGTGTACTCTAGTCTCAGGTCACGGTGTACTCTAGTCTCAGGTCATGGTGTACTCTAGTCTCAGGTCATGGTGTACTCTATTCCCAGGTCACGGTGTACTCTATTCCCAGGTCACGGTGTACTCTAGTCTCAGGTCACGGTGTACTCTAGTCTCAGGTCATGGTGTACTCTATTCCCAGGTCACGGTGTACTCTAGTCTCAGGTCACGGTGTACTCTATTCCCAGGTCATGGTGTACTCTATGGTCATGTCACGGTGTACTCTAGTCTCAGGTCATGGTGTACTCTATGGTCAGGTCACGGTGTACTCTAGTCTCAGGTCACGGTGTACTCTAGTCTCAGGTCATGGTGTACTCTAGTCTCAGGTCATGGTGTACTCTGTGCTCAGGTCACGGTGTACTCTGTGCTCAGGTCACGGTGTACTCTAGTCTCAGGTCACGGTGTACTCTAGTCTCAGGTCATGGTGTACTCTATTCCCAGGTCACGGTGTACTCTAGTCTCAGGTCACGGTGTACTCTATTCCCAGGTCATGGTGTACTCTATGGTCATGTCACGGTGTACTCTAGTCTCAGGTCATGGTGTACTCTATGGTCAGGTCACGGTGTACTCTAGTCTCAGGTCATGGTGTACTCTATGGTCAGGTCACGGTGTACTCTAGTCTCAGGTCATGGTGTACTCTATGGTCAGGTCACGGTGTACTCTAGTCTCAGGTCACGGTGTACTCTAGTCTCAGGTCATGGTGTACTCTGTGCTCAGGTCACGGTGTACTCTGTGCTCAGGTCACGGTGTACTCTGTGCTCAGGTCACGGTGTACTCTAGTCTCAGGTCATGGTGTACTCTGTGCTCAGGTCACGGTGTACTCTAGTCTCAGGTCACGGTGTACTCTAGTCTCAGGTCACGGTGTACTCTGTGCTCAGGTCATGGTGTACTCTATTCCCAGGTCATGGTGTACTCTATGGTCAGGTCACGGTGTACTCTAGTCTCAGGTCATGGTGTACTCTATGGTCAGGTCACGGTGTACTCTAGTCTCAGGTCACGGTGTACTCTAGTCTCAGGTCACGGTGTACTCTAGTCTCAGGTCATGGTGTACTCTAGTCTCAGGTCATGGTGTACTCTATTCCCAGGTCACGGTGTACTCTAGTCTCAGGTCACGGTGTACTCTATTCCCAGGTCATGGTGTACTCTATGGTCATGTCACGGTGTACTCTAGTCTCAGGTCATGGTGTACTCTATGGTCAGGTCACGGTGTACTCTAGTCTCAGGTCACGGTGTACTCTAGTCTCAGGTCATGGTGTACTCTAGTCTCAGGTCATGGTGTACTCTGTGCTCAGGTCACGGTGTACTCTGTGCTCAGGTCACGGTGTACTCTAGTCTCAGGTCACGGTGTACTCTAGTCTCAGGTCACGGTGTACTCTATTCCCAGGTCACGGTGTACTCTAGTCTCAGGTCACGGTATACTCTATGGTCAGGTCACGGTGTACTCTAGTCTCAGGTCACGGTGTACTCTATTCCCAGGTCACGGTGTACTCTAGTCTCAGGTCACGGTGTACTCTAGTCTCAGGTCATGGTGTACTCTAGTCTCAGGTCACGGTGTACTCTAGTCTCAGGTCATGGTGTACTCTATGGTCAGGTCACGGGGTACTCTAGTCTCAGGTCACGGTGTACTCTAGTCTCAGGTCATGGTGTACTCTATTCCCAGGTCACGGTGTACTCTAGTCTCAGGTCACGGTGTACTCTATTCCCAGGTCATGGTGTACTCTATGGTCATGTCACGGTGTACTCTAGTCTCAGGTCATGGTGTACTCTATGGTCAGGTCACGGTGTACTCTAGTCTCAGGTCACGGTGTACTCTAGTCTCAGGTCACGGTGTACTCTAGTCTCAGGTCATGGTGTACTCTGTGCTCAGGTCACGGTGTACTCTGTGCTCAGGTCACGGTGTACTCTAGTCTCAGGTCACGGTGTACTCTAGTCTCAGGTCATGGTGTACTCTATTCCCAGGTCACGGTGTACTCTAGTCTCAGGTCACGGTATACTCTATGGTCAGGTCACGGTGTACTCTAGTCTCAGGTCACGGTGTACTCTATTCCCAGGTCACGGTGTACTCTAGTCTCAGGTCACGGTGTACTCTACTCTCAGGTCATGGTGTACTCTATGGTCAGGTCACGGGGTACTCTATGGTCAGGTCACGGTGTACTCTAGTCTCAGGTCATGGTGTACTCTATGGTCAGGTCACGGTGTACTCTAGTCTCAGGTCACGGTGTACTCTAGTCTCAGGTCATGGTGTACTCTATTCCCAGGTCACGGTGTACTCTAGTCTCAGGTCACGGTGTACTCTATTCCCAGGTCATGGTGTACTCTATGGTCATGTCACGGTGTACTCTAGTCTCAGGTCATGGTGTACTCTAGTCTCAGGTCAAGGTGTACTCTATGGTCAGGTCACGGTGTACTCTGTGCTCAGGTCACGGTGTACTCTATGGTCAGGTCACGGTGTACTCTAGTCTCAGGTCACGGTGTACTCTAGTCTCAGGTCACGGTGTTCTCTAGTCTCAGGTCACGGTGTACTCTACTCTCAGGTCATGGTGTACTCTATGGTCAGGTCACGGTGTACTCTAGTCTCAGGTCATGGTGTACTCTATGGTCAGGTCACGGTGTACTCTAGTCTCAGGTCACGGTGTACTCTAGTCTCAGGTCATGGTGTACTCTGTGCTCAGGTCACGGTGTACTCTGTGCTCAGGTCACGGTGTACTCTGTGCTCAGGTCACGGTGTACTCTAGTCTCAGGTCATGGTGTACTCTGTGCTCAGGTCACGGTGTACTCTAGTCTCAGGTCACGGTGTACTCTAGTCTCAGGTCACGGTGTACTCTGTGCTCAGGTCATGGTGTACTCTATTCCCAGGTCATGGTGTACTCTATGGTCAGGTCACGGTGTACTCTAGTCTCAGGTCATGGTGTACTCTATGGTCAGGTCACGGTGTACTCTAGTCTCAGGTCACGGTGTACTCTAGTCTCAGGTCATGGTGTAGTCTAGTCTCAGGTCATGGTGTACTCTATTCCCAGGTCACGGTGTACTCTAGTCTCAGGTCACGGTGTACTCTACTCTCAGGTCATGGTGTACTCTATTCCCAGGTCACGGTGTACTCTATTCCCAGGTCACGGTGTACTCTAGTCTCAGGTCACGGTGTACTCTACTCTCAGGTCATGGTGTACTCTATGGTCAGGTCACGGGGTACTCTATGGTCAGGTCACGGTGTACTCTAGTCTCAGGTCATGGTGTACTCTATGGTCAGGTCACGGTGTACTCTAGTCTCAGGTCATGGTGTACTCTAGTCTCAGGTCATGGTGTACTCTATTCCCAGGTCACGGTGTACTCTAGTCTCAGGTCACGGTGTACTCTATTCCCAGGTCATGGTGTACTCTATGGTCATGTCACGGTGTACTCTAGTCTCAGGTCATGGTGTACTCTATGGTCAGGTCACGGTGTACTCTAGTCTCAGGTCATGGTGTACTCTATGGTCAGGTCACGGTGTACTCTAGTCTCAGGTCATGGTGTACTCTATGGTCAGGTCACGGTGTACTCTAGTCTCAGGTCACGGTGTACTCTAGTCTCAGGTCATGGTGTACTCTGTGCTCAGGTCACGGTGTACTCTGTGCTCAGGTCACGGTGTACTCTGTGCTCAGGTCACGGTGTACTCTAGTCTCAGGTCATGGTGTACTCTGTGCTCAGGTCACAGTGTACTCTAGTCTCAGGTCACGGTGTACTCTAGTCTCAGGTCACGGTGTACTCTATGGTCAGGTCACGGTGTACTCTAGTCTCAGGTCACGGTGTACTCTAGTCTCAGGTCATGGTGTACTCTATTCCCAGGTCACGGTGTACTCTAGTCTCAGGTCACGGTGTACTCTAGTCTCAGGTCACGGTGTACTCTGTGCTCAGGTCATGGTGTACTCTATTCCCAGGTCATGGTGTACTCTATGGTCAGGTCACGGTGTACTCTAGTCTCAGGTCATGGTGTACTCTATGGTCAGGTCACGGTGTACTCTAGTCTCAGGTCACGGTGTACTCTAGTCTCAGGTCACGGTGTACTCTAGTCTCAGGTCATGGTGTACTCTAGTCTCAGGTCATGGTGTACTCTATTCCCAGGTCACGGTGTACTCTAGTCTCAGGTCACGGTGTACTCTATTCCCAGGTCATGGTGTACTCTATGGTCATGTCACGGTGTACTCTAGTCTCAGGTCATGGTGTACTCTATGGTCAGGTCACGGTGTACTCTAGTCTCAGGTCACGGTGTACTCTAGTCTCAGGTCATGGTGTACTCTAGTCTCAGGTCATGGTGTACTCTGTGCTCAGGTCACGGTGTACTCTGTGCTCAGGTCACGGTGTACTCTAGTCTCAGGTCACGGTGTACTCTAGTCTCAGGTCACGGTGTACTCTATTCCCAGGTCACGGTGTACTCTAGTCTCAGGTCACGGTATACTCTATGGTCAGGTCACGGTGTACTCTAGTCTCAGGTCACGGTGTACTCTATTCCCAGGTCACGGTGTACTCTAGTCTCAGGTCACGGTGTACTCTAGTCTCAGGTCATGGTGTACTCTAGTCTCAGGTCACGGTGTACTCTAGTCTCAGGTCATGGTGTACTCTATGGTCAGGTCACGGGGTACTCTAGTCTCAGGTCACGGTGTACTCTAGTCTCAGGTCATGGTGTACTCTATTCCCAGGTCACGGTGTACTCTAGTCTCAGGTCACGGTGTACTCTATTCCCAGGTCATGGTGTACTCTATGGTCATGTCACGGTGTACTCTAGTCTCAGGTCATGGTGTACTCTATGGTCAGGTCACGGTGTACTCTAGTCTCAGGTCACGGTGTACTCTAGTCTCAGGTCACGGTGTACTCTAGTCTCAGGTCATGGTGTACTCTGTGCTCAGGTCACGGTGTACTCTGTGCTCAGGTCACGGTGTACTCTAGTCTCAGGTCACGGTGTACTCTAGTCTCAGGTCATGGTGTACTCTATTCCCAGGTCACGGTGTACTCTAGTCTCAGGTCACGGTATACTCTATGGTCAGGTCACGGTGTACTCTAGTCTCAGGTCACGGTGTACTCTATTCCCAGGTCACGGTGTACTCTAGTCTCAGGTCACGGTGTACTCTACTCTCAGGTCATGGTGTACTCTATGGTCAGGTCACGGGGTACTCTATGGTCAGGTCACGGTGTACTCTAGTCTCAGGTCATGGTGTACTCTATGGTCAGGTCACGGTGTACTCTAGTCTCAGGTCACGGTGTACTCTAGTCTCAGGTCATGGTGTACTCTATTCCCAGGTCACGGTGTACTCTAGTCTCAGGTCACGGTGTACTCTATTCCCAGGTCATGGTGTACTCTATGGTCATGTCACGGTGTACTCTAGTCTCAGGTCATGGTGTACTCTAGTCTCAGGTCAAGGTGTACTCTATGGTCAGGTCACGGTGTACTCTGTGCTCAGGTCACGGTGTACTCTATGGTCAGGTCACGGTGTACTCTAGTCTCAGGTCACGGTGTACTCTAGTCTCAGGTCACGGTGTTCTCTAGTCTCAGGTCACGGTGTACTCTACTCTCAGGTCATGGTGTACTCTATGGTCAGGTCACGGTGTACTCTAGTCTCAGGTCATGGTGTACTCTATGGTCAGGTCACGGTGTACTCTAGTCTCAGGTCACGGTGTACTCTAGTCTCAGGTCATGGTGTACTCTGTGCTCAGGTCACGGTGTACTCTGTGCTCAGGTCACGGTGTACTCTGTGCTCAGGTCACGGTGTACTCTAGTCTCAGGTCATGGTGTACTCTGTGCTCAGGTCACGGTGTACTCTAGTCTCAGGTCACGGTGTACTCTAGTCTCAGGTCACGGTGTACTCTGTGCTCAGGTCATGGTGTACTCTATTCCCAGGTCATGGTGTACTCTATGGTCAGGTCACGGTGTACTCTAGTCTCAGGTCATGGTGTACTCTATGGTCAGGTCACGGTGTACTCTAGTCTCAGGTCACGGTGTACTCTAGTCTCAGGTCATGGTGTAGTCTAGTCTCAGGTCATGGTGTACTCTATTCCCAGGTCACGGTGTACTCTAGTCTCAGGTCACGGTGTACTCTACTCTCAGGTCATGGTGTACTCTATTCCCAGGTCACGGTGTACTCTATTCCCAGGTCACGGTGTACTCTAGTCTCAGGTCACGGTGTACTCTACTCTCAGGTCATGGTGTACTCTATGGTCAGGTCACGGGGTACTCTATGGTCAGGTCACGGTGTACTCTAGTCTCAGGTCATGGTGTACTCTATGGTCAGGTCACGGTGTACTCTAGTCTCAGGTCACGGTGTACTCTAGTCTCAGGTCATGGTGTACTCTATTCCCAGGTCACGGTGTACTCTAGTCTCAGGTCACGGTGTACTCTATTCCCAGGTCATGGTGTACTCTATGGTCATGTCACGGTGTACTCTAGTCTCAGGTCATGGTGTACTCTATGGTCAGGTCACGGTGTACTCTAGTCTCAGGTCATGGTGTACTCTATGGTCAGGTCACGGTGTACTCTAGTCTCAGGTCATGGTGTACTCTATGGTCAGGTCACGGTGTACTCTAGTCTCAGGTCACGGTGTACTCTAGTCTCAGGTCATGGTGTACTCTGTGCTCAGGTCACGGTGTACTCTGTGCTCAGGTCACGGTGTACTCTGTGCTCAGGTCACGGTGTACTCTAGTCTCAGGTCATGGTGTACTCTGTGCTCAGGTCACAGTGTACTCTAGTCTCAGGTCACGGTGTACTCTAGTCTCAGGTCACGGTGTACTCTATGGTCAGGTCACGGTGTACTCTAGTCTCAGGTCACGGTGTACTCTAGTCTCAGGTCATGGTGTACTCTATTCCCAGGTCACGGTGTACTCTAGTCTCAGGTCACGGTGTACTCTATTCCCAGGTCATGGTGTACTCTATGGTCATGTCACGGTGTACTCTAGTCTCAGGTCATGGTGTACTCTATGGTCAGGTCACGGTGTACTCTAGTCTCAGGTCATGGTGTACTCTATGGTCAGGTCACGGTGTACTCTAGTCTCAGGTCATGGTGTACTCTATGGTCAGGTCACGGTGTACTCTAGTCTCAGGTCACGGTGTACTCTAGTCTCAGGTCACGGTGTACTCTAGTCTCAGGTCATGGTGTACTCTATTCCCAGGTCACGGTGTACTCTAGTCTCAGGTCACGGTGTACTCTACTCTCAGGTCATGGTGTACTCTATTCCCAGGTCACGGTGTACTCTATTCCCAGGTCACGGTGTACTCTAGTCTCAGGTCACGGTGTACTCTACTCTCAGGTCATGGTGTACTCTATGGTCAGGTCACGGGGTACTCTATGGTCAGGTCACGGTGTACTCTAGTCTCAGGTCGTGGTGTAGTCTATGGTCAGGTCACGGTGTACTCTAGTCTCAGGTCATGGTGTACTCTGTGCTCAGGTCACGGTGTACTCTAGTCTCAGGTCACGGTGTACTCTGTGCTCAGGTCATGGTGTACTCTATTCCCAGGTCATGGTGTACTCTATGGTCAGGTCACGGTGTACTCTAGTCTCAGGTCATGGTGTACTCTATGGTCAGGTCACGGTGTACTCTAGTCTCAGGTCACGGTGTACTCTATGGTCAGGTCACGGTGTACTCTAGTCTCAGGTCACGGTGTACTCTAGTCTCAGGTCATGGTGTACTCTATTCCCAGGTCACGGTGTACTCTATTCCCAGGTCACGGTGTACTCTAGTCTCAGGTCACGGTGTACTCTACTCTCAGGTCATGGTGTACTCTATGGTCAGGTCACGGGGTACTCTATGGTCAGGTCACGGTGTACTCTAGTCTCAGGTCATGGTGTACTCTATGGTCAGGTCACGGTGTACTCTAGTCTCAGGTCATGGTGTACTCTATGGTCAGGTCACGGTGTACTCTAGTCTCAGGTCACGGTGTACTCTGGTCTCAGGTCATGTTGTACTCTATTCCCAGGTCACGGTGTACTCTAGTCTCAGGTCACGGTGTACTCTACTCTCAGGTCACGGTGTACTCTACTCTCAGGTCATGGTGTACTCTATTCCCAGGTCATGGTGTACTCTATGGTCAGGTCATGGTGTACTCTAGTCTCAGGTCATGGTGTACTCTAGTCTCAGGTCACGGTGTACTCTAGTCTCAGGTCACGGTGTACTCTAGTCTCAGGTCACGGTGTACTCTAGTCTCAGGTCACGGTGTACTCTAGTCTCAGGTCACGGTGTACTCTGTGCTCAGGTCATGGTGTACTCTAGTCTCAGGTCATGGTGTACTCTGTGCTCAGGTCACGGTGTACTCTAGTCTCAGGTCACGGTGTACTCTGTGCTCAGGTCATGGTGTACTCTATGGTCAGGTCACGGTGTACTCTAGTCTCAGGTCATGGTGTACTCTATGGTCAGGTCACGGTGTACTCTAGTCTCAGGTCACGGTGTACTCTAGTCTCAGGTCATGGTGTACTCTAGTCTCAGGTCATGGTGTACTCTATTCCCAGGTCACGGTGTACTCTACTCTCAGGTCATGGTGTACTCTATTCCCAGGTCATGGTGTACTCTATGGTCAGGTCACGGTGTACTCTAGTCTCAGGTCATGGTGTACTCTATGGTCAGGTCACGGTGTACTCTAGTCTCAGGTCACGGTGTACTCTATGGTCAGGTCACGGTGTACTCTAGTCTCAGGTAATGGTGTACTCTAGTCTCAGGTCATGGTGTACTCTGTGCTCAGGTCATTGTGTACTCTATTCCCAGGTCATGGTGTACAGTATTCTCAGGTCACGGTGTAGTCTAGTCTCAGGTCACGGTGTACTCTATGCTCGGGTCATGGTGAACTCTGTGCTCAGGTCGTGCTGTACAGTATTCTCAGGTCACGGTGTACTCTATAGTGTCAGGTCATGGTGTACAGTATTTTCAGGTCACGGTGTACTCTGTGCTCAGGTAGAGGTGTACTCTGTGACTCTATGCTCAGGTCATGGTGTACTCTGTGCTCAGGTCGTGGTGTAGTCTATACTCAGGTCATGGTGTACTCTGTGACTCTATTCTCAGGTGGTATACTTTACGTATACTCACTTTACGTATACTAGACTATACGTATACTAAAGGTGGGCAAGGAGGGGGTGAGAGGACAGGAGGTGGACTATGTTATTCTAGTTCCTGGGACATCTGTAATGAACACTAATGAGCGTACATAAAGTAATGAAAGAACACAGGTCAGAAAGTGACTCCGAATGTGCATGTCCTGTCCATCACCCCCTGTCCACTCCCTCCCATTCTACCCCCTCTCTGTCCATCCACTCCCTCCTTGTCCACTCCTCCCCCCCCATCCATCCACCACCCTGTCCACTTATTCACCCCTGTGCACTCCCCCACTCTCCCTCTTGTCCACTCCTCCTAGTCCAGTCTCCTCCGTCCCTTCCCTTCCTGTCCATCCACTCCCCATCAACTCCCTTTCTACACCCTCCCCCTGTCAGTCTCACCCATCCCCTCCCTTCCTGTCCATCCACCCCCTCCTGTACACTGCTTCCCTCTGTGTCCACCCCGTCTACTCTCTGTCTACTCACCTCCTTGTCCAACCCCACCCCCGTCCACTCACCGTGAGGTGCCTGCCCACTCTCTTGCAGCCACTGATGGAGCCTCTGGTAGCTGAATTGAAGGCTCAGGTCGGGATCTGTGGATCAGAAGTGGAAAGGGGATTGTGTGGTGGGCAGAGCGTGGGGACAGCCTCGGGTCCGCCATTCCCTGTCCATCCAGCGCCATCCTCCACAGCAGAGTTGCCTATGTGATGGGCACATCCCAGCAGAAGGGCCCAGGATGCGGGCACCGCGGGCAGGAGGGGCACTGGCATTGTGCCGTGGATGGTCAGCTCTGGCTTCGGCTGACTGGCTGCTCCGCCTTCTCCTTATCAAGGCCCACCAAAGCAGTGATTCAGACAGAATCACCAAAATAATGGTGAAATCAAGACGTGGGGAGGAGGCAGGGGCAGAGGCGCTGACCACGTGAGCAGAGCAGCCTGGTCCCTCCAACCTGCAGGCCGCAATAGCTGCACTTGGAATTGTCCAGTGTTGTAGAGCTGGGAGCGCAGACTGCTGCTCCACCACCCTGGCATGGGAAGGGAGCGGGGTCAAGGCCCCCAGGGACCAGCACGAGTCCCCCACCGGCAAGAATCGCCTTCCCAGACACAGAACCGGGTCAAGACGCCAGACCGCGGGGCCCGTGGTAAGAAATGCCACCAGGCCACCGCACACCCCACAGAGCCCCAGCAACCGACCCGGACACGGGACATGTCTGCCCCACCACCCCACTCAGCCCCTCAACCGGCCGGCAATCCCTGAGCCCAAACGCGTGAACCATAGCACAAGATCAAAACACTGATGAATGAGGACAACAAGCTGAAGCCCAAGCCCACGACAATGCAGCGAAGGGCCCTGTGAGGAGAGGAGACGGGGGACAAGAGAACCGTCAGAGAAACGGTGAGAGGCTTGGCCAATAACCAGGATGGACAGGACACCCGAGAAAGATGCAGAGAGAAAGAAGCCCTACATCGCTCATACACGACGAACACTCGAGATGGGACTTCAACAGAGAGCTTGGAAGCAGGAAAGACGGAATTTGAAACCACGGCTGAAAGCACAAGCAACAGAATGAGTAGAACAGAGCCAACAGAGGAGATCCATCCATTTGTTGTCTCCAAGAGGCAAAGATTCAACAAATTGCAAGTGAAGGGATGGAAGGATCGCGTGTGAAGCGCGCTTGGCTGGCTGGAAGCCGGGAGGCGCCCTGAGAGGCAAATGGTGGCGGTCAGTGGAACCTAGACTCGCTGACCATGTTTGGACTCAGAGAACAGGAAGACCCAACACAGTAACAGTGGGAGCCAGTCAAAGAGAAGCAAAGAAGCCTCTGGGTTAAATCACACCATAACCCAAATGTCTTCCACCCAACAGCACCCAAGTAACATTCTCCTGAACTGATCCTACCCTAGGACACACAAAGAACCTAAGCAAATACGAGGACTGAGATAAGGCCTCACGGTGCAATCAAACCAGTCCTCGGCAACAAAACATACAGCAGAAGACACACAGACATGGATTCACTCAGCGCAGACTAAGACATGAGCCACAGAATAAATACAAGACATTAGAAAACTCCTACAATAAATGTAAACGTCACAGCAGAACCTCTGGGATACAGCAAAAGCAGTGCTGAGAGGTTTTTTTTTGGGGGGCGGGGGGAGTCATGGTCATGGGCCTTGAACTCTGGGCCTGGGCGCTGTCCCTGAGCTCTTCAGCTCAAGGTTACCGCCCTACCCTTGAGCCACAGCCCCCCTTCCTGTTTCCTGGTGGTTAATTGGAGTGGAGTCTTTGGTGCGGGCCTAACTGTGAACTGTCATCCTCAGATCTCAGCCTCCTGAGATCTGCACCCAGCTAAGAGGAGAGCTTACAGCTCCAAGCACACACCGAAACAAAATCAAGAACAATCCAAACCCAATCTACCAGACAGAGAACAAGAGCAAAGGTTAGGGCAGAAATTAAAGAGATAGAGACGGAAAAACTACACAGAAAATCAGGGAACCAAAAAGATAGTTCTTTAGGGGAAAAATGAGAGACCATTAGTGAGACTGGCTAGAAAAGAGATGGCATTCAAATTAAAATCAGAAATGCCACAGGACACATTACATCCAAACAACTACAAAGGTTATAAAGATTATCTTTGTCCAGTAAAAAGAAAACCTAACAGAAACGGGAATTTTTCTAGAGACCTACAAACTGCCAAAGAGTACATAAACCAGTGAAAAAGGCCAGTCACATACAAGCAGATGGACGAGGTGATCACAAGTCTTGCACCAAGGAAAGCCCAGGCCTGGGTGGATTCGCGGCTAATACCAACCTCCTCAAGCTTTTTCTGTGAAATAGAAACAGAGGGAGCAATTCCAAACTCATTCCATGAAGTCAGTCTCACACACATCCCCCAACCAGGTACACATCCAACAGGAAGAGAGAACTGCAGAGCTTGATGAGCACCGGTGGAAAGCTCAGAAATACAAGATGAGCCAGGAGAATCCAGCATCATACAGTACGACCAAGTTGGCTTCTTCCCACAGGCGCAAGGCTGCGTTTAACATACGTAAATCAGTAAATGTAATTCACCACGCCACAGAGCCAAAGACGGTACAGAAAACAAAGTACAACACTCAGGCTAAAAGCTTTGGAGAAGCCAGGAATAGAAGGCACATTCCTTAAAATAACAAAGGCTATATATAACAGACCAACAGCCATCATCATACTGAACAGGGAAAAATAACATCATTTCCCCTAAAATCAGGGACAAGGCAAAGATGCCCGCACTCTCCACTCCTCGTCAACACAGTGCTGGAATTCCAGAGCAATACAGGAAGAAGAGGATCCATACAGGGAAAGTACGAAATGAGCTATGCCTAGCTGCAAATGACATGATCTTTTACCTAAGTGAAAAAATATAAAATAATGTTCATACAACTTCATTCTAATCCTAATCTCAGAAGAGAGAACAAAGAGAATGTGTAACTCTTAGGGTCTTTGTGGAGAAAACTATGGAATTTAATTGGAAGAATAAATTTATAGGCTATATTCATGGTTTAGAATTATTTAAGATATCTACCAAAGGGCCGGGGGTTTGGCCTAGTGGTAGAGTGCTTGCCTAGCATGCACGAAGCCCTGGGTTTGATTCCTCGGTACCACATACATAGAAAAAAGCCAGAAGTGGTGCTGAGGCTCAAGTGGTAGAGCTCTAGCCTTGAGAAAGTCCAAGAACAGTGCTCAGGCCCTGAGCTTAAGCCCAGGACTGGCAAAAAAAAATATATAGATATCTACCAAATCACAACCCAAACTTTTATCATTGTAGAAATTATTTGAAAATACCTGAAGATTACTTTAGAGGAAATTTGGTGTCAGTTATCGGGAAATAATGTTCGACACAGTATTTGTTATTCATACTAGCAAAAAAACAAAAGTGATGCAACAATTACATTGGGATATTATGAAAGAATAGAAATAATAGATCCCAGCTGCACAAAACAGCATGGAGTAATCTGAAAAGATAAAATATGGAAATCATGTAAGTACTATAGCATTGTATTTATATATATATATATATATATTTTTTTTTTTTGGTCAGTCATGGGGCTTGAACTCCACTCCTGGGCCATATCCCTAAGCTCTTCAATGCAAACCTAGTGCTCTAGCACTTGAGCCACTGTGCCACTTCCAGTTTTCTGGTGGTAAACTGTAGATAAAACTATCACGGTCTTTCCTGCCAGGCTGGCAGGTGTGACCACCAGCACACAGCTATGGCACTGTATGTTTTATCAAGTTCCAAACCAACTATGGTAAGGAACCTACTGGTGAGTCCTTTCAATATGCAGTCCTACTATTAAAAAACAGCGAACACAAAGTACTGACAGCTCTGGTCAGGAATTTAGGAATGAGGTTTGAGGGGAAGGGACAAATATTGTTAGTTATTAATATTTCAGTGATTTATAAGCTTGACGTAAGAGTGCAGTTATTAAAGTCTCAAATTTTCCCATATGGCACACACACACATTGTTTAATACTTATCAAATGCTGAAGCTAAACTCTCTCACATTTCATATGAATCTAAGTTTGCTCAAATCCTGTTCTTTGAACAAAATTCCAAAAGGATTCTTAGTGTGAAGCCTAACCCACAGAACGAAGGGAGATAAAACGTTAAAAAATAAAGGTTGGTATGGACATGTGCACGTACACAGAAGTCAAAATTAAGAGCATGGAGGACAGGTAGGGCCCAACACGATTTCCTGCACCTCCTCAGGAGAATCAGCTCGAGCTCCAGCTGTGACACGAGACCACGTGCCCAGCCCCAGCGTCCACGGCCTCTTCCCTCAGCTCTGGCCATCGCCACAGGGAGAGCTGGGAGGGGCGCTGTGGGTGTGCTGGGCACGGGCAGGGGCGCCGTCAGTGCAGAGTGGAATCAGGGTGTCCTGGAGAAACGAAGAGGAGCCCGAGAGACAGAGCTCTCTCCTCACAGTCCAAGGCTGGTGGTCACTGGGGTGCTGTCTGTCTAATGCCCCACAGTGACACACTGGAGACCAGTGGGTGCCTGCCCTACGCTATGAGCCTGGGCAGATGGTCGGCTCCCGACCGTGGCCTCACTGTCCTGGCCTGCCCCACCCCACCTCGCTCTGCTCCACAAGCTGGTCCACATCTCCTCTCTGTGCATCCCGTCCTGATTTTAGCAAATCAATACGTCTACCTTCCATCGAAAAGCAGTCCCAGTTCCAGTCTTACATAAGCATCTTTTATATAGATTAAAATCTAGTTTATCCCTATTTAATGAGATGTCTTTTAAATGGACATAAATATATATAACAGTTGTCTCAAAAATTAGTGTTTTTCCATGTATTTTTAAATGGAGTTTTATTGTGTTTTGTTACATGTAAAATATATTTTAATAACATAAAATAAGTCTGCCACCATTAAAAGTACTTGTAGTTATCAAAACTACTGTCAAAAAATAAACTAATCTTCAAAGTCACCAAAAGATACCTTATTTGAAAGCAGACTTAAGGAAAATGGAAAATCCTTCCATGTTTCTGGATTGGAAGAATTAACACCTTGAAAATGGCAACGTTGTCCAAACGTATTTACAACTCTACGCAATACCCATTGAAATCCTAACAACCTTCTCCACTGATACAGAGAGAGGAAACCAAAAATTCATGTGGAATAACAAAAGACCCCAAAGAGTAAAAACAATCCTTAGAAAAGAACAAACTTCAAAGTCTATTACAGAACCGCGGAAACAAACACAGCATGGAACTGGTGTGAGAGCAGGCCTGAGGACCAATGGAACAGAAGGCAAGACCCAGAGACAGCCCGCAGGCCTTGAGGCACCTAATCTTGGATAAGAAGGCCGAGGACACCGGATGGAAAGAAGCCTCTTCAACAAATGGTGCTGGCAAAATGGGCTACACACATGCAGAAAACTGGGGCCAGATCCTTATACGTCATGCTGAACCAGAATCAATTCCAAGTGGATCAAACCCTCAGCGTAAGACCAGATACCATGAAAAGATGACTGGAAAGGGCAGGACTCCCCCGGGCGCCTGGGCCAACTCCACAGTTAAAGATCCCGAATTACAACACATCGAAGGGAGTTTGGACAAATGGGATTACATCACACTGAAGTTTCTGTCTGGCAAAGGACATAGCTAGCAAGATAAATAGAAATCCCACCGAATGGAAGATTTTCACAAGCTATGTAACAAAGGCCTCATATCTCACATATACTTAGAGCTCAAAAAATTAACCACCCCATAAAAACAAATCCTCAAAGACACAGCAACCTAATTAGTAAATGACTTAGACATTTCTCAGAAGAGGAAATAAGAATGGTCAATAGACACATGAAGAAATGTTCAACATCTCCGGCCATAAAGGACATACAAATCAAAACAACACTGAGATTTCCACCCCGGCTAGAATGGCCGTGATCAAGGAAACGAACAATAACAGATGCTGGGGGGGGGGGTGGCCAAAAGAGAACTCTCCTACACTGTGGCTGGAAGTGCAGACTTGTCCCGCCACTCTGGAAAGCAGTGTGGAGGTTCCTCAGAAGACTAAACACAGAGCTCCCCTGCGACCCGGCAACCCCACTCCTGGGCATTTACCCAGTCGCCACAAACAAGGCCACACTCTCTCCACCAGCGCCACCACGTTCACTGCAGCATCATTCACCATAGCTAAGAGACGCAACCAACCCAGATGCCCCCGAGTAGGTGATTGGATCAACAAGATGTGGTATTTACACACATCTACGCTTCCATCAGAAAGAACGACATGGCCCCTGAATTCATAGGGAAATGGAAAGACTTGAAAACAATGATGTGACCAGACCCAAAGAAACACAGGCTGCAGCTTTCCCTCATTGGTGGCGACTTGAATATGCCTATAAATTGACCAGTAAACACAATGGATGGTAAAAGACAACAGACCACACTTGGACCTGGTGAGTTATCCAGGCCTCAGGACACCCACCGAGTGAGGCCAAGCTCGAGAGCTCAGGAGAAGATCACAAAATGCCCACCGCCATGTGCATAGGGTCATATACAACGGTGTTTATCAAAAGAACCCACGAAATGGAGGCGGAGGCTTTCTCCTCGCTCGCTGCCTTTTGGCTTTCTGTGTCTTTTGTCTTATTGGTAACGGTATGCATTTTGGGGAGCTCACGGGGTGAATCACGGCCGTCACTAGACACCATGTGAAAAGGGGACCTGGAGGGAGACGCGGGAGAGCCGGGCGTGCTCCTCATCTGACTGGGTAACTGAAGCCCGGCTGTAGACACGTCGGCTGTGTAAGAACAATAAAAATAAACTAGATACAAGCGTACAATTTAAAGAGATAGCTTGAGTTTCTTACTTAGGGTATGTAGGGGTTTTTTTTAGTGAAAACTCACAAAATTATTTTGACCTCCATATGGCGAAATAAAAGGAATTTCAGGAGCAGCAAGCCACACGCGTGCATTTCCAGTACATGCTAGCACTTCACTCGTGAGGACACGCCTGCAGTTCTCTAGCAAACACACGGAAGCTCATATGCAGTATTCTTTTCAAGCAGTGAGGAAGGCATCACTTGGAGGGCGTGCACGCTGGCACTCTGGGAGCAGAGGCTCCAAGGTAAGCCGAGTCGGGAGGACCATCAGACCACACTGGAGTCCTGCCTGCTCCTCCCCAGCTTGGCTGGCCTCTGCCCCTCCTGCTCAGCTCAGGCCTCCCCTCAGGCTTCCGCAGCACCTCTGACATGGAGTGGCTGTCACTCTGCACCGCTGTCCCCCCAACCCCCACACACGGGCAGGGACCTTCCTTCTGCATGTGAACACACAAAGTATTTGCAGACAATTGTCTGCTCCACAGGGTTTTTCAAACCTAAGACGCCCACACTCTGATACACAGAGCCGAGAGCAGGCGACCGTGGAGGGAGTGGGCGACCTACACGTTAATGAGCCCTCGGGGAAAGAAAATGACCACACCGTCCAACAGGGAGTTATGGTCGATGCAAATAAATATCACAGCATCTCTTAATCATCTTGCACATATTTTTCCTTACTAATCCCAAATATCTTTACCAGGCAAAGTTATTTAAATTATATTTCAACTATTATTATACTCAACTGATGAGTATAGCGATGAAACATATATACATAGAGAGATATACATATATATCTATAAAGCCTTTAAGAACCTTAAAGGTTCTTAATTTATGATCATATTTTAATTATGCTAATATTTTACTGTTAATTATGTTTCAAAGTATAAATATAGTGAGTGGCTAAACATCACTTGGTTGTATCATATGCACTTTTTAAACTTTTCAGTAGTGGGATTTGAAATTGCTGGGCGGGCACGCTCCTCCAGCTCTCGAGAATTACTCTTACCTGCTTTCTTCTTCTGTATTAGAAGATGAGATGAGCAATGAGAATAAACACTGTCAGTCCGAGTAAGTCGACACACCGTTTCCTGAGACCTGCTTCCTGGTGGAAACCTACAGCGCGGTGTCCTCATCCCCCGGGGGTGACCTGGTCAGTGACACCAGATCTTCATCCCAGTTCACAGAGCGCAGGCTGTTTCCCGGGAGCAGTGGTGAATGAGCCTCTGGCAGGCGGATGTCACTTCCACCCCGTGGGCCAGCACACGCCTGGAGCACGTGTGCACACAGATGCTGTGGGCTCACGGAGAGATGGACCACAACCCACGACACGAGGACGGGTACGGGGGAGAGGCTGCTCGCCTCTGAAATCCCTTCGAGACACACAGGCTAATTCCAATTTCTTTCACTGTTAATATCCACCCTAAACTAAACTATGTTATCTACAATTGATGCATGCAAACCAAGTGGAAAATTAGAGACTAGTAATTTTTTTCTATTGTAACAACAAAAACATCCAGAAATTAAATTCTTATGTGTAAACTTTGTGTACATCTATAATCTCTTAATTATTTCCTTAGGACAAAACCGCAGAAGTGTGGCTGCCAGATCCAAGAGAATGTAATCTGAAGGTTTTGAATCTATTTCACTGACACATCCTGAGAACTCTGTGCTAATTTATACTTCCGCAGGAAATGTGCTGGGACGTGTTTCAGTCCTTTTGTAGAGAACTTTATTGAAGCATAATTTATATACCATAAAAGTCACCCAGCAACATTTATATTCAGTGGCTCTTGCTGGATTGGCGCAGTTGTGTAACCATTATGGCAGGTTTTACAAGGCGGCTGTTGCCCGGGAAGGTCAGCTGGGCTGCACCTCCATCCGGTGCTCGCCAAGGCTGCTTCCGCTGAGCCTCTGCTGTCCTCAAGATCCGGTATAAATGGAGTCACACTCGCAATGCTTGGTCTGACTTCTGTCTCACTTTACGATGCCTCTGAGCTTTGTTCACAGTGTGTCTCATGGATGTAGCCTGGTATCTTACAGTTGAATACTCTTCACTACAGAAAATACGATGCATTTTGTCGTGCTTTTCCAGGTGACAGATACTTGGTTATCACGATTGTTGTGGGTTTGTGTGTGTGTGTGTGATTATAGGGAACAACTCTGTGAAAGTTTTTTTTAAAGATAACTTTGAATAGCTTTTGTTTCTTTCAATCTCTTTTCTTTCCAGTCCTGGGGCTTGGGCTCAGGGCCTGAGCACTGTCCTTGGGCTTTTTCCTTAAGGCTAAGCTCTACTTCCAGCTTTTTCCAATCCTGGGTCTTCGTACATGCTAGGCAAGCACTCTACCACAGAAACAAACTCCTGGCCCTGTTTCTTTCACTCTTACTAGAGCTTTCTCCATAAATCATTTTTAAATGTGAGCATGAATACAGCTGCTCACTCATTTGCTATGTAAAATGCAAATTGCGATGGTGTTAAAGAGAAGCAGAGTTTTCTTCACAGTTCACATTCCACAGTCCTGCCTGGCCCGAGGCTTCCCGGATTGTGTCCCATAAGAAAGAGAGATGCTCTATTGTTTGGATGGGAGGAGGTGAGCTCTGTTCTTGACATACAATACATTATTCAACAAAGCATTAGAAAACGCCAAAGTTATGCTCCACGTGTGTTAGCAGACATATCCAGCTTCTACTGAGAGTTTTATAAACCCCTACCACTACCCAAAATGTACCAGATTTATTTTTTGCAACTAAGGAAAGAAAGTAGAATGCCACAGCATTTCTCCTCATGGGCCCTTCTAAACTAAAGTTGCTGTAAGCTTGCTTACAGTGAGATCACAACCCACCAGGTCTGTCTGCAGGTTCCAGTGAGAGGAAGAAGAAAGCAGGCGACCCTGTCATTGCCTGAACGCATCCTGTCTGCAGAGTAAAAATAAGTTTTAAGAGGAGCCCTGAAAACACGGCTTCATAGGGCGTGAGCCAAGGCTGGCTCTGCCATGTCCGTCCGTCTGTCCCTCTGCCTGTCTGTTTTCTCGGGCAGTCTGGGAACATGGCCACAGTGCCCTCGCTTCCGGAGAGCGCAACACGCCTCTCTCCTCCTCTTACATTTCCAGTCCTTTAGGGCTTGACACTGGAATGACTAGAATTTTGTGTTTAATTTTATAATCCATATTTTTATTAAAATAATTGCTAAACTGAAACTTTGGCTGAATTACATACCGTAAAATCAATATATGAGAACTCACCTCCCCACCATTCTGGAATATGACTGAGTTTAGAGATGATCTTAAAAGTCAAGTAGCTGAATAAAGCAAGCTCTTCTAGGAAGATTCTAATCCAAGGTGATGGATGTTTTGATAAGAGAAGATGGGGGATAAGCTGGAGGGAAACCCCAGCCCCCACCCACCCTCCCGGCTCTCACTCAACACTAGCTACCTCATGGCACCGTGCTAGAGACATGAGCCGTATTCCGACACTCGTTTCTTTAATACCTGGGGTACTGCTGCCTCAGCCCTAAGTCCGTCCCCGTGTGGACACCATTACTCACTGCACTGGCTCATCTACAGGAAGATCAAACTGGAGCATTTACCCTGTGCTGTCCACACCAATGGCACATCAGCAGCCATAGCCCCTTGCTAGCTTCAGGCTCACGCAGGTACGCCAGCGTGTCGGTGTGGTAGCTATGCACCTACCCACGGCTCGTCACTGAGGGGGGCCACGAGCCAGGCGTGCATGCGTGCGTGCTCCAGGCATGTGGAAACACTGGAGCGTTCATCTCTCATTGGGGGAGTAAAGCATTTACAGTGGCTTACTGTGGCGATGGGTATGGTGGTGTCTTGAAAAGCCTCTGGACACGGGTACACACACCCAGACCCCCGGCGCGGGTCCAGAGAGTATTTGTAGAGCCCTTCTCCCAGCTGCACCCGGGCGTCCGCAGCCTCCACGGGCAGCACATGGCCCTCGTGAGCGCTGCGATCGGCCACCCGCCCGGCCCGGCCGCCCAGGAGAACTTGAATGCTGGTCTTCTCAGCAAGTCACCTGGCTCTGGCCCGCTCTGTGCTGTGCCTGTGGCTCTCGGCGGGTCGGGCTGCTCCCCGCTCCTCGGAAGAGGATGAAGAGGAGGGTTCTTCATCACTGACAGCAGTCTTCTGCCATACAGATGATGCAACGGCCTTCGCATGTATGAGAAACACCAGGAGAAAACCGGGAGTTTTCAAGTTCACAGATTGTTCTTTCCCGTCTACTTAGAAAATGCTGCCATTTAAGCTTGTCATTGCATTCCTTGGTGACATTAGGAGAATTTCTTTTCCATTCCTTTTCTATCTTCCCCCTCACCGTCCACGCACGTACTCTGTGTGTCTGCTTCTGCTGGGACGTGGTCACCGAGCCAGGCGCGCCCCAGGGCCGCTGCAGCTGCAGGCGTGTGCCACAGGGCTGGCGAGGTGTGTACCTACGCACCCTTTTCTCCTTAAACACTTGGAAGAAAAGCACTGCTGTTTTGAATTTCACAGGTAGGCAATTTGGTTTTCCTCAGAAAGCGGACTCTAGATTTATCCAATCATTCTTTGCGAAATTACTACGGCAAGAGCTAAGGCAGGCCTAGGTGAGTTCATACCAAGAGACGACCGACACCCCATCACGTCCGAGGTGCACAGAGGTTCTGCGCACACACTCCGCAGAGAGGGGGAAAGGAACAGCTGTCCGTCTGTCTCTCCTGGGTTTGGAGGACTCACGGGGTGGTGACACCCTCACCACCATGGCCACACACTGCCAGCGCTGCCTCTCCTCAATCACAGTGTTTGAATCACTGTCCTAGCGCTACCACAGGGGCCTTTTATGGGAAGTGGTCACTGAAACAACTGTGAAGAATGGCGTAAACAAATGCTCACATGAAACCAGGAGGCAGCAATGACGCGGGAAACACAGGGACATCGTGAAGTTCTTTACCCTGGCAGGATGGAGATGCCAAAGGCGTGGGGGGTTCTCCACGCCCACAGAATCCAAAGACACTGGCTGGGGCTGGACAATCCGGGCTCCTGTTCTCCAGAGCACCACGGGCGGGCAAGCCCCAGCTGCAGGCGCTCGGCTGGCACCCGGGCCTGTGTGGACTTGCTGGATCTCAGGGGTGAGGAGAGCCACCACAGGTGGGCACGTGGTATGCGATCGCTGTCCAGTGCTGTGAAGGGTCACAGGCTCAGGCCTCACCTCTGCCATCTTCTAACCTTCTGTGGGACGGTCACCGCGGGCCGACTCCGGCCAGGCTGGCAGCAGCCGGGGCACTCATGCCAGGGGCAGAAGTCAGTGCCCAGTTGGTGTCTGACTTTCTAAAATCCAAAGCAGCAGGGGCACCTCATAAACCAGATGGGATTTTGTTTGAACAACACTGGATCTGGATTTGAGGGTCCGACATTTTTTTCCTTCACAGACAATTGGTAGCCATATGCAAAACGAGTATTTGAAGAGGCGGTTGAGTGAGTCAAAATAATATTTAACCAATCTGTGAGGCCTCCGGTCACCTCATGGCAGCAAATTCACGGCAAGCTGAACGGCAGACGGCGGGAAACACATGGCGTGTCGACTCGGTCGAGCGGGCCCTGGACTTTCACTGAGCTTCTAAGTAGAACCCAAGCCCACAAATTACATGCTACTCCATCCAGGCTTTCTTTCCTCGTGTCTTCCTTAGAGTCGGTGTCATGTTTAACAAGGAAGGTACTTCATGTAAGAAGTTACGTTTGTCACACGAGGCTCTGCTCCCCCATGTCCACTCCGGAAGCAGTCGTTTGGCCCAGCGAACGCCAGTATTCATCTCAACCCGACTCTCCTCTCCTTTACAAGCACGCGTCACAGTCTGCCGGCTCCAGAGTGCCAGACTCGGCTCTGAGTGTCTCCCCATGTCTTCAGAAGGCTGCCCAGAAGGACCCCGAGGCCTCGTGCAGAGTGCTGGTCCTTGCCAGGTCCTACCTCAGCAAATGCCTCACCATCAACCCAGCCTTCGTCAAGCCCGAGAGCCAGGATTCACTACGCCTGTTACTTAAATTATATATATATATATATATATATATACACACACACACACACTGTGTAATTACAATGAACACCATACTTATATGGTAAGTGCATACATTAATTACCATTCTATGTTAGTTACAATGTAGCGGCTGCTGTATCACCTCCGAGGTGAGAGCCAACACGCTTCCAGACAGGAGTCAGGTGACCCTCTACCAACCTCTCTCCAGCACGACTGATTGCATCACTGCAAGTGACTCCCAAGTTCTGAGCTTAAGCAGACTGAGCACTAGAAGGGCTTTTTATTGCTGCAGTGCCTCAGGATTCTTAGTTTATCAACCCTGAATAACAGTGCCTCATTTGTAAAAAAAAAAAAAAAATATTTTCCCTGACTCCAAAACTTTTCTCCTTTCACTCGATTCTGAGGGGGCAGGAGAACTCCCAGTTTTTAGGTCTTACTGTTCGATTATTGTGTCATTTCTGTTGCATCTCCATCCTGGGTGGCTGAGAATTCCATGTGCATTTTTGCCTCCCAGAGCCAAGCCAGCCACGATCAGGTACACGTCACAGAAAAAAACAGTGCTCCCCACCCACCAGCAGACAACTGTTACCAGAAGCACCACAGGAAGTGCCCCACGTCACTTCCACTCACAACTCACTGGCCAAGCCACACCCCACGAGAGTGGGAGGGAAATTCCAGCGTGGCCTAGACATCAAGGACTCATCCGAGTATCTGCGGACCAGTCATCCTCTCCTCACCACTAGTGGACACAGGTAAAACTCCAACTTCCTCAGATAGATCACACATGCAGGGAATATATATATATATGCATTGTGTATGCACACAGATATGGACTACACGCACGTGTGCATGCACACACTTGGTAAGTCTGAAATCCACAGGCAATCAATAGAGATGCATACAAGATTATCTGAGCTCCCTGTCACCGTCCCTCCCTAGATCTGGGCAGCATCTGACAAGAAGAGGTGTTGCCCAAGGAACACATATCCTCGAATCTCATCTTCAAGTAAAGATGGAGGTGCAGTGTGGCAGAGGCCCAGCTCTGCTGCTGGGGTGGCATGTGTGCCTGTGGTGGTACTGAGGGGTCACAGAAGTTCCCACGCTTTCCTGGAATTCAATGTACTTTCAGGGTGTGTGTGTGTGTGTGTGTGTGTGTGATATGCACACGTGCGTGTAAATACGCCTGCCATGTTTAGTGGGTGATTAGAAGCAGGAGAGTGTTATTTCCTTAAAGAAACGCGACTTGATTAGAGATCTATCGTGTCTTCAAGTCTAGTGGAGAGCTGCCACGGCGGGCCCACGGGACGACGGGCACAGGGCCTGGCCCCTGGCAAGGCGGTGACCGCTGGGCTGCAATGGCACACAGTTAACCTGCAGATCATGAGGGAAAACCTGGGAGATAACGAGGGAAAGGATAACACTGCAAGAGAGTTCTCCGCACTCCCTGCCCTGTGAAACCCACCCACTGTACGTCACCTTCCCATAAAACCTCTCCAAAGTGACCATCGGACGTCAGCGTTAAGACTTCTTTTGAGGTACTGGGTTTAAACACACTGGCTTTAGATACACTTTCTTTGCAATAAAATTATGCCCACATTTTCAGCAAAAACAACAACAACAAACACACACGTCATTGACCAGTGTGCTGTCTGTGTGCGGATGGTGTCTGGATCCTTGCACTCCTCTCTGGGGAGACAGAGGTGAGCAAGGCGAGGCGACCCCCCCCCCAGGCAGGCAGAGGTGAGCAAGGCGAGCCCCTCCTCCTGGGCAGGCAGGCCTCCCCCGCCCCGCACACACTGGGGCGCCTGGACCAAAGCCAAGGACAGGGCCCAGAGCCCTCGCTCCTGCCAAGCACGGCAATTAATGAAAGAACTCCTTTCTTAGAGTCCAAGGCTTGCGGCTTGGCTTGGACAAGATGAAAATTCAAATGGGTATTAAGAACAAATCCCCCCCCATCAGGCGTGTGGCTCTTGCCTGCCATCCTAGCTGCTCAGGAGGCTGAGACCCGAGAATCGCAGTTCAAAGCCAACGCACGCAGTCAAGTCTGTGAGACTGTCTGTCATCTCCAATTAAATCGCAGGGAAAGCCAGAAGTGGTGCAGTGGCTCAAGTGCTAGAGCACTAGCCTTGAGCAACAGGAGCTCAGAGACAGTGCCCAGGCCCAGAGCTCAAGCTCAGGACCAGCAAAATATATTTAAACATCAAAATCATTCAATCAATCAATTAATCCCACCTTTCCTGCTAGCCAGCAAAGCTGCTATTACGGGTGTGTGTACCGACAAGGGCATCCTTGAAACTGGTGATACACGCATACACACACACAAACACACATTAGTTTACATTAGAGAACTCAGAACGGATGCGAAATAACAGATGGCCTACATCGGCCTTAGACACAACCAATAAGAATGTGGGGGAAAACTTGGCCTCTCTGGAGAGCAAACAAGGCTCTCAGATGTTAGGTGGCTCTCAGGTTGTATAGGAGTACAAAGAGGTTTAAAACTCTTCTAGCTCTAGGCTTGTTACACTTCATTAATATCTACCACTTCAAGTCACTTCAAATTACAGATCCAAGCAGTTAAGTTCCCATTTTCCTTGCTTCAAGAATAAAAATGAGACCAAAAAAAAAAAAGATTAAAATACAGCATTTCTGTCAGTGCTGAAACTTTAGGAACCCATGGAGAGATGGAAGCCACAGAAGGAAAGAAGAAATGTCAACCTGAAATCCTGTAGCTGTCTAAATCCCATCATCCCTCCACATCACTCAGCTCTGACGAGTACAGCGGAGGATGTGAGACCGTCAGCTACACCGCAGAGGGGCCAGTCTCCAGACCCTGGTGCCGTGGACGCCAGAGAGACCCCAGGCCTGCAGCCTGCTGAGGCGCAGCCACGGGTTCAGGAGGAACTCCTCTGCGTATAGCAGGGAAGCGGACATTTCTTACAATGATTTATTCTACAGAGGTATTTGGGGGAAAGTTTTTAATTTAAATTCATATATCACATATGTTATGTTTCGTTCTGCATTACAGTACAGCCACGCAGATTTCTATGCTATGCTCTATTATTTATGAGCATGGAAGAATTTAAGCAGGGGTTTTGCTGATAACCAGATTACTTCCAGCATAGTTTAAATCTCAAAAAAAAAATATGCATAACTCCATGGCCTGAATGTAGCAGTGGGCGGAGGCTGGCTTCATGGTGAACTAGAGCGGCGTTCTGAAATAGCTAGGTGTTCCTAACACAGTGCCTGGGAGTCAGGAGTGGGGGTGGAGAGCCTGGAAGGCAAAATGGTTCCTTCCACAGTGACCTTGCTGCACAGAGTTTCATCTATTACCCACACGCGTGTGTACAAACACAAACACACACACACACGTGTACACGCGCAGTCAATGCAAGGGGCCCCCGAAGCTGGTGAAGACTGTGATACACCAATACGCCGCCGTCTCCAGACACGGGATGCCTGGCTGTGAGAGGAGACGTGAAGAACGCGAGGACAGAGCGCGACCTCTGCTGCTTCGGAGGAACTCACAAAAGCCCGCCATGCCCACGGCCCTCGTGGGGCCATGAGGAACGCCACTCCCCGTCTGTTGGCACAATATGGTTTCACACCTTGGGACAAATATTGTTTTCTATCAGCCAAAAGGAGAAGTGCTTGAAGACAGCACGGGCTGTCACTGGGAGGGAAATTCCTTCCATTTCTCACTGCCCGAGGATTTTCGCAGCCACCACCCAGTTATCTCAAGCGGACAGCCAGCGTCCGGCAGGCCTGCAGTCAAGACGGAGGAAGGAGGCAGGGAGACTCAAGACACCTGCTCCACCAGGAAACCAGCCCTTGTCAGACTTCCCTTTCGGTACTAAGCCGGGTCATGTTCTTTTCTTGCTTGGATTTCCAGAATGACCTTGGTCATAACTGAGTATTTATGGAGTCCTTGGAAGTCTCCTGGTCATCTGGGCTCATGGCTTAGTTCTTCTTGATGAGAATCTCAGGGGGAAGCGGTGACCCTTCTCCCCCTTCTCCACAGGAACAGGACAGGGAGTTCTCACCGGCTGGGAAGGAATCTCTGTGAGACAGGGGCGCCTGTCCACTCCCAGCTTCCCCTCCATTGCCACTGCACCACTAGAGGCTCCATGACTTAATTCTGAGCTGTGGTGATAAACCGGAGCTTAGTATTGGAGGTTTTGAGATAGAGAAGCTTGGAGGTCCAGAGGACCTGGAAGGACCTGGAAGGGTCTGGAAGGACCTAGACAGCCTTGCAATCCCGAGAGATGAGGACAGCAAGCACGTGTCAATTCCCTGCTTCCCAGACCCCCTCTGCCCTTACTCACGTCCTACATGGCGCAAAGATGCCGACCCAGACCCAGCTTCCTGAGCACCGAGGCTGAGCACACGACCGTTTCACGACGCGTGCTGGACGGCGTGGACGTGGGTGAAGGCCAGAGTCCAACCTCGCTGAAGACGTCCAGCGAAGTTAGATGACAGCCGAACTCAGACCCTGGAGCTGCACGGAGCAATTTTCTAGTTTATCTGGACTCATGGGTTCCTGGCACAGGGAAGATGAATGAGACGATGCAGGAATCTTGGCGTATAGTTCCACGCTGTCTTTTAGGACGACTGTAATTGCATTTGTCAAAAGTGATGGAAAATCGTGAGAACCGTGGTTAGAAAGCCAGACAGACCTCAGATCAGATACTTGTTAGCTGTGTGAACGAACTCTGCAAAATTAACCTTCTTTTGCGTTTTCAGTTTTAAGCTGAGGTATACTCTACAACCAGCATGGAAACTACTCATGACAGATAAAAATGATTCTGTTCCTTTCCACTTATACAGAAGGCGAATTTTTCATTTTTATTCTTATTAGTCTGACTTCTTAGCAGCACAAAAGACTCTTTTCTAATTATATTGGGATGCAATAGCTTATTTTCTCATAATAAATTTCTCAGTGTCAACGGATCTTTCCAGAATCAACAATTAACTCAGACATCTGGTCCTTGGATACAGGCTGATGCAGCGGGAAGAGCTTTCGGGGCACAGCCCCCGTGGCTGCACTCGAGCCCCCAGACTCTGCTCGCCTCTGGCCCGAGCCCCACCCTCCCGTGGGTCCCGCTGGCCCCTCTCGCCACCTTCTTCCTCCACGGCTCTGCCCTTTGCCCTTGCACTCCACTTAACCACTAAAGGAGCCAGACACGGTGCTGTGGCTCAGGAGGCAGAGCACCCCCTGGTAACATGTTCAGAACAGCACCCAGGCCCTGAGTTCAAGCCACAAAACCTATCTTTTCAAAAAACCTTTTTGTTTTTTGTTTGTTTTTAAAGAGAGTGGAGTCTTACAAACAAGCTCCCACGGTTTCAAGCCTTCTTTTTGGGGGTTTGGAGATACAGCAGGTATTTATTTGTGTACTGATGGAATTATTTTTACCAACTCTGAAAAGCCTTGAAGATGGTGGTGGACTACTTGGAAGACATGGGAAGGGAAGGAGAATTCTTGATTTACTGAACTCTTTTTTTGTCCAACGTGATGCTAACTTTTCCACGTGGGTTCAGGTTATCACGTGTGGAGGTGAAACAGTGGCCATGACCCGTCACCTTCATCATCAGACTCAAGCAGGAGTTGAGAGCTCCCCAGACAACAGGCCTCACGCAGAGAAATCCTGGCGTGGAGAGGGCCACACAGGACGAACCGGCTGCTCCCACCGTCATGGTGTCCCCGGATCTTCAAGCAGGGACTTCGCTGCATCAGGGCAGCTGACGTGGAAGGCCCCACCATTCCCGGGCCTGCATTCTTTCGCAAACCCCAGGTTTTGCAGGTGGAAAGCAGTGCTTTGAGGAATGGTCTTCCTTGAAGAAAAATGAGTTAGATCATCAGAACAAGGTCTCCCCACAGCAATTTGTGGTCTCCTGGGCCTCTGTTAAGTGTCCCAGGTCCACTGATTGGCCAAAAGCCGTCTGCATCGTTTTCCAGAGAAACAGTTTAACACTAAAATATTACCTGAAATATCGCCTTTCTCACAAGTCATAACTTTTGACCAGTGAAAGAGAACGTGTTTCTCCTGCGTACATTTATCAGGATGAACGCGGGGAGACTGCTGCCCGCTCTGTGGACTGAATCGCCGTGGTTCTCCCTTCTCAGCTGTTTCGAAGCTTGGATTCTGAACTGTTACGGCCAGCAAATGGTGATCCAAACGTTGAACGCCTTGGCTTCGCCCGCCCAGGGTACTGCACTGCCCGGGCTCTCCTCCTGCGTGCACCCCGGGGGAGCCCAGCCCGCGTCTTTCTCCAGTCCCTGCAAGCTCTGCCTCCGTCCTCAGCCCCTACTTCCTAAAGCTCCCATGAATCCTCATTTGTCAAGGGCACGTTTTGGGCGCAGTCTTTGGAGCCTGGCATGTAATTACAACAGCAGGCAAGGGGGCTACCTACCGCGCGGCCATGGGCGTGTGCCTGAGCAGGGAGTCAGACTGTCTGCACAGGGAAAGCGCTAAGTCTGGATGGCGATGGGCTGAGACAACAAAGCCTTTCCAGAAAATCCCACGTGAAGCCACACAAGGCCAGGTCTGCCCCTTGGGTGATTTCAAAGCTCCGGTTTTCATGGCCACTGAAGTGGCGAAGGTTTCGCTTTGTGAAGGCACCAACTACCTTGGAGAATGGAATGGAAAAGGGCAAGCTAACCAGCGCAGAGTTGGCTGCTTGGACTGAGTTTTCTTTCTTGGACCAACGTTCTTTGGGTTGTGCTGAGATGATGTTGGACTTTCGCCGTCGTGACAGAGTGGTTCGGAGGAGATATGCAATGCACGCTTGCTGCACAGGAGTGTAACTTTCAGGATCATTGTCAGGCAATTCTGGACATGCCCCCTCCACAACGCTCGGCTGTAGCTGTGCACACACAATGCCCCCCCCCCCCCCGCCACGTACTCACACAGGGCCAGCGTCACCACCCTGGGCCTGTGGACCCAATGCCACAGGGGTCAGGAACCACACCCCACGCTGAGTACAAGCCCCATTCTCTGTGGAAGAAGATGCAGAAGTGTCAGTAGCTCTAACTGTCATCCAAATAAACAGAGAAAAGCAGGATGGCCGGCCTGCCGAACCCAAGATTCTCCTGAATCTCCATCTCTCATTCCCAACGCAGGACCGCGCTAGCAGTCAGAATCCATGAGTGCTGGGACACGGGATCCAGCAATGCGACCCTGAGCGAAGGACGACTTTTTGTTTTTAAATTTATGACTGAGAAAATAATTCAGACGTATGCATATAAATAGAAACATGTGGCAAAAGTATCCAAACACTGAAATTATGCAGGAACCCACACTTACATATTTCTTCTCTAAATTCTCCCCACATGTCACATGTAGCTGAGATTTTAATCTCTTAAGAGAAACCATTTTAATTAGACAAAAGAAAGAAATGGATGGAGGAAGAAGAAAGAAAGAGGGAGTAAGGAAGGGAGGGAGGGAGGGAGGGAAGAAAGAAGGAAGCACAGTTGGTTTGTTGTTTGGAGTAGCTAAAAGAGGACCTAGAAATATGCTGGGTCCATTACTGTCTATTATCCATCTGTGTTCAATATGAAGTATAAGGGAAGCAGTTACTGCTCTAGAATTGCAAGTGTGGAACCCTTGAGCCTTGGGGACCCGTGACGGCTCCAGGTGTGCTGCTCTTTCCAGGAATGACAGGCACACAGCCTGCCAATCCCCCCAGCGCCATGCTGAGAGACTCCCACACACTTCAGAACGCACGGACACCAGAGGCTGCCCGCACGCACTGGTGCTGAGTCTAGAGGGCACGGACTGGTGAGGTCAAAGCGGTGGTGCAGACGTGAACACGTTCCATGGGCCACACAGATACATACGCGGTGGGGGAGGGGGGCTTCTTAGTTACTACAAGGCTTACGCATTTGCCTGTGGACGGAGGAACCAGAAAGTGTAGACATTAGAAAAAACAATAATCTTATTCAGGTTTGGGACATCTGTGGAAATTTAGGATGTTATAAGATTTTCCCAACTACAAAGACGTCTGTATGTCTTTGAAATTTTACCAACGGTTTTTCTTTTCTTTCCCCATGTCATTTTCTGTGAACAAAGCTCAGCTAGGACAGGCCTGTGCTGGCTTCCCTCAGTTCCACTCAGTCTCGGGCACCCATCTCTCCTGTGGGCGGGACTCACCTGGTTGAGGAGCAGGTGTAGCTGGCTGGCTGGCTGGCTGGTTTATTTATTTATGAGGTGCTAATGAGATGTCTGCGCTTGAGTTCCCCTCCTTACAAGGGGAAGTAACACAGTCAACATACAAGATCACGACGCAGACATTAACAAGAGCAACTGGGAGCTTAGAGGGAAGAGGTCTCGGCTTAAAGGCAGACTTGTGGCCCAGCCTGCTCCAGCCTCAGGAACCACAGTGTATAGTTACAAACAAAGCTGAAAGAAGGGACTTTGACTCTAGTGGAGGAATCCCTTTTCGCACAAGAGGGAGATCCAGGGTTAGACCTATTTATGATTTGTAGTATGTCTCATGAAACAAAAGATACATTGTTGTAGAGGTACACTGGAGTTGGGTAAACTATAAAATATTGAATATTCATGTCTTTGGATTTTAGGGAGTGGTTATGGAAACAATATTCATTAGGAGGCTAATTTCTACCAGTCTCAGAGCCTGCGAAAACCATAGGGCATTTCTGAGGATATTAAGAGAAATAAAATATCATATCCCTAAAAAAAAAAGTAGTGGTGTATCCACGACCTGATGACTATAGTTGTAACCCTTCTAAACATTACCCTGACGTTAAATACAACTTTAATAAAAAGTATTCCTGTGTAAGGCCAGCACTTGGGCAGTGACGGCAGGGAGACCACAGGTGCGAAGCTAGCCTGGCTACATGGGGAGTTCCAGACCCGCCAGGCCTGCAGGGCCAGAACAGAATAAACAACCAACCAATGAAAGAAAAAACAAATACGTGATTGCAACCGTTAAGGAGAAGGGTAAGATGGCAAGATCCAGGTGTCTACTGCTTGAAGAATATGGGTTTGGTCATGGAATGTCTGAAATCCGCAAGGTAAGCTTCTAGGTCCTAAGTGGAGAAGGGTTACTTCGGATTAGACACAGCCTGTGGGGGGAGGCTGAACCTTCCGAGGACGGTGGCAGGCGAGGAGACCAGCTGCCGCCCGAGCACCAGAGCGCCAGTCAGGAGTCTCTGGTTCATTCCACCAGCTCCCCCAAGACAGCCAGGCAGCCACTCCTGAAACAGCGGCACTGGACGGCGCTGGACGCCTCAATTCCAAGGGAACTGCGATCGCCTTCTAGGTAACTATTTGGGGAGAATTTTTAAAATTAGCACCGATAACGTCAGACTATTTTTATAAACTCAAAATAACTGGGGATATCAACTAACATGAAACACATGCAACTTACTGATTCGAAGTTGAAAGAAGCATAGTGATTGATCCTGTTTCCCTTAAACACTAAAAGTTTTTTAGAGTCAGGAAAAAGTCCACTGAAATATAATCCAGGTCTGGCTGAACACAAAGCTTCAGGAAATGGGGACTCAAGACTGATGGAGGCTAACCACTGCCACCCCTTTAAATCCCCTGTGCAGACAGATACTGGAAATAATGGTGTGAAATCCTCAGAGCTTCTCCCTCCACGACAGGAGCAGGCGGCTGAGTGTCGGAGTGGAGAGCTAACACCAGAGGCTGGCCAGGGCCAGGACTCCGCAGGCCAGCTCAGCCTGGGCCGGGGGGGTGGGGGGGGAGCCTCGCTGGCTGGAGCGATTCCTGAGATGACAGGACAATGATCAGGAGCCTGGACCCTGCCAGCTCGGGGCAGAGACCTGACTGAACACACAGTATGGCTGCCTTTATGCGATTAGATCCCGAAGGCGTCACCTCGCAGGGCTCTCGAGGCAGGCTACCCACGTGTTACACACGGCCTTGCCGGGGTGTGCGGGCGCAGCATGAGGGTGACGCAGGTCACACCGGGCGGGAGTGGAGGAGGACGCTTTCCCGCGGTCTGCGCCCTGCCTCGCTGCACTGACGCTGCGTGCGATGGCAGCCCAGGTATTGCCACTTCGTTTCACAGACATTTCCATCTAAATTCCCAATATTTTATGGCCTCATCCACAAAAGCAGATTAAAACAGAACGGGCTAGCGTTTGTTCAGGTAAAGAAAAATAATGTATACGGGGCAACAGTTAAATCATAAAGGGGAGAGAAAACAACATTTATTTTAAAATTTACAAGAAATCCTTAGACCTCTAAAAGTGTGTCTCTTTTGAAAACATATTTCCATTATGAAGATTTGTGTAGGGAGATCTGATAGGCAAAGAATAATTTATGGAATAAGATGTGCCATGAAAATATTAATTTTAAGAAAGATGGTGTAGCTACATGTATATCAGATCAAGTAGAGGTAATAAGAAATATTATGAGACAATAATAGTATGAGAAAGTACGAGTTCATCAAAAATTAATGAAAAAGCTGAAATGTGCATCGGTCTATTACAGTTTCAAAGAAAATGAACCACACATTGACAGGTACACATGAAAAAAATTAGACAAATCCACAACCATATTTAAGTTTCCATAGTTCCTCTCACTGAAAGATTTATCAGTCTTAACACAAGTGTATAGAGAATCTGAACTTCACTGTCAGATCACAAGACTAAGTATTAAGAACAATGTCTAACAGTAACGGGAGGATACATCGTTTTAAAGTGTACAATGAGCAAATGTCCACATGCACACTACGGAGCAGGCAATAAAACATTGTGATGCAAGCAGGTAAAAGAATAAAGCCCACTGTATCTGAAGCAAATATAAAATCAGAAGTTGACCATATAAAGTTTAACAAAATACTCAGTTATTTTAAAGTCAAGGACCAAGAGTCGAGTGTATACTCAGAATATAAACTGGAGAACAATTTCTGCACTGGCAGAAGGTGGTTTCAGCGATGTTACAAGACTGCCAAGTTCCTGTTTAGCAACGATCATATCGACAGCAAAACCCAGCTCTGCCACTGTGAAACAGAAGCTGTCAGAAAGGATCCAAAGACTAATGGGAATAGCAAAAGAGGTGAAATAAAACGCCATGTACAAAAGAGAGAAAACGGAGATCGGAGCTGGGCGCTGGCACTCATGCCTGCAGTCCTGGCTATGTGGGAGGGTGAGATGTGAGGGTTCCAGCACAAAGCCAGACTGGGGAGGAGAGTCCATGGGTCTCTTATTGCCACTCACCATCCAAAGGCCTGTGGCTCAAGCGGTAGACCACCAGCCCGACTTGGAAAAGATTGGGAGAGCACAAGACTCTGAGAGCAAGCCTTCTCTCTCACACACACACATACACACGTACACACACACACACACACACACACACACACACAGAGAAATGAAAAGAGGAAAGGAAAAGAAAGCATCAACAGAAACATGGACAGGCAGGAGGAAAAAACAGAACCACGGAAAATTGTATCCAGGGGCAGAGCCGTGGCTCTGTAGTGCGGAGAGCGCCTCCCTGCTCCACCGCCCAGGGTTCCATCCCCTTCATTGAGAAATCAACACAAAAGCACAGTAGTATGAAAAGGCAAACCGTGCAAAGACCTACAGCAATCAGTAACAAAGACATGGCAAAGTGAACAGGACAGAGTAATCCTGCCTTCTGGATGGGCACAGAAACACTCGGGTGTCAAAACTAACAACCTACAAGAAATCAGCCACCCAGCAATAGGAAGAAAATTCTTAATTGTGATAAAATGTAACACAAGAAAAAGACTCTTCCCCCTCCAGTCCTGGGGACCAAACCCGGGGCCTCCTTTACTGTCAGACAGGCGCTCAGACATGGGGTGTGCGCCCAGCACCCCTCGAGGACTGCAGTGCTGTGGTGGTCGGGGGCTTGAAGTTAGGGCCTGGGAGATAAGCTGCTTTGCTCAAGGCTAGCACTCTACCACTCCGAGTCACCCCCACTTCTGGATTTCAAGGTAAGACTGCCACACTTCCTTCTCTGGCTGGCTTTGAACTGCGGTTTCACATCTCAGCCTCCTGAGCAGCTGGGATGGCAGGCGTGCTCAGCCTGCACTTGGCGTTCATGGAGAAAGTACGAGTCGCTTTGTACTAAGCATAAAGGCACTAGGAGACAAGAATCTCTTGTTTTACCATTTCACTTTTGCATTAGAGATTCTAACTAGTGAAACAAGCCGCTGTGGAAGGAAAAGTAAAGTTTGACATGCAGGAAACGTGATTATGACACCTTATTGAAAAAAAACAATCTAGGAACCGAAATCCAAAAGAGGCCTCAGAGCGGAAGTTCAGTACCTCCCTCCTCCCCGACTCGCGCTGCGAGGCTTCTCCGCAGACGGCGGAGGGCGAGCGGATGCCGTCCAGCCTTACCACCACACTGCCCACGGCGTGTGTGCCACGCTCTCCTCGCCCCGCCGTCCACGGCGTGTGTGCCGCGCTCTCCTCGCCCCGCCGTCCACGGCAGGTATTCAGGCTGTTTCCATGTCTTGGCTGTTGGGGACAGTGCCATGGGGAAGGGGAAGGCAGAGGCCTCTTCGTCTCCCCTGGACTCCTCGTGGCTTCGGTTGTTGGAGGAATCTCCGTCCTGCCCTCCCCGACGGCTGGGCTGCCCTCCACTCCGGCCGCACCCACGGCTCCCACCTTCCCCTCTCACAGCACACTGTTCTTTGTTCTTTGTTTTTAGCTGTGGGGCTTGAACGCAGGAACGCAGGGCCTGGGCACTGTCCTTTTCTCAAGGCTGGCGTTCTACCATTTGAGCCACAGCACCCCTTCTGCTTTTTCTGTGGATGTGGTACCCGGGAACTGAACGCAGGGCTTCCTGCACGCTAGGTGAGCACTCCACCACATGGCCCCGCTCCCGGCCTCCCGGAGCAGAGCCGTTCTTGCTGGAGGGTGGATTTCATTGCAGCTGCCTGGGGACTGGGTGTTAACCAGCTTGTCCCCTGCTGGCACGGTGTATCTACGCGGGGGATGTCCACTCAGTTACTCGCCCATTTTTACACTGGGTGACGTGTGTTGTCCTACTGAGTTCGCTGGTTCCTGTGTGTTCTGAATGCTGATTCTTGGTCTGACTCCTGTTTGTGGATGCTCCCTCCCGTGCCACAGGCTCTCTTTCATCCCAACGTGTCTTTATTACCTGGAAGCCTTTAGACAACAACATCAAGTCTTCTCCAAACTCCACCATCACCACCTCTGGGCACGCGGCCAGACGGGAATCAATACCTGGCAGCAGTCTCTGTACTTCCACGTCCAGCACAGCCTTATTCACAACGTCGGGCTGGGCGGGATGGTTAAAGCAAGTGTGGTGATTGTGAATACATACAGTATTTATAGAACACCATTCACCCAGGAGACAGAAGGAAGGCCTGCCACTGTGACGGCCTGGGTGGACGTGAGGCGAAATACACCATGGAAGCCTCAGAAGGGACTGCAGTGTGGTCCCCTCTGAGGCCTTGGTGCCCTGAGGGGACAGCTGAGCTCCGAGCAGCTGCCCTGGGTGATGTCTGAATCAACCTGAAAAAGCATGACGTAGTACAACTTGTCAGGTGAGTCTAACTGCGGCTCTGTGGATTTACACCTGCTTTACAATTTCAGGAAATTCCCTCTCCAGACCCGGGCACTGGAGGGTGAAGTTCCGAAGACCACGAGGCTCCATCTCTGTTTCCAGACCAGGTCACCCTGAAGGCTGAGTGTGAGGAAGGGGCCACACGCCACACCTGTCCTAGCTGTGTCACCACACCCCTCACACCTCCGAGTCCAACACAGCCGAAGCCACGGACCTTCTGAATTCCCTCCCTCACAAACCCTGTGTTTTCTATTAGCGCCCGTGCAGTTCCAGTCCCGATGTCTACCGCGGCTTATCTGTCGGGTCAAGCCCGATGCACGGTCGCCCAGCGGGCTGCGCCTCTGACATTTCACCAGGCGTTGCTCTGGCTCCAGCCTCATTCGGAATCTAACTCAGAAGAGAGGGATGAGAGACAGACCACGTCCACCAGGTGACAGGGCCCAGCCTAAGTGGACATGGAAAGAAATCTCATTCCTCATGGCTTCCATCTCCAAGCTCTGTCAGATCATCTCGTCCGGGTGCAAGGCAGTGATTTCCAGCCCACATGCAACTGGTCTTTCTCAGGTACAAGGTGGCTGCCTGCGTGCGCTCACATACATAAACGCGCACTCTGAATTGTTCTCCAGGGCCTGGATCATGGCAGGCCTTTTCATACTGGTAAACATGAAAAATACACACATTCAACAATCAAACCACTACACGTAAGACACACAAGTGTGTAATATTTTAGTTTTTGCAAATAATTTGACATTCTAGGAGAACACACGCTGCCCTATAGATTCGTCCCCTGAGCGTCAGTCCTGCTGCAGCTCACAAAGGCTGGCCAGGGCGTTCATCTTCAGAGAAGCTTTTGGCTCTATTTTGCTCTAGTTTTTATTTGTTTTTGGTTTCCTAATGATTTATTATATACATATGCCTAGAGGGTGAGTGCTTTTATTTAAATTTAAAACCATATCAAGATCCCAGGAACATTTGATGTCTCTTGACTTGGAAAATAATATTTCATTTGTTATGAAATTCCCTAGCACAGATATGTGCTCTATTTCTCCCTTGAAAATAAAAATGCAGTGTAAAACATTGTTTAAAAGGCGTAGCCACAGCAGGCTGACTGGACTGGCATCCTTCCCTTAGGAGAACTTTCGCTTCACCATTTCTAAGTGCTGGAAGGCCCACAGGCACACGGCGTGGTCCCTGGGCTGCAGGGTCCTCAGTCCTCGGGTTTCCTCCTGCTCCTGCTCCCGCCCTCCCCCTCCCCCTTCCCCTCCTCCCTCCCCCAGGGTCCCTCTCAGCAAGTTCCTGAAGCACAGCAGGAGCCCAAAGGGGAAGAGGCGCCCCAAGGCCACTTTTGAGAGGACTCTGCTGCTCTCTTTACAATATACTCAGGGGTGTCGCGTAAGACTGTAGGACTTGTCTTAGTAAACTGTGAGTTTCGGAAGGATTGTTTAGAGCAGTGAAATCACCACCCAACATCCAATTCAAGTGGAAACCATCCCCACAGTTCTTTGTCTGTGTGGTGGCTGAAAAGAGGGTGAATGCTTCTCAGATACATAAAGGCATTAAAGGCTGGGCCCAGAGACCCCGGAATCCCACCTCTTAACTGGGATTCTTTTTTTTTTTTTTTTGCCAGTCCTGGGACTTGTACTCCGGGTCTGAGCACTGTCCTTGAGCTTTCTCAAGGCTAGCATTCTGACACTTGAGCCACAGCACCACTTCCAGCTTTTTCTATATATATGTGGTACCAAGGAATAGAACCCAGGTCTTCGTGCATGCTAGGCAAGCACTCTACCACTAGGCCACACTCCTGGCCTTAATTGGGATTCTTAATTCATTCTTCATGTCTCATGAGACTAAGACACAGCATGGTGGCTCACGCCTGTAATCCCAGCTCCACAGGAGGCTGAGATCTGGAAGATCACAGGTTCAAGATCAGGCCAGGCAGAAAAATCCTAACCTCCCCCAAAATAACAAGCAAGAAAGCTGGGCTGGAGGTGAGACTCGAGTGGATTGAGTGCTAGCTGAACAAGTGTGGGGCTGAGTTCAAACTCACGCACTGCCCCAGACAAGGCAGAGACTGGATGAACGTGTGCGGCCCTCGTGCGTGCCTGGGGCCCTCGTGTGTGCATTCTGCCTTCGTGCTGAGCACCGTCCACCCTGCAGCCAGGAGGCGGGCCTCTGGGGAACAGAGAGGGGCAAACCAAACAACCCTCTCTCGAAAGGCTGACGTTCACTTAACACCCCAGCCCTTGCTTAATGCTATTACTAATTCCACTTCACAAAAGATAAACACACAAAGGGATTTTAGAGGTTAATTAATTTGCCTGGTGTCATTTCCCTATTAAGTTCAAAGACAGGTTGTGCACCAGCCTGCGTGACTCCAGCTAGAATCGTTAATTACTTCAGGGGATGATAAATCCAAACAGACCACAAACTGGCAGCAATTTCTCAAACCGTGGAGACTTCAGAATATAGGAATCTGGAGCTCAACACAGTAGGAAGAATCTCCTCCAGAATGCTAGCCCCTTTCCACAAGCCCCATGGTATGGATTAAAACCTGAGTGGCAACTCAGAGGTGACGTGACCTGAGTAATGAGTACTGCAGGATGGTGAGCCAGAGTCCTCCAGCACCCACTCGCTTGCCGTGGGTGACCACCCACCCTAACACCCCCTGGGCGCCCAGCCCCACCACGGCTTCGTGGCTTCTTGCACGGAAGGGTGGGTCTCTGTGAATGAAACAGGCAAGGCGACCAGACACAGCTACTGGGTCCAGTGAGCAGGGACGAATCTTTACTTTTCACCCTGTGGCGTCCCCCGGGGTGACCCTGAGAGACGGGTGATTCGATCCTCACGCCTCATTTGTGGGCTCAGGTGGGAAGCCGTCCTCGTGAAGGACAGGCTTGGCCCTTACAGAGTTGCCGCAAGAGCAGCCATAGGATTGTCCTGGACGCCTTGTCTCTGGTATAACTAAATGTGAAATGATTTAAATTCTAAATCCAGTAAGTCTAACTTTGGCGCTCTGAACTTTAATGTGATCGCCATCATATTTTCCAGCTAAAAAAGTTAATAATCTGCGTCTTAGAATAGAGCCCATCTTTCTAAATTGTATACAAACACGATATACAATGTACACAACATACAGCACATTACAAACACACTTACGGCTGGCATGTGTGCACACACATCTGTAAGCATGGATGATGTATGGCGTAAGAAATGCAGTGAGCAGAGGTCCTCGTGTATTACCAGCCAGGACACCAAGAGCAGAACGACATGCGGCTTCCGCTCTGTAAACATGGGTCAGGGAGCACTGAGGGAGCGAGCGCACACACGCAAGCCGTGCGAGCGTGGCACGCGGTGCTTGTGGCCTGTGCGGCAGGGCGCCAGCTCTCAGCTCCCCGAGCCTCGAGTGCAGATGAAGCCCTGGTGTTCACAGTCCCACCATCCCCGGGGCCACGTGAGGACTCTAGGGGGGCTTTGAAATAGGGAGGCTCCGCGCACACCGATACCTGCCCTGCTGACATCACAGCTTCCAGAACCACGCCCGCAGGAAAGCATGGTGAATGCGATAGGCCACTGAGCCAGGGGAGAACGAGCTCTGGCCAGGGAAAGAAACGGACGCAGCCAGCGTGGCCATCACTGGCCACTGCCGATTCTGCCCAGTGCTCCACGGAGCAGCCAGAACCAAGGCAGGAACTCCTGAGGACTGTGGTCAGCTCTTACCACGGGTGGTGCTGTCCACAGCCCACGCTCGGTGGAGCCCAGAGCCTGCAGTCGGGGCAAGGCCACCGAGCCACGGCAGCTTGCCGTGGACGAAACGTGGCCCCGGGCTTGTGTTGGCCTTCAGTATCTTCCCATAATGAACCAGAGACAGACAACACCCCGAAATCTCAGCTACTGCCGGCAGAGCTGCGCAGGTGTTGAATATGGCTCTGGACAGAGACATTGTCCTCTTACTACAAATACCGTATTTGATTATACCCTCCCCGCAGGCACCTCCCACAGCCACACTCGCAAGCCCGCACCCCGCACTGGAGATGGCGTTTGGCAGTGTCTCCAAATTCATGATGAAGCAGCATCTGAAAACCTTGATGAAACCTGATGGTGTGGCTTCCAGTGTTAAAACTGCAGACAACTTGTAGGATGTTTCCTTTTAAAGGAAGAGGGAGCTGAGAGCTGTCCAGTTGCAACTGTGAGGAAAAGCCTTTGACACTCTTTATCTTCAACTAACCAGGAGAGGCATGGCTCAAGTGGTAGAGATCCATCCTTGAGCAAGAAAGCCAGGCTAAAGACCAAGGCCGTAAGTTCACACTGCAGTACAGACATGGAAGGAAGGAAAGAGGGAGGGAGTGACGGAGGGAGGGAAATGGCAGGAAGAAAATGAAAGAATGGAGGAGAACTCACAGGAGGAAGTTCATGAAGAGTCCCAGTGAATGTGCTGCTATCTCAGGCACCATGAAAACGCACCTGTCTGTAATAATGGCGGTCGTGGTGTTAGTTCCCCCGGTCAGAAGCATGAGGCACACAAACAATGCCCCTCTACCAACTGATCTGAATGAAAGGTATTTTTCATTTCACCCAAATGTAAGGTAATAGATATAAGCTTCTTATTGAAGTCTGTGTCCATCTTGACATGGTACGAAAACACAAGCCCCTCTGGCTGCTCATAAGAAGAATTAATGAGCAATCCTGCTAACCACACTGAAAAGCTCTAGGCAAATCATTTAAAAATCATTTCTCGAGCTGGGATGTAGCTCAGTGGCAAAGCGCTTGCCTAGCAAGTACAACGTCCTGGGTTCAATCCCCAGTGCCAAAAAAAATACAGTTAAAAATCATTTCTCTACAAGTACAATGATTATTTCCTAATACTATTCTCTGTCACCAGGCCCCAAAGTTCTCAAATTTTAAATAATTTCCCTTTCTCCAAAAATAAACCTAATGTTTTTAGCTGAGGCCCATTTTTATATTCCTTTAAAGTGCTTTCCCATCACACAAATCTGTCTTGATCCACTCAGCTGAGCCTATCACCGTGTGCTGCAGCCAGCCACCTAAACCTAAAAAAATTTACTATAAATTTTAGATTACCTTTTATCTTCAGAATATTGCTCAGTGCTCAAGTTCAACTTATACTCGAAAGGCTTTAGAAATAATAACTGTCTATTATTTTCAAACAGAAATTCCAAGATGACATGTATTTCCTAATGTTTTTAGACTGGTGAGGGGTCCCATCTGAAGTAGACTTGGCTTCTGGTTAGTTGCACGTCCAGGACCTGATCAGAAACTTCTGCTCCAGAAAAGTTTTGTAAAGTTAAAGAACAGAGAGGGAAATCTGGGCCCCTCTAGGTGCCCTGTGTGCTGTGGAACGACTCCAGGCACGGCTCGGAGGGAGTTAACCATCACACACATGCTGTCGTGTGAATGGAGTCCACGGTACGACCTGGAACTGGAGGGCAAGAAGCCAGGCCCTCTTCACACCTGCGGGGCCCCCTTTCGTGGCAGGAGCTCTTCTCTGAACACAGGGCTGCTCCTGACAGTGCAGGACTGGAGAGCACTCCTCTGGCCTGCGTGCATGCAAGTACCACGTTGCGTTTGTTGGTGTTAAGTGGACGTTGAAAGTCTGTCTGCCACTAAGAGTTCCTTAGGTTTTGCGTGGAACCTGACCTTCGGAGAAGCAGCTGGACTTTGGGAGAGTCAGCTCCACTAGAGGCTGAACTGCTCCCAACGCTGGCAGCAGCCCGCTCGACCCTTACCCCGAGTCAGGATGGGCAGAGCAGGGCCTCCTGCCCTTCCAGCACGCCGCAGCCACGTCTACCAGAGAAATGCTCCGTACTCTTAGTGCCAGAGAAGACTGCTTCCTGCTGCCAGGTCTGTCCGTCCGTCCATCCTAAAGAGGGCGAGGGTCGTGACCCAATGGGCGCCCTTGACAGGAACCAGCATGGACATGAAGACACTCCCGCTTCTTCAGACAGGTTTAGCAAGAAGACAAAGATGGAAACCCAACTATGATCTAATTGGGAGGGAGTTGGTCTGGAGAGGCGCTCCCGCGGTGCCCAGGAGCCCAAGCGTCTTCAAGGACCCCAGTACCCCTGCCCGGGGAGGGAGCGGCTGACACACGGCCCCCCACCCCCTTAAACACGCTCCCACTCAGCCAGGAGTCCTCAAGGAAAACAATCCGAGGCTTAATTTCAGAAACATTTCACCATCCTCACCGCTGTCCTCACTGAACACGTTCCCTAGGCTTCTGTTCACGTGCTTTGTCTTGACATCCAGAAGACACGCTGTTCTGGCAAACCAGGACAGGCTGATCTTACACAGTCGCCACTTGATTTATGTAATACTGCACACGTATGTATTATACATAACGTATGTCCCACAAAGCCTTTCCTGTCTATATCATCTCTAAAATATTGATGGCCACAAAAATATCCACATCAATACTCAAAACCTGTAGGGGAAGCACACAGCCACTGCACTCTCAAAGCAGCAGCAGAGGAAAACCACCAGCTAAGAGGGGACATTGGAAGATGAGGTTGGCTTTCTGTCACAGCTGGGAGGGGGAGGCCACCTGGCGGGGTGGGGGGGCGAAGCCACAGGAGGGAGGTAAGTCACTCTTGCTCTGAGAGCCAAGGGATCAAACACAGTAAGCCACCAGACTTCTAAGCAGAACCTGGCAGACAACTGAGGGCTCGGGCCTGCTCACGAGTAAACAGCCCCGGGTTCAGAGCAAACGTGAACTTCAAGTAATACACTCCCAGAGTAAAGGGGCTGGGAACCCAACGGCCACATCCAACCTGTGCGGTGGAAAATGAATTCTGCTACTGGGTTATTTTCAAGTAATTTCATGAAAAATCCTAACTGGAAATGGCCTACTTCTTGGTGATATATAAGCTTAACCTTTGAAATGTCTTTTTATTTCTGTTTTAAAATATAGAACTCTCTCTATGTTTTAAAGGTATGCTTGTATATGCTAAATTCATGGTAAACATTCAAACCAGCATGGAACTTTTACAAGTGGTACTCAAATTCCTTTAAAACTATGTGATAATTGTTTCAATCGTCTTTCATACTGTAAAGTCATAGATAAACCTCTGAATCAGTATGTATACGTGTGATGGTATTTGAGACGAGCATGTATTATTTTTTAAATCTAATACACATACATTTTGTCTTGGGAAAAATAAAGTACCTGTGGTTTACTTCCTTTTATAAATTTGCTTTAGGTCAAACCAAGGTGCAAAGAAGAAACTGGTGACCTCATGTACACACCTGAGACAATATAGTATGTCTTTATGCGCATGTGCCATGCTGAACCACAGCTAACTTAATAGCGCCTCAGTTCACAGTCTGATTGATTCCTCTGCCCACAGAAAAGGTGATGTACTAGCCTTTGATCTAGGGCTTTCTTCCACTAGTGTTTACATTTCATCTACAAGTAACTCCTCAAAGAACCTCCCCCTTCACCCTTTATCTTCACTTGAAAAATGAGAAAGAGATTATATGTTTAATTCTCCACAAAAGAAACCTCCCCGCAAACACCCAGGTCTAAGAAAGAAAGCCATTTGATAGGCATTCAAAAATTGTCAGCTAAATGTCCATTTTTTACTCCATGAGTATTCATTCCATCTGCCCAGAAAGTGTGCACTGACTGAGGAGGTTTTGACAAGTAAAGAGCACTGACTGAATATCATTTCCTGAGAAACATTCTTCATTAATATTTACATTTCTCCTGATAGTGCAGCCACTATAAGACGAGCTACGGTCAATATGGCCTGAATTCTGCACATATACAATCATAGGCCTGCATTTATCTGGAAATACAATTGCCTTGAATCATAATTATAGGGGCTGGTTGTTTCTGTAGACTTCCTGGGTTGTGGCTGCATTAATTCAAGGAACTAGGGACCGTGTCACTTTCTTGAAGCTAGAGAGACATTTATAGTCAGTGAACTTGTGCTAGAAAAAGAACAAAGGAGGCTTTAATCCCTATCTGATTCCTCCATTTTTCCCCCATCTTCATTTTTTTATTCTGCTGTGAGCAGTCGCTAAAAATATATCTGGTCAATAAAGGGCAAGTAAAACTGGAGGGGTTGCTATAGGAACACAGAGAGATGCCAAGCAATAGCGGGGCTGGTTAAAGCCGCGTCTTCCGCGGCCATCCCACTGTAGCCCAGTTCAAGTTCAGAAGACAAGTCCTGAACCTGCCCGTGGAGGGAAGGCCTCCCCGGGGAAGGCACACCGGGCAGCTCCACACGCAGCAGCCAGGGCATTTCTTCCCCACCTCCATTACCATCTCAGTACATGCTGACCACAGGGCACATTCACATGGTGATGGGGTGCAGGACTCTGCCCCCTCCAGCCCTGTGTGTCCCATGGGAGACAGTCCCCCCACCTTGCCTTGCGAGTGACCTGTTTGCTAGCTGCGGGGCCACCCCTGGCCCCGTACCCAGCCATAGAGCTGATGCGGGGCTGGAACTGAGGGGTGATTAGCTCAGCTCTAGCCACTGACGCCTGCTCATTCCCACAGATCCACCCCTACACTCGGGCCATTGTCTTTGTCTCCAAAAGTTGTTGGAGAACACCTTCAAAGGCAACAATCCAAAAATCCCCCGCGGAGCAAGATTCAAAACACACAAAGTCACGTAAATGTCAGAGCGTTTGCCTTCTCCTCTGCTAAGTCAGAGCCAAAAAAGCCAAGTGTGCATCCCTTCCCCGTGCATGGCTGATGGGGCTGTGGGGAACCCCAGAGCCTCACTCTTCACCGGGACTGTTTCCGCTGGTGGCATGGAGCTGATGTGGACGCCTGGGCCAGGAAGAGGGCGGCAGGGAAAACAAACCCCCAAAGACAAAAGCCACTGGCAGCGTTCACAAACACAGAGTGACAGGGAGCAGGGCCAGCAACCAATATGTCTGCAAATGCAACTCCTCATCAGGACACACCCAAGCACAGTTACTCAGGGTAAAACACTTCCAAGTTCAGTACTAATTTATTCTGCCACGGGGCTTATAAATGAAGCCTGCTTGCTTAAGAGCTTTTAATTATGAAAGAGAGGGGGAGGGAAGGAGAGAGGGAGGGAGGGAGGGAGAGAGAGGGAGCACTATACTAGTACCTAACACGTTATGATGATGTCTTCTGACAACAATTGTACAATATATTTCAAAAAGTCCCCCAAGGAGCAAAGCAAGAATGGATCATACACCCTGAATCGGTACACAGTGCTGTCTTTGTTAGACCATTAGCACAGAAAATCACCATCTAGCCACAAAGCGCCTCCTCAGAGATATTTCTAGTGTGTGAACAATCGTCAGGACCCAGGTGGGGACCATCGGAGGCAAGGGGGCCCTGTAGGAGTGGTACCTTCATCTCCAGGGCTGGTCTGGAAAACGGACTCCAATGGCCACAAAGCAGAGGCGGTGGAGTCAGGAAGCAACGCTGGCTATTGCAGTTGAGGAGGGAGCCGGCCTGGGCCCCTACCCACCCGCAGCCGTCTAGTCACGGAATGGGGGACCCCCCGAACCCCCACCTGTCATCTCCTGAGGTGGGAGGGCTGGGTTCGGGGGCTCAGAGGACCCTCCTCTCCTGAGCCCCATAGGGAGGGAGAACAAGGACGAAGCGGCCCCGGGCCCAGTGCTCCCCACGAAAACCAGCCATCCACAGTGATTTGCAAGTTAACTTAACACTCCAAACTCATTTAAATATGGAAGACACTTAGCTCATTAATTTCTAATATTAAGCCATATTTCTGTTAGCATGGATCCTTTGAAATTAGTTTTATCTACATGGTAATGGGGACATTAGCATAAAGCTTTGAATTTTTCATGTTCTTGGTATTTTACTCTCAGTTAAAAAGTCACACACACACACACACACACGCACACACACACACACACAGACACACGCGCAGACACACGGTCAGGTGCTTAGTCCGTTCCTATGTAACATGTGCCTGATTACAGAGCTCCCCAGGCCGCCGGCACGGGCTCTCGAGGCCTGCTGCACTTTGTTCGAGCTTGTGTACTACGTCACGCCACCTGCACGGTCCCGCTGCAGGCAGAGGGCACAGGAGCTTCGCAGGCTGGGCCAAACCTTTCCCACTCTTCAAAGGGAAACGTAGGCGATTTCCACAAGAGACGCTGAGTTAGAACTCATAAACCTTCATGCGTTTTCCTTGCCCTGGATTCTCAAAGGCCTCTATCAAGCCACGACGATGGAACGCAGGGAATGGGACGCAGAGGCGGACAATGTTGAGAGGCCTCTGCTCTTCCCACGTGGACGCAGAGCAGGTAACTCGAGTTCTGCCACAGGGAAACACCTGACGCCACCCACGTCGACTTTGTGAGCGAGTGGGTCTGTGACGGGAACGTCTGGGAAAGCATCCGTGAGCATCCAGTCCCAGCAGAAAGGCTCAAGTCAGCCCACGGCCTCTGCAGTATGTGTGGACTGGAAAGTAGGCCTCCTCGTGCAGAGCCGTTCCCATAAGGCTTCCACGAGGGTTTCTGATGAGCATATCTTGGGTTTCTTTGCTGAGTTCATAGTCAGAATTTTTTTCATTTTTTTGAAGAATTTATTAATGTTGATTTTTACATCATATTTTAAATGACAAGTTTAACAATCAAGTGTTCAAGGAGGGAATCTCTACTTACAATCACTGGGACTTAGTATTTAGAACTTAATCAAAATAAGGTTAAGGGTTTGTATGTCATAGAAACATTAATTTATGAAATAAAACATTATGTCTATAGAGTCATAGGTTTTTTTGTCTATATAGTTATGTTTGTATTTCCATTACCATGTCCATAGCTTTGGGTATGCAGTTATTGAGTCCTCGCTCTTGTACTCTTTGGATTTAATAGGCACATATTAAGGATACCATGCGCCTTTTGTTCCTTAGGTCTTGACTTGTCTCACTCAGCATGATTCGCTCTAGATTCATCCACTTCCCTGCAAATGCCATTATGTTATCTTGTCTGTTGGCTATGTAGAATTCCATTGTGTATATAGACCACATTTTCTGTATCCATTCATCTGCAGTAGGGCATCTGGGTTGTTTCCATCGCCTGGCTGTTGTGAATAGTGCAGAGATGAACATGGCTGTGCAGATGTCCTTATCATATCTTGGGCATAGACAGAACTTTTAAAGGAGAAAAAGAGGCCAGAGAAACCATGGGAAACAACTCAGGAACAGCAGGCGTTGCTTCTGCCTTGGAGAGGATTTGGAGCAATAGGGAAGAGCCGTGGGTCACCAACCCAGCCACCTGGTGTCCCAAGCTGGGGAAATCTCCAGACCATGCTTGGGTCAGACGTGAGCCTGCAGCGAGCCTGGCTTCCCCAGAACTCAGAGCAAGATGGAGGCCCGTGCACTGCTGCTGTTATAACTACCAGTACATGCCACCACGGGGACAGGGATGACACAGGCAGCAGGACAGACAGTGCTCATTCCTGGGGACTGTCCATCCGCTCAGCTTTACCCAGAACGCCCTGTCTGCTGGTGGACGAGTAGAATTCTAAACCCTCCTGGTGCAAAGCTCTCTGGTGCCTGCGCCACAGGCTGGACAGAGACCAGGGCCTCCAGTTCAAGCCCAGAAAACTCAGAACCAGACAAGGCTGGCAAGCACCAGGCTTCTCCTGTTATTCCGTCTGGATCGACAGAGTCGACGGGCACATGGAAGGACCCTGACGTCCTCACAGTGTCTGCTTCCTCAGAAGGCAAGGGGGACGCAGCCACCACCCTCTCCCCGAAGGAGCATCAACGGCGGCAAGGACTCCTGCTGAGGACACGCTGTGTTCTCCGGGCCTCGGCCTTCTAGGCTTTACCACATACCCGAAGCAAATCCTCCCTCCTACGTTCTCTGTAAGCACAAGACGGCTTCAGCTACAACCATAGACCCGGGTAACTCCTCATCTGTCTACACTAGCAAAACGCCAAGTTGTAAAATGAGACAATGACTTAGATGAGACAACCATCGAAACCGGCAGACTCGTTCCTCCGGTCTCCCGACGGCTCAGCCTCCTGTGGCCTGTGAGCTCTGCTGTGGCCAGCCCACTTCACCCACCACCCCGGGGTGGCCTGTCCTGGGCCCTTCATGTCCCCTACTGGCTTAGTACAGAGAGGGGACCCAGAAGTCCCTTCCTCAGCTGGAATCCACTCTAAGTGCTTAACAAAGTCCTCTCCTGCTCCAAGCTTCCTTACCCCTGCTCTTCTCCCTCATTCTTTCTGTCCAATCCTCAGCAACATCTACCCACCACCACTCACGGCGTTCTTCACTGTTGAAGGCTGAAGCCTTCCCACGGAACCTTTAACGATTCCCTCTCATCCAGCACAAGAACCAACGCGGCCAGGACCCCACAACTGAAACCTCCTTCGTTCCTGAGAACTCAGGTCAGCCCATCCCGTGAGCACACACAGAGAGGAGACGAATAAAACCCACTTTCTGCCAGGCAGACATTTTTGCAAACGAAACATTAGGGATAATAAAATGGAGACGGAGGAAGACCCAACATGTTTTTGATAAAAGTTCTGGAGAAGCTAAACATGCATGGAATATTCCTCAACATAATAAAGGTATTTTCTGACAAACCTACTCGATCATTTTGGGCTAAAGGCCGGCTGGCACGCGGAGAGCAGGGTGAGCCTTCTCCAAGTCGGGCTTGCTAAGGGCAGCGCTCCCCGAGGACTGCCCAGGCCCAGCCAGGTCGGCCGCCGGGCTGTCAGGGCCACACACTGCCCTTTTCCTCTCAAGTGAAATCTCAACTGCGACTATCCACGCCCCTTTCATTTTATGCTACCTTTCGGGAGAGCCTTTTAGAAGGTTTGTCATGAAAAGGGCCACACAAATATTAATGCCTTGATAGCATTATGGCTTTTCAGACCTATCTTTCATTTCATGGATTTTAAGAGCTACAAAATTTTCGGAAGGTACAGAAAATATAGGTATAATGGACTTACCAAAATGCCCCGCATGCGATAAAATATATGAATTATTAATCCCAAGAAAGCTAGTATGAACCTGTTTAAATGCCCAATTTCCAAAACCAATTTTGGCTTGTCTTAACCAACAAAGATAAAAGTTTTAGGGACAAAATGAGATTGCCACCCCCAGGTTTTGAAATTTAAAGTGAACTTAATGGTAAATATGTAAGTGACAGAAAAGCATAAACTGGCATATGAAGAGCACACAAGGAGCTCAGTAACTTATTCATGCATTTCTCAATCTCCTACCAGAGCTAGAAGGCTCAAGTCAGTAGCCTATGGAATCAACAACTGCCTGAAAACAACAGGTACTTCCAAATTAAATGTTTTCAGAAAAAAACAAAGCCTTAGTTGAGAAGCATTCCACATATCCCAAAGGAATAAGAATCTAACCCTGTGACACTCTTGGCCTGGTTTGTGTTGGGGGAGCAGAGAAATTCTGCACTGCCTAAACGCTAAATGAAGCAGAGTTTTCTGAAGTTAGCTGCCTAAAGCTTATGAACAAACAAGTACATTTAGTGATTTATCATCACATAATTAACAAAGGCCAAACTTTGAAGGAAAGAAAATAGATTCCTTCTTCTTTCAGTGTTTAACAGGTTATCAGCAAGTACTTTCTTTTTTTCTTTTGAAGTCTTTAATACTGACATAGTATGTGACAAAGGCATGATATATAAATATCAGCCAGGCTCTCAAGTGAATAATTATTTTTTAAGTTATTCATTCTGTGATCATTTTACTCTAGATTATCTCTCTACTTTTTGTCTTTTGAAGATCATATCTATATCTCTTTAAGTAGTTGTATAGAGGAGATATCATTCAGCAAATCAGTGTATAAGTACAATGGAAATTGAAATTATAAATGACTAATCATAATGACTAATTATAAATGACTAATTGCCTTGATGAACATGGATACAAAATCCCTTAATAAAATACTGCACAGGGCCAGGAGTTTGGCCTAGTGGTAGAGTACTTGCCTAGCATGCACAAAGACCCAGGTTCGATTCCTCAGTACCACATACTTAGAAAAAGCCAGAAGTGGTGCTGTGGCTCAAGTGGTAGAGCTCTAGGCCTTGAGAAAGTCCAAGGACAGTGGCCAGGCCCTGAGTTCAAGCCTAGGACTGGCAAAAATAAAATAAAATATTGCACAATGGAATTCAGCAACTCATGAAAACAAACAATAGCCCACATACTGTGATCACGTAGGGTTGAACCCAGGGACATGAGGTCTGTTCAATATTTATAAGTCAATCAAGGCATCAATGCAATACACTCATTAACAGGACCAAAGGCAAAAAATCACAAGACTATCACAGGAGATTCAAAAAAGCCCTGGACAAGACCCAACAGAGGTTTTGATAAAAGTTCTGGAGAAGCTAAAAATACATGGCGTATTCCTCAACATAATAAAGGTATTTTCTGACAAACCTACTGCCAACATCATACTGAACGATGGTAAAATAGTAAACCACTGCCTCTAAGAAGAGGAGTGAGGCTGGGTGTCCACTCTCCCCACTGCTCCTCAGTGCAGCCAGGAGATTCCCAGCCAGAACAGCGCAAGGAAAGCAGCAAAGAGACCCACAGGAAAGGAAGAGGTAAATCATCTCTGTTGGCGAGAGCACGATCCTGCAGCGGAAGGACTTACACACTTCACTCCCAAGCTCCGGGAGCTGATAAATAACTTTGGCCAAGTATAAATTCACAGAAATCAGTAGATTTTTTTTCTATATACCAGCAATGAGAAGATCAAGAGTGAAGTCAAGAAAGCAACTCCATTTCCATAGTCTCAAAAAATGAAATAGCCAGGAATTAACCTAACAAGGAAGTAAAAGATCCCTACATAGCACAAACTACAAATTTTGAAAGAAATTGAAAAAAAAGGAAGTGACCGGAACTCCTATGTACCTGGAGAGGCAGAATCAATATCATGAAAATGGCAGTATTACCTAAAGCCATTCACAGATGTAATACCCACGACAATACCAATGCCATCCTTCACCGAGATAGAAACAACAATTCAGACATTCATATGGAACCACAAAAAGGCCCTGAACTGCAAAGCAAACACTGAGCAAAAAACAGTACTAGAGGTGTAACAATTCTAGACACTTAATTACTACAGAGTTCTAGTAACAAAAAACCAATGGGAGAGAAGACCCAAAAATAAATTCAGATACTTGCAGCCAACTAGTATTGGAAAAGAAGAAAAAACAAATTGGGGGGGGGGGGGAAGACTCAAACAAAAAGGTGTTGGGAAAACTGTATATCCACATGCAGAAAACTGACACTGAGTTCCAGCTGTTCCCCAACATCTGTTCAAAAAGGGTCAAGGACCTGAAGGTAGGACCCCAAACCACGAGGCTGCCCTAAAGGATGGGGAGGAGAAACGTTACAATGTCTTGGCACAGGCAGGGAGTCTCAGGATCGCATCAGGATAATGAGATTCTGCATGGCCAAGGACGTAGTTAACAAGCCAGACAGATCACCTAGAGAATGGGAGCAGAGCGTTCCCAGCCATGTGCCCGACAGTGGCCTGACATCCAGCGTGCACAGAGAGCTTCAGAAATTAAACCCCAAAGAATCAATGACCCAATTAATGAATGGAGAAACAAATTCAGCAGAGAACTTCTCAGAGGGAGGAAAATCAGCCAGTAAATATGAAGAAATGCTCCACATCTCTCGCCAAAAAGGACAAGCAATTCAAAGCACATAGGTTTTATCTCCCTCCAGTTAGAATGGCCATTGGTAAAAGTACAAACAATAGAGGCTGCTGCAGATGAGGGGAAAAAGCAACCCTAACCCCCTGTTGGTGGAGGCGAACTTGTTCTTCCACTGTGCAAAGCAGTATAAGGATTCCTCAAAAAACTAAACCTCTGCTGGCAGTGAGGCTTAGTGGTAGAGTGCTTGCCTAGACCCAGGTTCAATTCTTCGGTACCATATACACAGAAAAGGCCAGAAGTGGTGCTATGGCTCAAGTGGTAGAGCGCTAGCCTTGAGAAAACCCAGGGACAGTGCTCAGGCCCTGAGTTCAAGTCCCAGGACTGGTCAAAAGAGAAACATATCTAAACAGAGAACAATCCTAGGGTTGGGCAACTCTACTCTTGGGCATTTATCCAAAAGATTACAAGTCAGGATAGAGTCGTGTTCACGCTGCACTCTTCTTCACAGCCATGCTATGGATGCAACCCACAAGCCCCGCAATGGATGGACGGACATGAACTTGTGGTGTATATGTGCAACAGAACTGCTCTTCCTAATAGAAGAGCAGCAGAATGCTGCTCTTCTGTTAGGAAGAGCAGTTCTGTACCACTAGTAAAGAGATGGATGGACCTCGAAAACAAATGTTACATGAGAGCAGGCCCAGGGAGAGAGAAGACCCATTTCTTCCCATATTTGGAAGCTGAAACTAATTTATAAACGTACAACTGGGTTAGTGTTTAAGTATACACAGATGCATTAATTGAAGTATGTCATTTATAAGAAGAACATTTAAACAATGTAACTCTTTGGAAAAACTCACAGTCCAATGAAAGGAATACTGGGAATCGGGGCCTTGAAAGGTATATAGGGAGAGGAGGTTGGGAGAGGGAAGATGAACAAACAGAGGAAAGGGGAAGGCAGCCATAAAATGCAGAGCATTTCCTATGTAAAAAGAGTGAATTACTGTCAACACAACATTTTAAGTGGAAACTCAAAACTCAATGAAACATGTAAAAATACCTGATAAGAAGTTTATCATGGAATTATAAATTTTACTTAATAATAGGTTGGCATATTAATCTCTGATATTAGTAAATCAAATGAAAATAAACATGTTCTTCAATAAATGTCAAGTAGATATCTGTCAAAAGTTAAATTGTACATCTGATTTAGAAAACATGGTAAACTAAAAATGGAGGACAAATTAAAAACAGATGATTCTGAAGTAAGAAATATCAAAATTGGAAGACAAAAACTTACCAAGAGGTGTGATTTTTCTACCCAGCAATCTTGAGACACCTGTAAAATATTAAAAAGGAGAGAAATTATTAGAAGGTAACCATTTTCCACATTAAAGGATGCATGTATGTGCTAATAGGAGGGAATATCTCATATTTGATGTCACTCACAAAATAAAAACGTAACACATTAAAAGAAGCATAACAATGTGAGGTACTATACATGAGGAAATTTACACAGAAATATAATAACATGAATCATATTGAAGTAAATGGAAAGACATGTTTCTTAGATGGGAAGATGATAAACGTGTTTATTCATTCCAAACTAATATATATGTGAAATGTGATCATAATCAAATGAGAAAAGATAATATCAGGTTCTCACTTGAAACAAAGGGAGAAAAATTCTAAAATAAGGCTAAGAAGATGGATAAAATGGAAATGTTCTATGAAATTACAATACTGTACAAATAGTAAAACCTTTGACATATGAAGATATTAAATCCACATTATGTTAACATAGTACAGCACTCTGAAGTTGTCAGAATAAAGAAGTTGTTGAGGGCCAGGAGTTTGGTAGAGGGCTTGCCTAGCATGCACGAGGACCCGGGTTCAATTCCTTGGTACCACATACATAGAAAAAAGCCAGAAGTGGTGCTGAGGCTCAAGGGGTAGAGAAAGTCCAAGGACAGTGCCCAGGCCCTGAGCTCAAGCCCAGGACTGGCAAAAAAAAAAAAAAAGTTGTTGAATGGAACAGAATAAAGGGAGAACTGTGAGGATAAGCCTGTGGGAAGGAGATTGGAGGGCCATCACTGAGTGAGGGCAGCTCCCCTCCCTCCCTCCGTCCCCCAGCCTGGCGCTTTTCCTTTAGAAGGGTGTTTTCATGTAGCCCTGTGTACTGCCAGCCCCGCAGAGCTCAGGCTTCCAGGCAGCCCGGGGTAGGTGAGTTTGTTTCCCAGTTCTGGGAACTGCGAGTTCAGGATCCACTGTGGCTGGTGCTGGGTCACTGGTTTACCCGCCCTTCCCCATCTCTACCCGTCCTCCTGTGAAGACGGCAGCCCAACGATTTCGGTGTGGTTCCTCCTATCTTTAAAGACCCCGTCCCAGCCAGTCCCATCCTGGTGGCTGGGGACTTCACACTGTGAACTCGGCAAGGTCACAGGCAGTCCAGAGCAAGCTTCCAGTACAGCACCCAGGCAGCAGAACGTTGTGCAGCTCAGAGCTGGAAAGCTCCATGCAAGGACCAGCTTCCTACAAAGCCACAACTCCCTGGGGCAGGGCCACCTGAAAAATCACTCGCCAGCCACACCTACTTCCAAGCTGAGATCAGATGCAGTAGGAGTCCACAGTCACCCAACTGGAAGTGAGGGTGTCGTCTACGGTGAGTTAAGTTCAGGCTAGAGGACATGGCGCCCCGGCCTCAGCTGTGCTCAGGGTGCGTGGGGCTCGGCACCCCACAATGACTCCTGTAGGCAGGTCTGAGCACCCAGTACCCACGGAGCAGCTGCACTGCGGTCTCAGAACGGCTACTGTGCATGTGAACGCCGCCCATCAGAAACCAGACCCGAGGGCAGGGCCCACGCCGCCTCATCCCCGCTCTGTCCTGCCTCTCCCCAGGCAGGCGCCCAGTCAACTAAAGGGTGGTGGCAGCTCTGGTCACCCCGCCACGGGGCAGACGCTGCCCTCAGACCTGCACCCTCCACGTGCAAAGGAGCAAGGAGGAGACTGCACCCCGTCTCGCCAGCTGGGGGGCTGTCTGCTGGAGGCGGAGGTCTGGGTTCTTGAGGTTTTTGTAGTATCTATGACACACCTACCAACAAGCCCATCGTGCGCATGCTAACTAACTCATTTGTGAGAACTGCCCTGCCCGTTCATTCTGCTTCGCAGCTGACTGTAATGGGTAGAAAACATTCCTGCAGACGCAGAGCTGGGAGGCCTCTTCTACTTCTGTTCCCGAGAATCTAGATGGAGCTTGCTTTGCCCAGGGGAGGAAAGAAGAGCGCAAATTCTCTGTGCTTATAACACCTTTGCCCTCATAGCTAGACTTCGTCTGTTTCTTACCCGAGGGGAGAATTGGGTTCAACTTGCATTTTTAAAAACAAATAAGTAGAGATTCTAAAGAGCCCTGGGGTGTACAAGTGCAGGTCATGTGGGTATTTCTGACCCAGACTGGAACTGGAAAGGACACAAGCACGTGTGGAAGACTCTGGTGCCTGCAACGAGGATCTGGCTGCATTACGTGAGCTGTTGCAGAACGGAGAAAGCACACTCAGGACTTTCCCCTAAGGGTCTGTGGTGGAAAGCACGTGGAAGGCTCCATCTAATCGGGTTTAAATTATGAATGCTTTGACTCAGTCTGGGGCATGTGATACAAACTATCCGTCCAGGTCAGCTCACTCCTTTGGGGACAGCGGATGGGGGCTGCTTCTAGAATCACCAGCAGAGGAGGACAAAAATAAAATGTCCAGAAAATAATGTGGAAAGGCAAAGCAGTTTAGATTGCCCTCTGATTGGGGGGAGGGGGTCATAAAGGATAAACTTGCTGCTTAAATGTAACTCAAGAAAAATGAGAAACAGACGACGTGTTCTCGTGGTGAAATAGGCACCGTGGACAGACACAGAGAGATTAAATGCACGCTCAAGTGGTGCTCTCCCACGGGGCCTGCTCCCCAGAAACACGCGTGTGCACGGCCGTTTCCTGACTGCGTGTGGCTCGGCATCGCTCAAATGCTGCTGTCTTGGCTGCACCTTGATTCTCTCTCTAGACGTTCACTGGTAATAGTCTGTGCTGTCACATCTATTGTCTGTCTGTCTGTCTGTCTGTCTGTCTGTCTGTCTATCTATCTATCATCCATGTACGGATCTCATGCTGTCAGCTTACAAGGAAATAAAAAGTGGGAATGACTCATTAGGAATTTGTGAGCTAAAACTTCAGTTCAGTCATGCCAACTTTGTGACTTCTGAAGATGTCTGTCTGTCTGTCTGGGATTTGAACCCAGCCCTCACCGCTTGCTAGCCTGCTGGACGACACTTGAGCCACACCTGCAACCCTGTTTTTTGGTGGCTATTTTGGAGACTGAGTCCAGTGAAGTTTTCTGGCTGGCCTCAAGGCACGGCACCCCAAATCTCCGTTCTCTGCACAGCTGGGACTACAGATAAGGGGTGCCTCTCGGTCCAGCCTAAACTGGCTTCTCTTGCCTCAGTCTCCCCGTGCTGGAGGTAGAGGCACGTGCCACTGGGTCCAGCCACACTCGGGAAGGCCTTCCGCCTCTGGCTGGGCGTGGAGTCCTTGTGGAATCTAGATGCACCCACTCAGGCAAACCACTTCAGCGGGGACTGCCTGACTCCGTGTCAGTGCCACGGGCAGGCAGGGCCGCTCCGTGTAGACAGAAGACACTGACTATGACGCGTTTCCTCTGAACTCTGAGTCCACTCTGGAAAGCCCTTCACCAGCCCTTGGGTGTGGAGCTTGTCTAGCAGGCCTGAGACGCCGGCACCACCAAGGATAAAATAACAAGCCACCTTTCAATACGAACAAAGCTCAACATCAGTAACAGATTCAAGCTGTAATTACAAAATTCCGAAAATGCTTCATGTCTAACATACTCTGTGTTTATGCTATACCTAATGTCCTTACACTTAGTAGCCAAAGATTTTTAAGTTATTTGCACATCTTCACAACTGTACTTCTACAGGAACAAAGGGCTCGTATCTATCTCTCTCTCTATATATATACATACTTACACATATATATATACACACACGCACACACACACGCATCTGCAGACAGAAAATGAATAGATATGTCTATTTTACAAGCTGTCTTTCCCTGTGGCTTGCAGTTGACTCCAGTACTCTGTCCTCCCGTGACTCCAGGCAAACTCCTGTGTGGCAGTGATCCCATGGACAGCCACGCGGACAAACCCCATGTGTGCTTCCAACTTGAGCAGCCATGGGTGACCTCTTCCGGTGCCGTGTGGAGCACAGGGGCCAGGGACCGACACGAGGCGCGGGTGACAGCAGGTCCTGCCCCCGGGCCAGGCGGCCTCCACGCATTCTCCTACTAGCCTCCAAAAACCCTTGTCCCAGTGTAATGATGGAAAGGAGGCCTCGCGGTCACACTGGGTATTTGTTCCAGTTCTGGGGCAAATACTTTGTAGATCGAAGCCGTCTTAAAGAACACTGGATTTTGTTCCAATATCCTGGAGGTCCTTTCAATTAGCTTCAGCTTCATACTATATGGCCTTATGTATCAAGATTTTGCTCTATTGCAGATCTCTGCTAGGAGAGCCCAGGGTTTCTACTGATTATGACGAATGAGGGAAACCATTGAGCCTGTGTTCCTTTGAGTCTGGCTTACTTCACTTAATATGATGATGGAGAAAATTTCATGTGGAAGGAAAGCTGCAAAGCAGCCCAAATGGGAGACTCACTCAGTCGATGCTAAAATCTCTCACGGTCCGTACAGGCTGGGAAGGGACGACTGCATCCGTGCCCGAGGCCCCTGCCCTCCCTTGAGGCCTGCCCCAGCGCCGAGTCTGTCCCTGTCCCTGTCACCCTACCTGTCCTGTCACAGCGCAGCAGGGAATGCCAGGTGCTACCTCATGTGAGTTGTTAGCGCACTGCCTCTCGTGGTCTCCTATTCTCATTCTCTCCCTTCCCTATGGTAAGGGTAGGCTAAATAACAAGCGCAATGATTATAATAAAAGAATGAATTGGGAGCAGTAACAGGGATTCTAGAGCCCGGACTTCTACTGCTATGCTAGTTAACCCCAGGCAAGTCAATTAACCTCTGCTGAAGTCACGTGTGCACCCTGCTTCAGCTAACAAGCTTGCAACAGAAGCGAGGTATGTTGTCTCAAAAATTCTAGCCCTGGGATAAGAAAGTAACTGTCCTTGGTTATTTATCTTTCCTAGTCCTTCTGTTATTGTGTTCAGGTCATGGCACCCGCACTCTGAGCGTGAATACACACTGTAAACCGTCTTCACAGTCCACCGAGCATCAAGACTGTGGGGCTGTGAAGTCTGTTTACCCTTCTACCCACTGGCATCTATTTCTCTATTGTGGCTTTCTGAGTTCCTTCCTCACTTTTACCCCACTGGAACTATCTGTGTGTTTTTTAACTCCTCTTTAGTAGTCCTAAATATCAACCAAAATTGAATTGATTTGGCTTTCTCATTTTAAATTACTCCCAGCAACAAAATATTAAATACTCATTTTCTCTGGCCAACTGTGAATTTTTCAATGCATATAATTTGGAAAAATTCCCTCTGCCTGATTTTGACGATCCATGCCCTGACACAGAATATTAAACGAGGGAAAAGAAAGGCCAGGCTGAACCCAGTGACCCACCAAATAAAACTGCTGGGACTTTTTCACTGAACATCTCCAGGTATATTCCAAAGTATCAGAATACATGAGAGAATCTTCAGTATCACAAACCCTCATCTTACTACACAAGATTTCCCAAGTCCCTGAGAGATGAAGGGTGCATGTTCCCTCTCCCACGTGGACCTACCACGTAACAGATGTGACATCCTGCAGTCTGACTGAGGAACTCAGGCTTGGGACTCCCCTGAACACTCAAAATACAATTTATCAAAACCAATCCCAAGACAAGGAAACAGCGTCTTGTGGTTATCACTGTTGGTGATGCTGGTGTTTGTTTTTGCTTTCAGTCTTTTCTTTGTAGGTGAGGCCTAAAAAGAGGTTGCTCAGAAAGAGAGGGAAGAAGTGGAACAAATGCAATCATGCTATTCAATGGATCCCATGTGGAAAATGCCCTGCATAACTTGTGGGCAAGGACGAGAGGGGGAAGCTTGGGGAAAGCAAAGAAACTGGTGACACTGTCCAAAACAATTGATGCACTCATTACCTGACTTATGAAATGGTAATCCCTTGTATAATACTGTAATAACACCAGTTAAATTATATTAAAATCTAATAGTAATAAAAAATGGTAATTTTTCCTTTAAAAACTCCATTTCCTGGAAAGACATCCCATGCTCATGGCTAGGGAGAACCAATATAGGGAAAATGGCTATACCGCCAAAATTGATATACAAATTCAATGTAATCCCCATCAAAATCCCAAAGACATTCTTTACTGAAATAGAAGATACAATCCAATGGTTCATATGGAACAAGAAATGACCTAGAATAGCTAAAACAATTCTAGGCAAAGAGAGCAATGCAGGTGGTATTACAATACCAGACTTCAAGCTCTACTATAGGGCCATAATAACAAAAACTGCCTGCTACTGGCACAATAACAGACCAGAAGATCAGTGGAACAGAATAGAAGACCCAGAAATAGAACCATATACCTGTAGTCAACTTGTAGTTGACAAAGGAGCCAGAGATATGCAGTGGAACAAACACAGTCTATTCAATTATTGGTGCTGGCAAAACTGGGCAGCCACATGCAGAAAACTAAAAACTGACCCTAGCCTTTCGCCATGTACAATAATTAACTCCAAGTGGATCAAAGACCTCAATGTCAGACCGGAAACTGTGAAACTGCTACATGATAAAGTAGGAGAGACACTGGAACTCATAGGCACAGGCAACAGATTCCTGAACAGAATCCCAGGGTCACAACAGATTGGAGAGACTCGATAAATGGGACTACCTAAAAATAAAGTTTCTGTACAGATAAAAACATAGTCGCCAAAGTAGAGTACAGCCAACCAACTGGGAAAAGATATTCACCAACAATACATGTGACAAATGCTTAATATCCAGTGTCTACAGGGAACTCAAGAAACTAATCCCCCGAAAACCCAATAACACATTCACTAAATGGGCAAGGGAACTAAAGAGAGACCTATCAGAAGAAGAGATTAAAATGGCAGAAAAGCATATGAGAAAATGCTCATCATCCATGATCATAAAGGAAATGCAAATTAAAACAACCCTAAGATACCACCTTACCCCAACAAGAATGGCCAAGATTTTGAACTCAGACAATGACAGTTGCTGGCGGGGTTGGGGAGAAAAAGGAACCCTACTGCACTGCTGGTGGGATTGTAAACTAGTTCAGCCACTCTGGAAAGCAGTGCGGAGGTTCCTTAAAGAACTGAAAATAGACCTTCCTTATGATCCCGCCATACCACTTCTGGGCATCTATCCTGAACAGCATGACCCAGGATATGATAAGGACACCTGCTCAACCATGTTCATTCTCTGCACTATTCACAATAGCCAGGCGATGGAAACAACCCAGATGCCCTACTGCAGATGAATGGATACAGAAAATGTGGTCTATATACACAATGGAATTCTACATAGCCAACGGACAAGATAAAATAATGGCATTTGCAGGGAAGTGGATGAATCTAGAGCAAATCATGTTGAATGAGACAAGTCAAGACCTAAGGAACAAAAGCTCATGGTATCCTTAATATGTGGCTATTAGATCCAAACAGTACAAGAGCCAGGACTCAATAACTGCATACCCAATGCTATGGACATGGTATTGAAAATATAAACACAACTACATAGACATAAAAACCTATGACTCTATAGACATAATGTTTTATTTCATAAATTAATATGTTTCTATGACATACAAACCCTTAGCCTAATTTTGATTAAGTTCTAAATACTAAGTCCCAGTGATTGTAAATAGAGATTCCCTTCTTGAATACTTGTTTGTTAAATACGTCATTTGAAATACGATGTAAAAGTCAATGTTAATAAATTCTTTAATAAAAAATACTAATTAAAATGGTAAGGGTGAAGAAGACAAGAAGAAACAAATAAAGGAAAGATGGAATATACCAATGTTTTGCCTGTTATTCATAGCAATTAAACATCCAAACAATCTAAATATCTTAAATAAACCAGGGGAAAAATCTCCATGTCCTACACAGGCATTTCGAAGGCCCTCTTTCCCCGAGGGGAGAGAGGCCGCCATCTCACTCTTGCAAAAGCTGAAATCCTTTATGCATTACGTATTTTCCTAGAATGCTAGGTGCAAAGACAAGCAAACTCCAAGGCTGAGTAGATTCTCAAGTCCCTCAATCTTTGGTCAGTGTAGGTGTCCAGGTACCCTGCTTACTTTGGGGTTCATGAACCCAAGAAGGGGGGGGCACCTCCCTGCTCTGCCCTCATGAGAATGTCACATGAGGGGAAGCCAAATGAGAACGAGCGTGGCTGGACTTTATCTGAGTGGTGGCACGGAAACAACTGGTCCTCAGGTATACACAGGGTCAGGTACAAGAAGAGACAAAAACACTCCATTTTGGTAAAAATTACTCATCTGGAATTGCCTTTTTACTCTCCTATCTAACCAAGTACAAAAGACAAAAATGATGAGCCTTAAAAGCCTACAAAAAATATCACCACCTAAAAACCTGTCTGGAAAAGTTTCCTAAGGGTAGGTGGCACCACGACGAAGGAGGAATCCAAGCAGTAGAAGGACAGAATGACTCACAAATCCACCCCAAGGAACAACACAAGCAAGTCACGCCCAGCTTGAGCTGCGTGTCTCACCATCCAGTGAAAACTTAACACCCACGGCAACGACGACACAGGATGGGGCTGGAGGGCAAGAAGCTCTGGTAAGCTCAGGCCAATGGTGTTTGTCCACGACTTCAAACCATTCCCACAACTCAGTTCTCCACCTCATAGCTGCACACGCACAGCACTGTGAACACTGCGTCTTGACTCCTATTTTAAACACTAAAGACACAACAACATTGTGAGTGTATGTATTGGGGGGGGGGTTATGTTTGTAAATTGGGGGGCGGAGGGAGTGGAGGGTGGCACTTGGGTCCTGGGCTCTGTCCCTGAGCTCTTCAGCTCAAGGCTCCCACTCTACCACTTGAGCCACAACACCACTTCCAGTTTTCTGCTGGTGAGATAAGAGTCTCACAGTGGGACCAGCAATTTGGCCTAGTGGTACAGTGTTTGCCTAGTGTACATGAAGACCCGGGTTCAATTCCTTTGTACCACATACGTAGAAAAAACTGGAAGTGGTGCTGAGGCTCAAGTGATAGGGCTCTAGCCCAGAGAAAGCTCAAAGACAGTGCTCAGACCCTGAGTTCAAGCCCTGGGACTGGCAATAAAACAACAAAAACAAAAACAAACAAGAGTCTCATGGACTGGCTTTGAACACCATCCTCAGAGCTCAGTCTCCTAAGTAGCTAGGATTACAGGTGAGCCACTGGCAACCAGTTTAGGTTTGCAGATTATTTTTTTAAATGAGTTTGGGAATATACTGGAAAGAGGACAGGTGAAATGAAATGGAGTGCGATCAAGAGTGGATGACAAAAATTATATCCACATAACACTTTCTTTAGTAGAACTGAGAGTTTAAAAGAGAATGGCGCACTACAGGAGGTGGCTTGGAAGGAATGGTTTAAGTGTAATTCACAGATAACTTTCTTCTTCAGAAAGCCTATAAATCCCATGTTAATCTGGTAGATCAAGACCTGTACTGCCGGGCACTGTGTCTCACGCCTGTCATCCCAGCTACTCAGGAGGCTGAGATCTGAGGATCCAGGTTCAGAGCCAGCCCAGGCAGGATAGTCAGTGAGACTCTTATCTCCAATGAACCTCTAGAAAAACAGAAGTGGGGCTAAGGCTCACGGGGTAGGGCGGTAGCCGTGAGTTGAAGAGCCCAGGGAAAGCGCCTAGGCAGAGCCCCGACGTGTACATCGGTGATTTAAACTTATCAGAATGATGATGTAACAAACAAGGACAACGCGTTGAAGGAAAAGCCAAAGGCTTCCCCATCTGTGTTTAGTGGCATCCATGCGTTGTACGGGGGTGCTGTCGTGTGGTAGTTGTTACAGGCACAAACTGTTTCCTGACCCAACTCAAGCCTGCACCCTTCTGAAGACACGCACAGCAGGTTCCTGGGATCCACCTTCACACATCAGCAAGCGTAGCTTCCGTGCACAGCTCCCACGGAAGGCGCCAAGGCCGTCCCCCACTCGCTGGGCTGCCTGCCCCCTCCCCATCTCAACGCCTGGCCCGCAGACCACACAGCTCTGCTGGGAAGGGCCCTGTGCACAGGTTTTATTAGTCATTCTGAAATACTAAAGTGTTTCACAGGCACTCTCACTGGCTGAGGACAACCCTGAAGGTTCTGGAAATTTCTTGCTCGAAACTCCTGCCACACTGCTCCCTCTTGGGTCCTGGGTGGGATTCTGCAGGGTGCCCAGCCCTTCCCCTGTAAATCTCTGCTTCTCCGGGAGAAGCAGTCCCAGGAATCAGTGAACTCGACAACAACACTACACCACACCTGAGCAGCCCCTGGGGCCTGGGGGAGCCAGGGTCTCCTGCAGCGCGGCCACCCTGACCCCCGCCCATGCTGTCCGTGGTCACTGGCAAGGGGAACCAGGTTCTGCTCCCACTGTGCTCTGCAGAGAGGCCTGGGGAGTCAGGTGCGTGAGTCAGAACGCGAAGTCAAGAAGAGTTCTTCTCTCACACCGCGTCTCCTCCTCAGCTACCGTCTGCATGGGAAGGAGTTCAGAAATGATGTCTCCTAATTTCTATTACCCCAGAAAATGCCTATGAAACGGAATATCTGTTGCAAGAAGAGAAAAATAATCCTGTTACCCTTCTCCTCCAAAAGTGCAGAAAGTGGGAGACGCGGTCTTGGTTCCACCATTTGCTCCCTGTCGGTTGTAAGGCCTGAACCCCACAGGCCTGCCTCTCAGCACGCCTGCCTCTCCCGTCACCCACACGTCTCTGCTACCACAATCACGCAGGTCCACCTGTCACAGGGGGCTGTCCACCCAAGCTCCCCCAGCCAATGCTAGGCTGGACCTCTGTTTCTAGTCACTTGACAACAGCAGCCAGGACGATTCCTACAGCACAGCGAGAGTGGCAGACTGTGAAGCCAAAATGACTATGCATGTTCTAAAACATAGTGGGATTTCTTGGAGCAAAGATAGGGTGTCTTTTCTGAAATTACTTAAGCATATCTGCATAATTGTTGGAGGTAAACTGCCTGGCCCTAAATTCACGACGAGATTTTTAAGAGCAAAGACCGTGTCTCGTGCTTCTTTGGCTCACTTAGGATCACTGCAGTGTCACTCAGCAGACAGCCCTTAGTGTTTCCTAGGGAGGGGGAAATAACTCAAGAAATGAATAGGAAAAACAGATAAATACAGCAAAATATAAATGGATGGCCATTGTTGAGTAACACTGGAAGTGTTGTAAGGCATTTCCCCTAAGTTAAAGGCAAATGCAGAGAATGTAAAAGTGTCTGTGGGTGGTCCTAGGACGACCTTTGTTTCATGACAGCCACACCTAAACCCATTCTGCTGGCTCATGAGAGCCAAGTAAGTCTTCTGGGAATGCAGGTGAGAAGGGGAGTCCGCCTTCTCATGGGGTGTTTGCCTGCAGGATCATTTCTGATACAAAGCCCAGCAAAGCTACTCCAAAATAATTTAGAGTAGATCAAGTGTGTTCAGAAGACTCTCCCAATAACTATTACTTTTACTTTGATTTAAGTGATGAATATTGATGCTACAGACAAGTGCACATACACTGAAAATCATGAGCCAGTTTTCACCCTTAAGGAACGGTGACCAACACTGGAGAGACAGCATGTGGCTCTGATGGGAAGTTGTTTCTAAGCTTAGATTGGAGACTTACACGGGCATTCGCTTCCAATGGGTCTTTTCTTCAAGATAACATACAAACACAGGTAATGTTCAGAGACCATTATCTTTTGGGGGCTCAGAATCCGGAGGGAGGAGGGAATGTAAGCGCCCCAGCCCCCTCACAGGAACACAGACAGGCCACCGAGCAGGCGTTATCTCCTCAGCCTTCAATCTGGAATGCGGTACTGTTCAAGCTGAATGCAATCTATTACCCCACTGAACAGGGAAGCTGACTGCTACCTAGTGTACTTGGATTTTTGGTTTAGTCACTTCTGTGTGGGTTTTCTTCACGAGCAAACACAATTCTTCCAGTGAACAATGGTGTTACTGACTCTACTGGCTCTTGGGTTCGAGCCTGTGAGAGCCCCACGGGGATACGTGCTGACGTGTGCCAGCGTCTTCAGGCCTTCTAGCCGGGTGCCTGGACACCCACTTGGGACAGAAGCTTACAATGGGTGAAGGTGAGAACGCCATGGAGTGGAAGGGGTTGCTTTGCACCCAGTGTGTCCACCTCTAGGAGGAGAAAGGGGAACAGCAGCGGCTGAGAATATCAGCACTCACTCATCCATGCCGGCCTCCGGCCCCCACTCCCACCCTGGCGAAGGGGAGAGACGGAATTCCACTGCATGTTTCTCTTCAGGAGAACGCCTTGAGGCGATCGTCCATAGAACTTAGCACATCAGAAACAGCACTTTCAACAGGCCTTTTGTGCACCCCCGTTCCACTTCACAAAAGCAGCACTGATAGAGCAACCCCGCACAGAAGAGGGGGAAGGGTCGGAAGCAGGTAGGAAACCTTAGAGTGACGTCTGAAGGAGAATGTCTCAGTGTTCCTCTTATTCCCATCAGCGCTTTGGTTCTCTACTACTGGAAAGCAGGGGTGCTGGGTAGACTTTCCGTCCTGTGATGGCCTGCAGCAGCCATTCTGCGTTACAAAGCAGAGCGGGTGGAAGGCACCGGCCTCCCCAGAACAGAAGGAGCCAGGACACAGGACACAGGCTCCGGTGCTCTGATGGTGCCCCCCCGTCACGAGGGAGTCTCTGAGCACGTAAGTGATGCTGTCAAATGGAGTAGACCAAGTCCACAAGTCATTGGAGAAATGAAAGCAGTATTGAACTTCCCCAGGCTCAAGTGTTCAAACGAGAGCCTGCCTACGGGCAGAAAGCGCTCAGACCAGAAACAAGACAACAGGAAACTCAGGCAGCCAGGTTTCACATCCATACACACATGACAGTCCATGTGCAGCAGAAAGAGAAAGTTACCACAAGGCTGGTTTAACTGAACACAAAACCCAAGCCAAACGCCCTCGGGGGCAGCACAATCGTCATCCTGTCTGGAGTCAAATGGCACCGTGAGCCGTGTCACGGAGCCTACGGATCTGATGAGCTGGTGGTTTTGGCCAAATAGCTAAGTTTAGGGGCAGGTGACATCTTTACACTCTGCGGGTCTCGAGGAGGAGGGGGGCTCAGTTGGTAAGTCCAGCACCAGCAAATGAATAATGCAGGTCCCGGGGCCGCCGGGCCTGCAGCCTCCTTCCTCTGTGGCCTGCCTGCAGAGTTCTGTCTGGAGAGGCCTACGCACGAGGAAGCGCAGGCTCCAGAACCTTCCAAGAAGGGAAGAATCGGAATTTTGCTGATGATGTTCCTTTTCAGTTTGTTTTATTCGACGGGGTCTCATGACATATCGCACAGTAGCTCTGAGCTGGTGACCCTGCAGCCTCAGCCTCCAGAGAGCTGAGATTACAGGCATGTGCTACCAGGCCTGCCCTCCACATCGGACCAGAACCCTGCCCTGCAATCAGAGCCTCGACGTCCCCTGTGAATTAACAGGACTCCTCATCAAACCCACGGGTGGGGCAGAATTCTCCACGCTTGCACTGCTGTGGGTCAAGACTGCAAAGGTCATTGCCCCCTAATTCTACACACTGCATTAAAAGTCCACTGAACATTTTATAAAATACTTGAAAAGTTAATTCTTAATGAGAAAGTTATTATGCCAATCCCTCTGAACTGCCTCGCACATCTGAGCAGTCCTAATGGCCCTTTATGTCACACCGTGTGGACATCACAAATACAGCCCAGCAGAAACCGCGTGCGTTCAAGGAACAGTGTGCAGCCACGAGTGGACTCACCCTCACAGAGGGCCTCTACACACCAACGGCTACGTGCTCAACATCACAGGATGGAAAAAAAAAAAACAAACAGCTGGATTGAGAGAAGAGTCAGAGAAAGACAAAGAGGGGGAGGGGAGGGGAGGGGAGGGGAGGGGAGGGGAGGAGAGGGGAGGAGAGGAGAGGAGAGGAGAGGAGAGGGGAGGAGAGGAGAGGATGCCAAACGGTGCTGTGGCCAGCTCAGGCCTGGTCACTAAAATACATTTCATTGGCAGAAATGCACAATGTGTCAAATGTGTCACCAAGATTTACTCGGGCTCTCTGGCTCCACAATCAGGAAATGGTGTTTTCTTGCTGAGGATAGTTGTTCTGCTGAGCCGTTCTCATTCAATTTGCTGGAATGGGGTAAACCATCTGAGAGGAGGGCCGGGGAGAAGACAGCCAGCACCTCCCTTCTCTGCAGCCCGTACAGGCACTATGAATTTCCTCTAGACCCGCCCCTGCCTTTCGCAGCCTTGGGAATGAATGCATTTTTCTTCCACTACATGTTGTATCTTTCTGACATTGGTCTGGTGCTTTTATGGATTAAAGATCGTGTCATGACAATACCTATTAGAAGCTGACCCTGAGAAGAGCAGCCCTCTGCTTCAGAGTGGGACCAGGAGCATGCGGGGAAAATCCTGGGCAGTGGATGGAAATCAAAACACACTGGTCGAGCAGCTCAAACGAAAGGCCATTAACAAAAGTGTTGCAAAGAGCAGTGCCCTGTGACAATGGCGTTTGTTTGGAAAAAAATGTGGGTTTTTTGGTAGTGGGGAAAGTCCTGGGACTTGAACTCATGGCCTGAGCACTGTCCTTGGGCTTCCTCAAGGCTAGAGCTCTACCACTTGAGCCTCAGCACCACTTCTGGCTTTTTCTGTGTATGTGGTACCGAGGAGTCGAACCTGGATCTTTGTGCATGCTAGGCCAGCACTCTACCACTAGGCCACACTCCCTGCCCTGAAGAGACTGTTGAGGGCACCTTTGCACATCGCCTATTATTTCATTAGTCCTGTGTTTAGCTTTCTGCCACTGATAGCTGTGTTTCCAACACCAGGGCAGCACCTCCAAAAATCGAGATACATATCTTTCAAACTGCCAGTGCTGGATCAGAGGCTGTAAAAATGCAGCAAAGACATGAAATGCTGCCAAAACCCAGATGCAAAAATAAGACACACAATAATCTGTGTGAAAGCCTCATCAACAATCCCCCGAAAGACAAAGAACATTGCTCTGCAAATGAAATGTCCTGCCAAAAAGTTGAATTAGAGCCAACATATCAACACAAATAAATGAAGCATCTTTTAATCCTGTTTAGTCAAGGTATAAATACATTCAAATAAACAACAAATGGTAGAAGAAGAGGAAAAACTAGGAAATCTCATTCAACAGGTTTGGAATACGTACGTAAATATGAAGATGATTTATGACAAAAATCAAGCAAGAACCACCAAAACTAGCATTTGTAGAAGCCCTTGTTTCTATTTCTTTTTGTTAATAGAAAGCCAAGATATTATGTAGGAACTGAACAAATATCTTAATTTATAAGTCATTAATATTTTGTTATCAAGATTTTCTTTCGGAAGAAACATCTAGATGATGGTACATAAATGACACAGCTGTCCCCCCCCTTTTTTTTCCAGAGCTGAGGACCAAACTAGAGCCTTACACTTGCCAGGCAAGGGCTCTTCTGCTGAGCTAAATCCCCAACCCCTAGCCCTTTTTGTAGGAAGATGTTAGGGCTTAGAAAAAAACTACTAAGCACAGGAATTACCAGGCTATAAACTGTAAAGTTTACAATGTTACAAGACATTTTTAAAATATTTCGACTCATAAATATGAGGTGGTCATCAATAAAGGCTTCCCACACTTTATTTTGACTTAAAATTCACAGTTGTCATACTCGTATATTTAGAAAAAAATTTTTAAGGAATGCTAGCCAAGATTAGTACTGAATATGTGGGCCCACTGGTTCTAATAAAACGTAAAAGTGACCCTCCCCTAAATATTTCAGAGGACAATGTTTTGAATCACAGGTCAGGATCGACCAGTTGTCCCTGCTATCTTGTATTAATAGAATTTGTATTAATAGAGTCTGGGCCTTTCTGTGGACCTTGATGAAGACCACAGGGTCTGTCCCACCCCAGTGCTGTGTGCGTGGCTGACCTCTGCACCGCAGTGGAGATGGCCCTGGCAGAGCTGACCCTGGTAAAGCTGACCCTGGCGGGGCCCCAGGGACCAGGCCTTGGTTTTGCTAAAGCAAAAGGGCTCATGAGCCCCTGTCAACAGCACTAACCAAGTTCCACCAAGGCTCTCTTTCATCTTGTCTAACTTCCTGTTGTTTTGGTCTTTTCTTTGCCAAAGAATATTTCAAAAACTTCACTAAAACACATATATAGTCTCTTTGGAGAAAATCTTACCTGTCATATATCTGCTGGTAAGGTAATGGACAGGAACTAAAAGATGTAAACTACCTTCCCAGCGCTCACAAGGTTGGCATTAACACCTTGAAGGCCTTTATCAGTCCTGGAGCTTTACTATATAAACGAAATCTGAACCATCCGGCACCGGCTGCTCTCTCTACTTCCTTTACCCACCCCTGCACCCCAGTTCTCCCCTTTGAGAAAGTGCTCCCCTTACCCTACAGGATTCGGGGTTGTTTTTGCAGGTTTTATTGGTATTGGGAATCCCACTGGTTCCCTCATTCTACAGCGGCATTCACTTACTAGGTATTCCTCTTCTAACACTGAGCAGGAAAGAGTAAAGCTGGAAAAACTCACCCAGAGCCACAGGACAACGCTGATTTCCAAATAACATGGAGCAAGATATGGCAGGTTTTCCAGAATGCTATAGTACATGGCTGCTCCCCAAGGACACACAGCAAGCTCCCCCAGCTCTCCTCTACCCAAAACTGGCGCCTTTCCCATTTCCCACATTTTGTCCTGTTCTCCTCTGGGTCCTCTGCTTCCTATGCCTTTCTAGTATTTTTCCTTTTGATGACAAATGGGGGGTAGAAAAGGAAGTAAACATAATCTAGTAAAAGGTTCTAATAAATGTCATCTTTAAAATATTGTAATGCTCTTTTGAATGACTGTCTGTAGCTGATCAGACCTGCCTTTCTGAGGAAGGGATTCTGTTAGTTTATCTTCATAGAGCCTTTAAGTCCTAACACCCAGAATGCTGTGTTTCTCAGCCCAACTCCACGTCTCAACTGTCCCTCACCTTAGGAACCAGTGGCATAAAAAGGAGGGAAATCCAATCTCGTCCTTCACAGCCTTTTCATGTTCTACCTCAGGACCCTCTCTGGGACCTGGCACACCCCATCAGCTTGCTTGGACTATGGAAGAAGTTTAATTGGCTCCCAATCTCTAGTTCCATTCAGGTCTAACCCCTTATCCCCCTCAAAGCGAAGAAGACCTCTGTAAAATGTAATTCTTGCCATGGCCAATACAGTCTTTCAGAAATGTCCTAAACTCACCGCACCAGTTCCCAGTGGACCACACGAGCTCTTCACGCCCTCAGCCCTGCTCTGGTCCCAGTGGACCACACGAGCTCTTCACGCCCTCAGCCCTGCTCATGGCTCCCCTTTAAGGGCTCCAGGTCCTCAGATTGCCAGGCCTTCTGTGACTGGGTTGCTGCCTCTGGACTTCAGATCCACTATCAACAGCAGTGTTACAAGGGCCCTGGGACCCTCCATTTGCAGCCTGGGGGCCATGCCTTAGGCCCCAGAACCATCTTGATGCTGCAGACGCACAGGGAGGCAACACTGGGGATGCCTGCGCTCACACTCGCACTCCTCACCAGTCTGGGGGTGAGGACCATGCAGTCTTTCTGTACCAATGCAACATGCACATGGCACCTGGTAAAGCAGGCAACTGAGACGTTGATCCATGAGGTGTGAAGTAAACATGGCAACAGGGGCACGATGGGTGCCTTCCACCCGCCATCTGCTACTGAACACCTTTCTAGCCTTGGTCTTCCTTCATCTAACCACTTCAGTCTAGGCGGACACCGCATGCCACTATGCGCAGGCGTGCATGCATACGTATGTGCACACTCAAGAACACACACGGACCCATGATGAGAGCAGATGCCATCTCCAGCTTTCCTTTCCCCATCGTAGCAGCGGTTTAGTGGACAGTGACCACACCGTTACAACTCTCCTGCCCTTTCCCATCTTGACAGGTGAGCAGGGGGCATAATGCATCAAGCCATGCCAACGAGGCCAGAGTGACTTCCCCTGGACAGAACCCCCAGACATACACTCAGACATCACCACATGCCATTCCCTGGGTAACTTAGAAGAAATATATGGGAGGGGAGGGAGGAAAAGGACATGCTTTCTAGATGGAATTTGGGTGTAGTATTTCTATAACTATAGTGGATATAAAAATCAATCACATTTAATATCTCTAGTTGTAAGATAAAAATTAGAAAAACAAGCTTGCCTGTAAGCATGAAAAAAAATTTTGCTGCTTACTGAATTACAGAGAGTTGTAAATTTCATTACAGCAATAGGATGTGATCTGGAAATATGCATTCTTCCCCATATTTCAGCTGCCAAAATGCCTACACACAAGTGATCCCTTCAAAATTATTTTCTACAGACTCAAAAACTACCTATTAATCTTAAAGAGATTTTAAAAATAACAGTTCTTTAGGAATCTCAGCTGTCTCCTTTCTGCCTAAAGCATTTTTACCAGGCGGTAATATGACCCTACTCAAAATATATAATGGATAACTGAGGCTGGAAATGAGCTGCCTGCTTCTTATGACTATTTAGCTAAAGGAAGTGTGGGCAGCCAGTTCAAGTTGTTGCCTGACATTCCAGAGCTCTAAAAGACACTCAGTCCCACTTGTTATAACTAACTCTCAGCCCACGGCTCACCTGACACAGCGAGTCAGCTTAGGAGCCGCAGAGCCAGTTAATATGAGCACCAGTGCCAGTCTGCCAGTTGGTGTCCTTTGTTCAAATATGAACTGCTACATACTTTATTTCTGGCCGCTGGTAAATCCATATTTGCTACAGAGAAGATTCTTTCACATGATTCTAAGAACACTAAAACGGAAGCAGAAGACATGGAAGTGCTTATATTGGTCTGGATAAACCCCAAGTCATTAGTGAGTGGGTTTATCTGACCTCATGTAGTTGGCGGGGAGAGAGAAATGTAATAAGAAAGACAGGATTTTTTGGTCATAAAAAAGTTGAGATTTTTTTTTGGAAGATAAGCAAAAGGAATCTTCACCAGTGAAAACTTAAGACTAGTAATGAGAGAACTCTCTGTGGATTTTTATTCTATTACCTACACCATTTTCAGAATGCAGTATGCTTAAATAGCTCACTTTTAATGAATCACTCATAAGCTACACATTTAATGAATTCATCATAGAACAGTTGTTGAAGGCAACTGGGGTTTCATAAGGAAGCAAAAAATCAATCCAAAAATAGGATGGAATGGTATTTTTCATACAGTTAAAACTTTTACATTGATAACATTAAATTAAAAAATTGATCTTAGTCCAACCATTTCTTGCTTCTAAACACTTTTATGGGTACAACTAAAAAGTTGACCTTTAAAATCGTGTTCCGACTAAGGTCAAATATGGCACTTTACTGAAATTCATGGTCATCATCTACACAGAATGATGAAATGGAGTATGGAATCTGCCCAAGTCTGCCCTTTACCACAGCAACGCAGAGCTGGGCACGGGGCTCAGTCACGGACGGCCATGAGCTGAGCACGAGCAGAGCTACGGCTCCAGGTCCAGCCCTGAAACACTGCCAACAGGCAAACAGACCAAAAGCAACACAGACGTGGGCATGGACAAGGTCTGTAGTCAAGATGCGGAATGATAGGTTATTAAACGTAATGTGCTGATATAAAATATTCCATTCTTGTGACCACTGCAAACACTGGAGACACTGCCTACTTTATCTCACCTTCTCTGAGATCCAATCTACGATTCTGATAAAGATGTCTATTTCATAAACGTCAGAGAGAACAATGATCACGTAATTAAGTCTCCTCCATTCTAATTGAGTGTGTGATTTCATTTTGGTTTTGGCTGATGGGAGATTTGCCACCTGCATTTTAAAGCAACATGGTCTTCGCATTCTAAACACTCTTCAATCTCAGTGCAGCTCCAAAACACCACTGAAAATTAGAGACAAACTGGCATGTGAGTTTAACAAGGAGTCCTCATAAGTCTAATATTCTTCCTTAATTATAAAGCATAGTGACGCTGAACAATTTTAGTAGTTATGAACTACTTTCTGAAAATCACTACTAAGGACTCATTGAAGCCTAACACTTTTTACTCATAGGGAATGCATTAAGTGCATACAAAAAAGGTTTTGTGGATAAAGGTGTCTAGCCATTGTCATTAGCGTCACAGATGTAAGAAAACTAATTAAGAAATGACTGTGGGTAGGCAATATAACCTACTAAACAATTACGACAACAATAACATCACCCCTGGTTCTGATAGTGGCCCTGGGAAACGTGGGTTTGGAGAGACTGACCATTCATTACGAATCCACCCCACTGCCAGGAGCTCACACAACACTCTGCACACACGGTGGGCCCCGGCCGCCACACCGAGACCTGACCCCAGGACACAGTCCCCGGCAGGAAACGCACTACTGTGAACTAGACAGCTGTGATACCTAGAGCGAATGGCACAAGTTCCACTTTGGAATTTAATAGTACTCCACATTCATAACGAATTCATGAGGGATTTCATTAATCTGAGAATTCTACACCTGTGTGTCTTCAAGGCTGCAGGCTCCGTCACAAATGATGGGGCTCCCGTGAGAGAGCTCGGCCCGCCAAACCTCTGTGTCTCCTGCATGACACACCTCGAGAGTTTCTACCCCAGACCTCTCTACCCTAGTACATCACAAGCCCTGAGGGCCCAGGAGTCAGACCAAGGCAGACGGGCAAAGAAACAACTCCTACCAAAACCAATCCCACAGAACAGGAGAAAATCTTGGCCCGCTGTTCAACAGATAAAGGATCTGGAGCCAGAATATACAAAGAGCACAAAAACTTACAAGAATAGATAGACAAGTGAGTTGAACAGAGCGTTCTCAGAAGAAACGCAAATGACTAACACATCTATGAAGGAATAGTGCACATCCTTAGCCACGGAGGAAATGCAAATCAAAACTACTAAGATTCCATCTCATCCCAGGTACGGAACAAACATGAGGGAGAGGGTGCAGGGAAAAAAGAAGCTTGTGCACAGGTGGTGGGATTGTAAACAGGTGCAACCGCTGTGGAAATAAAAAGATGCCTACCACCACCCTGCCATGCAACCCGAGTCCACTCGCATTTCACTGCTGAAATGACCTTCCCCAACTCCTTTCAACAAAACCCCTACGTCCGCGGGCTGGACGTCCGCGGGCTGGACGCTCACGCAGCACTCCTGGCGACTCTGGAGGCTGAGATCTGGGAACTGTGACTCAAATCCTGGAGACTCATCTTGAATTAGTCAACAAAAAGCCACAAGTGGAGGCCTCATACTCAAGCTTTTTAAAAACTACCACCAATGCTGCAAAACCCAACGTACTGTGCGGCAGACAGACCTACGTCATGCTCCTTTGGGTGGTGAGACCACAGAGACTGGACAAGTGGTTTCTAGTTCAACACTGGGGGTCCCAGGATGGTACAGACAAGGTTTCTGCTGGTGAAGGAGTCTCCAGGACCTACCCCCTGCTGGTCTTACGTTGCTTATGCGATACGCAGGAAGGCAGCCAGAGGAGAAAATCAGAGAGGAAGAAGAGCCCCTTTCATCACTTCCGAAGAACGAAGCGAATCCACACAGAGTCACTGACACGACTTACGAGTACAAAGCAACAGACTCACTTAAAATGAGAAATTTAATAACAGCCCTCAGTAATGCATCTTAGGCTTAATACGTTAACCATGCTTTCATATTTTGAAGAGAAATAAACGAGAGAATAATTCTCTCCCCATTTTTTTTGTATTTAGTACAGAATAATGAATTTTAGATGGCTGAATGCAGGCCTGGACCTAAATAAATTTCAGTCATATTACTGTTGTGTGTTGCACAATTCAAGATGGTAAGATAATGAAAACACAGGGCAGATACAGATGTCCAAGTGTTGTAACCCACATTCTGCTTTGTGTGGACAAAATCTGTTTCCCTTTCATCGCTTATCCTAATCTTAGACAAATCCTAACTCGGGAGTTTGGGGTTATTTTTTTAACGAGCCTCCTAAGTTCCAGTTGTTTGTAAATCAGATTGAGATTCGGCATCCACACAGGGCTTTCGCTCTTAACTGAGTAACTGGTGACATCTGGGGGCTGAGGAAAGGGTGCCTGCCCTCCTATTAATATAAACAGTTGTTCCAGACAATTGTGCCTTGGAATCCGCAGGGCATGGAGTCCAGCACCCCCAGATTCCAGATTCACCAAATGTTCGCATCACTTGCACACACTGGTGCAGAGCTGTGCCCGGTTCACGCCCTGCCCTCCGTAAGCTGGGGCCCATCTGGTCGCTGGTCTCGGTACCTGACGCAGTGGGGACGCCGCATGCTGCCGACAGCATGACAAGAGAAGAGTCTGGGCCCCCGGGCGTATGCTACTGTTTTAAATGTTCTCTGTCTGTACAGGGTTGAATTCACTGCACAGGAAACCACGATTTGGAACTTCTTCAAGGCACTCAATGGTGTTGAAAACGTTTTTGAATGTGTCTAGCATTCAAGCATTCATTTAGAGCGGGTAAGTTGTCTGTGTGTGTGCTGGTCCTAGGGCTTGAACTCAGGGCCTGGACACTGTCTCTGGACGTTTTTGCTCCTTGTGCCCCAGCTGCACTCCCAGCTTTCTGGTGGTTAGCTGAAGCGTCTCCTGGACTTTCCTGTCTCGGCTGTTTGGAGCTGCACCCTTCGTTCTCAGCCTCCTAAGCATCTAGGATGACAGCGGGAGCCACCCGTGCCCACCCAGAAGAGAGTCTGTAGTTTGGGTTGATGGGGAGCTTCACAGATAACGTCTCGCCCCCTGGCAGACACTCCCAAGCACAGGAGCTAAAGGTGGAGGAGAGCCTGGCCCAGGGTTCTTACAAAAAGAGGGCAGACAACAGCGCTACACAAACTTCACGCCCCAGCCCTCCAAAGAGCTCGGCTGGTGTTCTACAGCCAACTATTTTCTGTGAGGGAACCATGTTTCTGTGTACATGGCGACGTCAGCACCTCCTGCACTACAGAAGCAACGAAGCAATGTGGCTGCTGGAGCGGAGCTCAGGCGTGGCCCAGGGGATGGCCAAACCCAGGGGATATGGGCTGGCGGCTACGGCCACAGCACCCACAAATCCAGAAGCTCTCCAAGCCTCAGAGCCCTGAAGACAAGCAGTGCAGATCTCAGCAAACATGGACAAGTCATATACGATCAGACACAACCACGGCCCAAGAGACAGGGACTTCTCATTGGTGGGCTTCTGCCACGGCAAAGGAAATCCATCAACGACCAGAACGGTTGGTGGGGCTGGTGGGTGAGGTCTGGGGCTGCACTTCTGACGGGAGGAAAGGCAGAGCTGAGCAGCCAAGCCCAGAGTCGAGGGAAGGAATCCTGGGCAGAGGAACCACACTCTGCCATGATGGGGACATGGGAGATGGCTAACCAAGGACAAGAAGACACCATCACCCTAAGTGCCCAGAGCGTGGAGTCTCTCTAGGAAGAGAGCTGGGGGCGCCTCCCCGGAGGCAAGGCCTGTGGGGGCTGGCAGGGAACCGTAGGCATGGGAGGGCTGGGGCAGGGGCCAGGAGGAACGCTCACGTCTGGGACAAAGGCTCCCGTGTGCAGGAGAACCACCCGTGTAGACCTGTTCACCCCACAGGCTTTCCAGGTGTCAGTGGCTGGCCTTGGACACTGCCCACATCCCCAGACGCTCCTCCCTGAGCACCCTTTGAAGTACTGATTGTATTTGCTGCCCCCGAGGAACCATGGATGAGACCCAAGGACGATGTTGAGTCTCATCTATGCACTCATCCTCATCAGACTGCTGTCAATAAACAATGGCGCCCAGAAAAGAAACAAGTCGACTCTGGAGAAAATAAAGCAAAGATGGACATCCAAGGTCGGCCTTATGGGATTTAGCAAGCTCCTAACTCACTTTAGTAATACCCATTTTCCAGCTGTCGTGTCCTCGTCTTCATCATGCACATATACGTGTGTAGACGCCTATCGCGAGTTTGACTAGCATTCTGCTCGTCCTCAGCATGCTTCCCACCGTAGAACGGGGGCTGTTTCAATGTGCCCTAAGTTGATTAGGTTCTGGTGGATTCTTCCACTTTGCCCTCCGCCTTTTTCATACGTCTGTGAAATACCTGACAAGAACTGCCCTGGGAGTTACTCTAAGGAGCACGGCCTCCGAGGAGCGCCCGAAGAGGAAGCGTTTCTCTCCGGCCACCCCCCCACCCCACCATGGTGTCAGCTCTCTCATTACACAAGAGCCCACTGCCACCATTTCAGACATTCTATAACCCTTCACCAGGGGACGGGCAGCTGAATGCTCAATTATTCTCTACGTCACGTATGGCCAGTGATGGATGGTGCTGTGGACATTTCAGAACAACAGAACAGTGTGGGTGGAAGTAAACAGCGCATCCAGGGGAAGTCTAGATGGGGGTGTGGGGGGGGAGTCTGAGGGCAGCCGGCATGGGGCCCCCGATTCCTGGGGCATCCTCACAACCCTGGCCGCAATTGTCTGTGTGAGGCCCACGCTGTCGGGGAAGGAGGCTCAGAACGACGTGGGGTCTGCCGGCACCAGGTGCGTCTTTGTTCCACACCGCGTCACATGGACTGTACTCTTCACCTTGTCACACCTTCATTCTTGATAGATGTTGATACTAATTATGAGGACTGATGTACAGTTCTTCCTCTCTGTCAACTCACTTGTATAAATCTGACTTTCACCTTTTTTTCTTTTTTTTTCAAGGCTAGTGCTCTACCACTTTGAGCCACAGCATGGCTTCCTGCTTTGGGGTAGTTAATTGGAGATAGGAGAGTCTTGGGTTTCCTGCCTCCGTTGGCTTGAGCTGTGATCCTCAGACCTCAGTCTCCCAAAGAGTTAGGATTTGAAGTGTGGGACAAGACACCCAGCTCATGCACCATTTGGGGAACTGAAATAAACCTCAGATTTTCCACTATAAAAGCAGCATTGGGCTCCTTGGCTTTTCTAAGTAAGCAAACAAACTAATCAAGCTCGAGTCATTCAATATCCATCAAAGCTCTTGTCAAAAAGCACATGAACAATCACACAAAATTTATTGAATTTAGCTTAACTGTTCAATAAGCTTTAAATAAAGCATTTTTTCCATTATTTTACGGGACCATTATTACTAGAGATTAAAAGTAAAAGGTTTTTGTAAGTTGCCCATTATTAGTTGCTTCTCTTTTTTTTTTCATGAAGCATCAGTGTCTTGGATGAAAAACTGGAGGAAGTGGAATACTTTTTAGATGTATTTCTCGTAGTAAAGCAGCCAAGGTTAATTATCACCTACACAAACCACCATGTCGTGGAAACAGCGAGGTCTCTCCAGATTTGAGTCTTCCCAAGCACAGCAGTTTTCATGCGTGCATATGGAATAGTCTCGACACACCGACCCCTACTACCATTCCAGGGTTACCCTCCCTTACTCTTTTGAAGACCTCCTTCCACTGGACTGTGCCTTTGTGAGTGTCAGCTTCCTCTTCAAGGACCATGATAACAGGAAAAGACTACCTGGTTCACTGCTAAAATTCAAATTAGTGAAGACAAAACATCCCAAGGAGGTAGTTAGTTCCCTGGTTGAATATTTGTTTAAGGACATCCTCAGGCTTATCATTAGCCACCTAGAACTGCTGAAGGACCCCGCTCCGCAGGCGGCAATCCTGGAATAAAGAGCCACTCAGAGTGGATTACCCAGGCCTGCCCTTATCTTTTCCAGTTATAAAAGCCAATCCTTTAGATTTTTTTTTTTCAAGACCCCGCTACTTAAAATACCATCTGGAAAGGTAATCCCCGGAACGGGGCTTTCATTGTTTGGAACTCAGAAAAACAGCAATATGATCTTTCAGCGTGTGTGTGCACTGGTGAAGTGCAGCCGCCCTCCGGCTTGAAGGTCAGCTTCTCTTTTTGCCAAATCCCCGCCTTTAAATGGAGAAGACAGACAAAGAAAGGAAGTGGAAGCTCCGAGCCACAGAGACACCTCTGCAGTTAACCAGTGGACCCAGCTCTCCCTTAAACAAGTAGCCAGGTATCTAACGCATTTTGCTTCTTTTCTAAAATATTTTGAAGAGCATAGAGAATGCCAGAAAGGAAAGATACCACTAGACATAGAAAACGTGTAGGACAGAGCTCAGGATGCCAAATCTGCCTTCGTAACCAACCAGAGCAAGGTTTTCTACTGAGGGAAGTAAAAAGAAAAAAGACAGACGTCAGCCAGTAGCATTAAAAATTAAAAGGAAAAGGAATGGATGAAATGCTAATTTAGCAGAAGAAAAGGAAATCAAGGAACACATTCCCAGCCCCCAAGAGGTAAGTGTCAGGCTCACAGTGGGAAGCACTGAAAATCCTGGATTCGTGGAGCACAGCAGCTGACCGACATTTATCTCAGGGACAGTAACGTGGAGAAGGCCGTGAGCTTTCCTTCAGCTCAGACACTGGGACAGCTCCCAGAATCCCTCACTCCTTCTGTGCTCAAGACAACGCGGCACTATGTCCCAGGGGAAACTGTCCCCAGAACACGCAGGGCCCACGAGGCCACTGGCACTTCAGCACGTCACCTGCTGTGCCAGCTTCAACATGGCAACTCCATCCAGATGGAAAGAGGGAGAATGATGGTGTAGAGGAGAAAATGCTAGAACAGCCTTCCAGCAGATCAACAGGAATCCGTGCTGTAGTCAGCGAAGCCAGCACAACCCATCTGAACATTCTCCCTCATTCATTAAAATGGGGTCACTGATGCCAGGCTCGCAGGACTTAGATTACACACACGCCCCTTAGCCTCCACTACACACACTGGGAACGCTCAGGCACCGTTCTCAGCCAGTGCAGGGAGGGCTCCAGGCCATCACCTATGCAGTATGTTTTCCAAACAGGAGGCAGGGCGAGAAAGCCCCCGGACTGCCAGCTTCACACAGGTCAGCCTGGGGCCTCGCCTGGGGCCCTCTCCAGAGCACCAACGCATGAGCTCCACATGGGGGTGTGAAGAATGACCAGGGGTTCCAGTGCTCTATTCCCCCCACCCCCCAAACACTTCAGGTGAGGGGACAGCGCCGTCTAACTGGCTTCTCAAAAAAGACAAGCAGGTGGGTAAGTGCACATCTCAGTATTTTGTCCTCATTCCTGGTTTTCTTAAAATGTCACCTTGATATTCTACACTTAGTGTTTATTTGTTCTTTTATCTCTCTTGGAGCTTCAGCTGAGCTTTCCAGGTGAAAACTCTGATATTAAAAATGTTTTCATATGTTTATTTCTTAAGTTACTCCTCTTTCTAATTCAATTCTTTTCCTATCTTAGAATCCTATTACAAAGGCAGCGGTGAATGCCAAGTAGTGGAATTGCTGGGTCATAGGGGAGTTCTATGTTTAGCCTTTTGAGGCACTGCCACACTGCTTTCCATAGTGGTTGAACGAGTTTGCACTCCCACCAACAGTGTAGTAGTGATCCCTCCTGGCCACATCCCCTCCAGCATCTGTTGTATTAGTTTTCTTGATCCTGGCCATTCTAACTGGAGTGAGGTGGAATCTTAGAGTTGTTTTGATTTGCAATTCTTTTATGACCAGAGATGTTGAGCATTTCTTCATGTGTCTATAGGCCATTTTTGTTTCTTCTTCACAGAAGACTCTAAGTCTTTGGCCCATCTTTTAATGGGATGGTTGTTACTTTGGAGATTAGTTTTGGATTGATTCAATTTTTTGAGCTGTTGATACTAAATCCACCAGCACAACAATGTTCATTGCAGCACTAGTTACCATAGCAAAGATATGGAACCAACCTAGATGTCCCTCAGTTGATGAGTGGATCAACAAGTTGTGGTATTTGTACACAATGGAATTCTATGCTGCTGTCAGAAAGAATGACATCGCCCCATTTGTTAGGAAATGGAAAGACTTAGAAAAAATCATATTAAGTGAAGTAAGCCAGACTCAAAGGAACTTAGGCTCAATGGTTTCCCTCATTTGTCATGATCAGTAGAAACCATGGGCTCTCCTAGCAGAGATTTGCAAGAGAGCAAAATCTTGATACAAAAGGCCATATAGTAGGACACTAAATGAAAGGATCTCTAGGCTATAGAAACATAAGCCATATAATGAGTGACTGTTGTTCTTAAGGTACTATGTTATCTCTCATCTCTTTTGCTGTCCCTTGGTTATCTCATATTGTTACAGTATCTCACTTTGTTACCTGATATATCTGATATATTTGTATTTGGTTATTTGAAATTGGATAGGGAACGGGAGAAAACAAGATGAGGGGTGGGGGAGGGGGGAGGGAAATGGGTACCAAGACAGGTGAAAGGGTATCAATGTATGGGAATTAATGCACCATCTATCTGGCAAATATCATGTAACCCTTCTATTAATTACAATAAAAAATATATGAAAAAAATAAATACAAATGGCTTTGTAACAAAAAAAAAGGCAGTGGTGATGTTGTTTTTGAAACCTAATTGTTTTTACATACAAAGGTGAAATCTGGTTTCCTGCTTTTTAATTGACATAATTCATATGTATTTATGTTTAGACATAGCACTGTGCATGTTAACACATTGTTTCGCCTCTTAAAACCCCCAAAAGGCTTGTTATTGTGCTAAAATCTGCTCTTTTCTTACCATCTGAG